>NC_136934.1:7285360-7427860 GCF_949987615.1 Pollachius pollachius | reverse complement strand
TCTTCTCCCCTCCGCTCAATTCTCTGATTTATTCCTGTACTATCCGATCTATCTAATTCTATTATTTTCTATCAACCAGAGGATTAGCAGCACGTTTAGAGTGTTTGTACAATTACAATGTTCCTTTCTGTAAGAGCCCAAGGGAGAGAGCCAACATAATGACACTTAAATGCCTTTTCTACTGCCATACTGCTAAAACTAAGTCCAAAAGACGGATTGCAAACAAAAGAGCATGGACTTCAATCCAGATTTCAGCAAGATTATTTTGATCAGAAGAACATTGAGGTCCATCAAACAATGTCAACCAAAACATGGAAATCAGACTGAAATGTGGACATGAGCAAAAAAAAGTATGAGTCTATTATGTTAATCATAATATCGGTGTATATATATGTTTATATTAATGGATACTTTTTCCCCCAAGCTATCATCTCCTGTTGTGGTTCTGATGCATCACGTGGAATTATAGATTATAGTAGGATACACACACACACACACACACACACACACACACACACACACACACACACACACACACACAAACACACACACACACATACATGCACGCACATGCACACGTAAATGTATTCCCACTTATCAACATCTCTCTGAAGCTCAAAAAACAACTGCCTTGGCATTTTGGCAAACATTCTTTGTTTACAGAGCTCTGTAATCGTATATTTCCACTGAGAGTGTCTGTTAGCAAGGATGCTAATTTGCAAACGATTAAGCTCTCACACAAAAGAGGTTCTTGAGAGTAATTGGCACTGAAGTTTACAAAGGCTTGTGGCTTGGTAAATAATTTAGTAAGAACAATGGTGCACCTTGTCACACTGTTGCTTAATGAGGAAGATACTAATTTGGGCTGTCAGGAGGAATTATGTCATTTTTCATCCTGGAGCTCCACGTTGTAGGCTTTGATGTATATTATGTAGTATTATATACACTACTGTAGACATTATGACAAGAATACGATTTGATCAAAGAAACTAGCATCTTCCCTTTGTTGCCTTTGGATACTAAATATCATACTGCACAAGCTACACTTTTCATTCATTTGTCTGAGTTTAGGATTAGGCTGTGGACGTTTTTCACGTTTGTGTTGATGTCCACAGTCCGACATGGCTGTCTTCCTCCCAAAGACCATGTGTTTCTGTGGCACATTGGTAGATCGCCATTATAGTGATGGTTGCAGCGCAATAGGTACAGCTACACCTACACCAGCCCCTATCGGACATCTGGAATTTGATTCTCTCTCTTCTCACCCACACCCAGACCCCACCGCCCCCCCCCCCCCCCCCCCCCCCCCCCCCCCCCCCCACACACACACACACACATGCACGCACATACACATAAAAACACACGTGCGAATGCACGCACGTACACCCACAAATGAAGTAGAACTCTTGGTCTCAGGCAACTTGAAATGGGGGCGTCTTGAAACTGCCAGCTCCGAACAACATTTGCTGTTCCCTCCATCCCTCCTTTCCTCCCCCTCGTTGCCCTCCCTCCTCCTCCTCCTTCTCCTCTTCCTCATCCTCTACCCCCTCCTCTTCCCCCCCTCCTTCTTTCTGCTGATGAGGACGCTGTCCCAACCTCGGGTTTTGTTCAAAGAAAAATAAATGTGAATCTGAGTGCCCCAAAAATAGCAAAAGTTAGTGGGAGAATATACCCTCATGTGTGATAACTATAATGGCCGTCATCGTATAAAAGCTATACGAGCAATTGGCTCGGTACTTAAATTGATCTGTACTTGTAAACAGCGGGAGCCATTACAGAGACTGTAACACCATCCTCAACCAGCCAAACATATCTGTATGGGAATTTCAGCAAGGCTCCGAGACAACATTTTATTAAGGGGGAAACTGGTGTTTGTTAACAGCTGATGCAATAGAGAAGCAAGAGGGGCTAAGCTTATCGTGAGCCAAGTGTCTGTATCTCAATTGTATAGTCATTTGAAGTCAAAGTGTAATGTATAAAGACCTTGAGTTCCTAATCTTCTGTTTTCATTCTAACACAAGTAATGAAGTCTGTTTTTGTTGCAAGGACTTGGAGTTATAAGAGGTTATAGGCTATATTGGGCTTTGGAGTGGCAGCAAGTCTGAATGTAACTGACCATAATCTAAGTCGATGGCATAAGACAATGATTATTTCAAATCTGATAATCTAATAAGGACTGAACAGACATTTGTGACTTTGTATTATAAATGCAATGTAATACGATTTCTTTAAAAAAAAACAATTAGATTCATGCACAGCCATTTTCTGAATTCTGGGCAGGTATTCCATCGGTGACATTCCTGATGACCTGAGTTGGTTTGAGCGTGCGCTGGGTGCTGATGTGACTCAACAGAACATTAAATGGGCAGGCAGGCTCTCACTAAGCACTCTGTGTTTAAAGGCTGCAGACGAGCATGACCCAAAAAACGAAACAGGAAAATGGCATGTCGCTTTTATTTTAATGCGTCATTGGGATTAAATGTCTCAAACTGTTTGTGTTAAAGAGTTTTTGTGTGCGAGTGTGCGTGTTTGTGTGTGCATTTGTGTGTGTGGGTGAATGCGTGCGCGTGTAGGTTAGTGTGTGTGTATGTGTGTGTGCATACGCACGTTCATTTGTGTGTGTGTGTGTGTGTGTGTGTGTGTGTGTGTGTGGGTGTGTCTGAGCAAGTGTGTACATATCTGTGTATGTGTGTAAATTAGTCATGCCCTATTTGGTAGAAGGTTGCATTATTCTGTAAACCAAACCAACATATCGTCAACATTTGACCTTGTACTATGTAAGGATCATCGTAGAACAAGCGATATAAGAGACTAGAGTACTTACAGCCAGAGTTCCCCATCTGAAACCACCTCCTCTCAAACTCCATTTTCCTTCGCTTGGATCAGATTGGACCAAAACAAAGGTCAGAAAAAAGGTTGCATTCCTATAATAACTGAACTTCCAGAAATCAATACAGTGTCAGGGCCTTTTAATCCCATATCAATGGTGTTTCTCGGTGTAAACAGTGGTTAGGTAGCAGCTGTGTGGGACAACAGGAGAGTAGATTACTCTAAAGGACACATTGCATGGGACAGCAATATACATCTGGAAAGAAATTCATTTTCTGGTACTCTAACCTGCTTTTTTAATGGTCTTTTAGTGCCTACTAATGCAATCAAGGTGCATTACTACAAAACAGGAAATGAGAAGCTCTGGCGTGAGAGTCTGGCTAACAATGCTATGATTGATGGCCATTCTGTCTTCACTGAGTCATAAAGTGGATCTGAGTACCGAGGTCAACCGGATTTGATTTCCGTAAAAATAAATAATTAAGCGAAAGCTTATTGCAAGAATTTCACCTCTGTTTGAGGAAAATTCTCTGTGCGTGCTCAGACCAAATTCATCTTTTTGCTTGTGGTTACCTGCAATAGCATTTAATAATGCTCTTTTATCATCTCCATACACACAACCACTATCTCTCATAAGCACCTTTTTTCTTAATTTGTAAAAAAACGAACTATTTCAGCATGAACAAATGAATAGCTTGTTAATATGAAAAACATAATCTTTGCTAACATGAACACCTAGTAAATTATTTCTAGGCAATTAGTTAACTGTTGATTAACCGTTAGTTAATTGTTAGGTCATTTTTATTACTGCATTAACTCATTTCAATTCATGGTTAATTAATGTACCTGTATTGTAAAGTGGTCCCAATAATCAGTAGTGTCTTAATAAGAAACAATATTTTGAAGCACAGCAAAGACAGAACTTCCTGTTCAAACTGCAGTATAGAAGAAGCGGGGTTTGGCAGTTGTCAATACCATGTGTGTCAACGTCTTACCGCTTCCCTGTGTCCTTTTCAAAGAAAGGACACAGTTGCTCTGCCTCTTCTTTGGAAGGTGAAGGGTAATTGTGGAGGGAGGGCTTAGTCTGAGAGAACAATAATAACAAAGCTATTCAGCGTTTCTAACCACAGCAACACATTCTCCATTAGGCTGATGTTTTAGTTAGGGTAACAAAAAAACATTATAAAATTTAAAACATTATAATTTCGTGCTCTTGCCTAATAGTGTGCATGTGTGATGCATAAATATGCTCTTGGCAGAAAGAGACATGCAGTAATTGGACAAAGGGAGACATTGGAGATAAAATGCTCCACACATGTGGTACTAGACTCTATGCCCAAGCCTCGTTAACCGTAGAGCAGGCGGTCTGGTTATGACATCATGGTGGCGGCATTGGTTTTATTAGCCTGTGTGGTAGTCCAACTGTGATGCCCCTTTGGAAAAGATGCTCTTCCTCTCTGACCTCATCCTGTGGTGCACTTTTCAGGAAAAAACTCCTTCTTGATTGATGGATGGAGAGTAAAATACTTTTATTGGCCTTGTCGCTCGATTTATTATCCAGTTATACAGAGAGAGAGAGAGAGAGAGAGAGAGAGAGCCAGAGAGAGCCAGAGAGAGAAAGAGAGCGCAATAGAGCTAGAGAGAGATTCAACTTGTTACAATAATTTAGAGTGACTTAAGATGGGAACAAATTTAATAACTGCGTTTTTTGGGACATAACAAATAAGTCGACTCAAGTCAGGATTTGTTAGGAGCTGACAGAGAGTGCTGGTTGTTTGGTGTTTAAACACCGCTTTAGAGCCCCAGCCCGCATTGTTTGTGGAGAAGAAAGCTATCACAGGATCTGCCCAAGATTAGGGCTGCCAACTGTTCCCTCTGTGGCTTCCTGTTTTGCCTCAGGAATTTCTTTCGGTGGCTCCAAAAAAGCACACAACTTTACCAATCTGACTAACTCCTTCTGTTCAATGTGCATGTGTCGGTACGTCTTCCTTCTTCAAACAAAACATCAGGGATTTGAGTGGCACAAAAAGATGCCGTAAATAACTAATTTGTCATAATTGACGAACATACTTTATGGACGCACAGTATACTCAAAAGTCGTTGTTATTACCATTTATCATTATTCACAGATTTTGTTTCCATAAAGCTAGGGTATTTATTTTAGAAGCATTTTTTTTACATATTTACAGGCAGCAATCATTCAATCAAATGTGTTTGCAAAAAAATAAAAATAATAATCGGGTACCTGTGACAGTGGCAGGCATTTAATAAGCTTGTCCAATAACTTAATTTGGCCCAAACTAAATGATTGGATGGCTTACCTGTCCGTCTACCTAACTGACCAGCTACCTGCCTGCACACGCCCATGAACACTTATTACTGTATTGCACATGTACACATTCTGCACATGACCGAAGTGTCATGTGTTTTGGAGAAGGGTCTTTGGAGGGAAGCCTGAATGGAGGGCGGGGATACTTTCAGTCAAAATCAAGCTTACTCTGGCTGGTTACTCCAAATCGCCGACCTTTGCTTTAGCATTCAGCTTGTCAGAGTGAGTTATCTTGGATATTGATCAATCTTACACACACAGACATGGTTCATGTCTTTCTCCAATATATGTTGAGGAACGTACTAACACTAAACTAGTTAATTCCTTCCTGACATTTATATTCCACTCTTTTTACTGCTATCTTTCTAAACCACATACTCCATTCTCTCACCCACGCCGGACATTTCCCCGAAGCCGTTCAATCCCCTCTCCTTCACCACCCCACCCCCAGCCGCATGCCTTTCTTCTTCATCAAATTTCATCATCTCTACTTCTCCTCCCTTACTCTAACTCACTCCTACCCAGTCCTTCTCTACCCCTCCCTCCCCCCCCCCCCCCCCCCCCCCCCCCCCACACACACACACACACCCCAGACTTCAATCTTCCAATGCGGTTGCACCCCCAGTTTCCCAGCTCTTCCTCCTCCTCCTCTTCCTCCTCTTCTTCTCTATTGCTTCCCATCCATCTAAATTGCAAATGGCAGCGGTGCCAACTGCCAGAGGAGCTCCTCAATGTCATTACAGTTGACCCTGGAGATTAACTGCAGTGTGTAGAGACTACAGATCAATACCTCAGCTTATCCTCTAGGCCTGTTCCTTGGCATTCACATTTGGATCTAACATACCGGAATAGGTTGTGTATTATCCCATATTGATCAACAATATGGTTGTTTTTTGTGGTTGAGTAGCAAAGAAACAAAAGTGTTTTCGATGCAGATGAGGAAACCAATGTCAAATTAATGGCAGGCTTGAGTGTGACGGTGAACGACTCCATTTCTAACTTTTCATTACACGTATCAAACAAAAGGAATAAAAGGACCAGCATAGTAGAGTTTGAGGTAGGAAAGAGGTCTTGTTATAAGCAGCTGCTACCATGCGGCAGAGATGAGGAGAGTTGTTTAATGCGTCACACAAAAAAAAGTCAGAGAAATGGGGAAAATAATGTCTTGAAATGTTAATTTGACCCTAATAAGCCATGGATTAGCCCACCGATCGAGTAGTCTACCCCACCCCCAAAGAATATAGCATACTATATAAAGTTCAACAAAGTTCTAGATACAACATACCCCAAAAGCGGCACAAATCAATAAATACACCAAAAGCCAACTTGAAAGCTGCTGAATAATTCTCTTTAAAACGTGAGAATGTTACCATTGCATCTTCATGCAGTCAATTGCCGCCGGTTGTGTGGGTACATACTGAAGTGTCAACATGTATGAGCTGGATAACATGTAAGAAAGCCAGTGTGTGTGTCCATGTCTGCTTGGTTTAGAGAGTTGGCAAACTGTGAGCTACACTATACCTGCTAAGTGCACTCATCAGTGACAGGTAGAGGCGAAGCCCATTGCCAATATTGTGTGTATGTGCCCTTGTGGGTGTTTGCATCTCGGTGAGTGTATGTGTGTGTGATTGTTCACGTGTGCTTGTTTGTGTCTATTTCCACGTGTGTGTGCATGCTTGTGTGAGTGCATGCATTTGTGTTTGTGAAAGCTCCTGCTGCCTGAGATCTGTAAGTTGGTAGTGGAATGTGCCAAAAACAAACCCACAGCAAATAGACATCCATGTTTCCAAGCAACCAGATCACCTTGCTACTGTAGTATAATGTCTGCACAGATTGACAGGGACTTCAACACAAGAACACACACGACCTGTCTCTGTGCCTGAATCAAACCCAGTTGGATGATGTGCAGACAGTATTTCAATCATTTACTTAATGAATGGGACTCAACACAAAACAACCTCTGAATGACAATCCAAAAAAAAAGACACAAGTGTAAAAATACTTAGTGGGAACCTTTTATGCAAGGATGTATTAGCTGTAGAGAAATCAAATGAAAACTTTAGGAACATTGAATGCAGCAGGAGATGCCAGATGCTACTGGGATCGCCTGGTGGTAACAATAAATTCCGTTTATAGACACAATCTCAGTGGAGCCTCTGTCCATCTAATGGATGTTTAAAGAGATTAAATGATGGACATGATTACAGGTTGTTGACTGAGCTGTGCTGTGCTGTCTGAAAACCTCAACAATTCCTAGTATGCTGACAGAGAAACCCTTGTCCAATCTGTATAAGACTATTTCATAAAGTTGAATTGCTTTATAATCAGTGCAATAAACAGCAGTTTTGAAATAATAATACTAGTATAATCCACAATATCGGCCCTGTTTAAACTGTTCTCAAAATAAAGTGCACCGGGAACTGATCCGTATTTTGTGGTGGTCTTTATTTATTTGCTTCATATAGTCGTTATAACATAGACATAGTCGTTATAAGAAGTGTTTCCATATGCCGACATATTTCTTAGCCATATCCAGTCCCAGCCGGTCCCTGTCAAGGTACTTGTTCAGTAAGTTGTGCTTTACTGCCCTCAAGTGACATTTCATTCTGTTGTGCCGGCTGCGGTACACCTTATCATCTCTCCAGCCAAACAACGAGAGCCAATCTATTTATCAGCAGCCTATTCTTTTACTTTGATGTTTATTATGAACGAATTTAAACGAAGATTATATCTACAATCTAAAAGGGTGATTATCTGAACAGTTGTTGTATATTTGATCTTTATTTGTTCATAAAGCCTGTGGAGACGTCACTCATATGCATGTACCACCTCTACCACCCCGCATGTAGTGAAGACAATGTACTCAACGTCTGTGCATATTTGGTGCCACCTGGTGGTCAAGAGGAGGGATGGGCGTTGGCCATCGAATTGCTTCGATTGCACTCCTTGGACCGCAGTTCTGTTACAGTGACACCTAGTTTGTATTTGTTTAAAAAAAAGTTTAAAGACTTTATTTGCTTTAAAAATTACGTTTAAGCTAACTTCTACATGAAAGTGCTTGCTATAGCTGGTTAGAGTTCAGTTTAGGTTTTAGGTAAGAAATGGGTTACTTTAGGTTTTAGTTTAGAAGTAGTTACATTTAGGAATTAGTTTAGAGATGGGTAAGTTTAAGTATTAGGTTAGAGATGTAGGTTCATTGTTTCGGTATGGTATGGTTTAGCTATTCATATGGTTATGGTTAGGTGTTCTAGGTACGTGTTGTGTTTCCTCACGTTTTCGTGAATATTATTAAGTGATTATTATTATTATTATTATTATTATTATTATTATTATTATTATTATTATTATTATTATGATTTCGCCACCCAAGTAAAAATGACATCGCATCGAAGAGGCAGTTTCAGCAAAAACGAGACCTACAACTGCAGTCCTATGACAGCGGTTCTGGAACTGCAGCCACTGGTTGAGATGGGTTCGATCAAAGCCAGAGAGAGTACTTTTCTAATCTAAATATCTCTAGGTTAGATATAGGTTACACGGCGGCCCTATTACCATAATAACAACAATAGAGAAAGTTCATGACCACCGGTCGATACCTGTGCGGAAATGACGCGTTCGAGGATGCTTTGTATCGATTTAGAAAGCATCCTCTCAACGTAGGCCTATACGTCCAGATTTTTTAGCTTTTATAGTCTCCCAAGGAGTAGGCCTAGCCTATCTCCTGTAGTTTCCACCGCCTTGTCAGTATCAGATAACTTCGCACACATGGTAACCACACCGATTGCTTGCCACATCCTTACAAAACAGCAACCATACAAAAAAAAACGTAATGACTCCTACTACCCAGTTACGGTCGTCGCCGATATTGACTGATGCAGATAAACATATCTCTTTCCCATTCATTGGCATATTTAAAACAAATGCAGAAGCAAAATGACACCAATGAGATCACAGGAACTTGAAGCAACACGCAAAGGTTTACGTTGATGTTGCTCCAGGTTTGCAGGCCACCCTCATTCATAAAGTGCGTCTCGTCAAGTCGGGTTCGTATTGGAACGCGCCCCGTTCGGACACCGTAGGCTGCTGTCCACCAATAGAAGTGGAACGCCGCCCCGAAAAGCCGGCGCCTAACACCAAACTGACTTCATCGTGTTTGTTGTTGCATTGTGAGCCATTTTGTTATTCTTCGGAAAAGCTTTTGTTTGCTCGGGGAATATCGCCACATTAACGTGATCATGTCTGGACAAACCATCGAGAATTTCAACATAAATTTCCACAGGCGGGATGGGAGTAACCTTTATTCAAGCGGCGACTTGATGACCGGAAATATTTCCTTCGAACTTACCAAAGAATGCGTGATCAATTCTATCACGTTGACACTGAAAGGCAAAGCGAATGTTGCCTGGAGAACGGGAGGGAAGAAAAAACGTAGTGTATCTGCAAAAGTTGTATATTTCAACTTCAAAAATGTTATCATGATGAACCGCGAAGGTAGTTCTGCGTAAACAACTCAAAATGTGACAGGATTTCAGAATGAAACGATTCGATGTGAATCCTTATACAATGTCCATTTATCTTCCCTTTATCCCACTGTCTCTGCAGCTGCCGTTCAGTCCAAATATCCACCTGGAACACATGTGTACCCGTTTACATGTCAAATCCCACAAGGGTGTGTATGACGTTTTTCTGAAATTTATTTGTAGGCCTATGATCTTTGTAGACATATTGTTGTATGCTTTTTTGGTTTGTAACCAGTCAGTCTTATTTTTTATTTCCACCAAGGGACTTCCCGTCTTCTTTCAAGGGGTTCAAAGGTCAAATAGCTTACACTTTGATAGTGGGTTTCGATAGGCCATGGCACCTCACTAAAGAGTTTGAAACCAAGGTCAACTTTGCAAACCGTTGCAATCTAACTTACGAACTTATGGTAAAGTACCAAGGCAGACTGCAACAGTAGGGCCAGCACTTAAACTCCAATTAAACATATTTTGTTTGCCTGTTCATTCAGATTGAGACTCATTCTGCCCTCTCCATAATGCTCTTCTAGGCACCTCTTTCCAGCTCCAACAGTATGACGGTGTGCGGCCTGTGGTGTGTCTCTGGTCCCATTTCAATGGATGTTCGTCTTGAGAGGGCAGCTTTTCTCCCCGGTAAGGAAATCCGGCAAACGTTGCTTCTGCCTTGTGGCACAAGATACAAGACAGCAGGTTCAAACTCTTTTTGTCTTTAAATGCTTTTGTTCTGAATGCAGGGGAAGAAGTCAAAATCATGTGTGAGTTCAGCAACTCTTCGTCTCGACCAGCCACCACCAAGGCACGCCTTCTTCAGAAACAGATGTTCTACACTCTTAACCATGTCCAACACCATAAGTTTGAGCAAACTCTGGCCCGGCAGACTGGCCTTGTGGTTCCCCATAGCCCTGAGGCACACTCTGAGCTCGCAATCACTATACCTTCAACCGTACCTTTTACAATCTCTAACTGTGCCATCTTGGAAGTCAGTTACGTAATTGAGGTAAGTGAAATAATGGTTGTAATGCATGTTTTTTAAAAGAGTAGGAAATACATCTTGTGACGACAGGGTAACCGCCTCAGTTCTGCTTGTTCTGTCCACCTGCTTGTGTTTTAAAGAGGGTAACTAATAACCAAGCAGCTGTTCTCCCTTCTCCGTGCTGTTTGTTCGATTTGAGGCAGAACTTCCAGCATGTTTCTGACAAGACGCTGTTCAAAATGCAGCTTGCTGAGGAGCAGAGTCGTACGCCAACAAATGCATAACTTATCCTGTGAAGATTTGAAGTGTGTTTGATGGATTTGGGGAAAGATGTAAACTATGAACAAGCAAAGAGTGAACATAGTTTGGAAAGCGAGGGCTGTAGTTATAGGTGTGGTTTCCACAAAGGTAAAATGGCGTGCATTGGCGATAATGTTGATTTGCATAGTCTTTGCTGACTGTTTTCTGCAACTTCCTAGGTGTTCTTTTCTGTCAAGTACTCCCCTGACCTCACAGTGCTGTGTCCTATTGTCATCGGCAATCTTCCGAAGGACTCTTTAGCTCCACCACCATTTGTGTGAGTATGTTAGAAACGCATCTGTTGTGGATATATATGTATGTATGTATGTATGTATGTATGTATGTATGTATGTATGTATGTATGTATACATATTATATTAAGTACTGGTTAGCCTTTGCCAATTTGTATCCACTCCACATTGTTATGTAGGCCTACACTCTAGAATACTAGTTTAGTTAGTATTCTCGCATTCTTGTCCGTGAGATATTTTCCCCAACCCTGAAAAATGATTTTTGTTTAAGTTGATAGCCCGGTTGAATTGCGACCTCAGAAAGGCACTTTCAAATTCCTGCTTTGCATGGAATGACCATGTTTACATCTGGGACTTTTGTGTATCTTAAACCTTGTCAATGGGCTGGATAGGCCTGAATGGCTTAACAAATGTTTTCGTTGACACCCAATTACCGATGACAGGGTTAAGCACATTTTTATGTTAATGAATTCAATATTCTTTGTAATTATCTGTGTTACAATGCAGTATTACAATTGAATGTGTCCTTCCTTTTGTTACTGAAGTAGTACTGAATGTTGATATTTATATCTCTTTTGTTCTATACCTCCTTTTTCATAAATGTTCTTTAGCATTGAATATTACACCAATTATTGCTTTCAAACATTCAAACCAATCTTTCTGGAAAAATACCTGACTGAATTCCACGGCCAAAAATCAGAGATTTCTGTTTCCAAACCATCATTTAGCTCTCACTGCCGTTACAAGTTATCGTCAAAGTTGTAATTTTTTAAAGTTCAATGTAAAAACTCTGGCAGATTTCCCTAAGGTTAGCATTTACCTTTCCTTCTCTACTTTGCCATAACCCTGCCTCCAATGGCAAAATGTGTCAAGACCAAATAGTTGTGTAGGAATCAAGTTTTATGTTTCAATTAACCAATCATGTTTTAACCCCTCATCATGGTAAATTCAATCAAATACTACAGACACTAAGTGTCTCATAAGGAACAATTTTTCATCAACTAGCCTAAACAATTTGCATCCCTATAATGTTGAAGGGTAACAGATTTGACATGATGTGCTACGTTTTCTGAGCTTTCTAATCAATGTCCAATATATTTCAGAGGGGACAGTGAGTTATAGCTTATAAGTTAAGTTACGATGCCACCCGTTGTATTCCTGTATCCGGACAACAAAGTTGAAATTCTTCTATACAGCTTTATTAGGATGCTTTTTGAAACGTGTTTCAGAGTGCATTCTAGCTATTAAATCCTGTATAATACAAGCCTAGAGAGTACTCAACCTTAAACACAACTTTACGAATTCTATAATTTGCTTTTTTTGTTCAGTGCTAAAGCCAGTGGAGATGTTTATTGTTGTTCATTGTGGCTCTTTCAGCAGGTATTTGCCAAAGATATCTTCTCAGGTTTATTTCCTGTTTCGAACCATTGTTATACCAACATTTCTGTCTACTCTGTCTTCTTTTTATTGCGACAGTGTGCAACCATATTTATATCTCGATACATTGTGGCAGCCGTTTCCCCAAGTGTCAGGTACCCGGTAAGAATAACGCGGAAAGCAAGGGTGAAAGCCGTCGTCGGCGTTTATTCACATGAATCAAGGGAATCAATGCTAGGGTCTCCGTGAGCCTCTAGGTTGCCGGCGTTGCGCGTGCTTCCTCCGTGTTACTGCCCTCCCCTCTCCTGGTCCCGTGTCCCTCTTATGCCGGCTTCTGCTCCTCCTCGTCCCCCTCCTCCCTCCGGCCAGGTGTCCCTCATCGCGCTGATTGTGGGGAGAGGCGTGGTGCTCTCTGTCGCCAACTGGAGGGTGGCGACGGTATACCCCGTCTACCACATGACCTTGGACCCACCCGGTCCGGGGTTCGGCGGGCGGGATGCCACACTCCTCCACCGCTTGCTCAGGCCTCCGGTCGTCGGTGAACCCGCTCAGGCAGGCATCCCGGCGTGACAGGGCGTCGGCGTTGGCGTGTTCCCTGCCAAAACCACCGCGTCACTCGCGCATTGGTGTCCTTGGCCCCGGCCATCCACTTCAGGGGGGCGTGGTCGGTGACCAGGGTGAACTCCCTCCCTAGGAGATAGTACCTCAGCTTTTCCAGGCTCCATTTGATGGCCAGGGCTTCCTTCTCCACCGTCGAGTAGTTCCGCTCGTTGGGGAGGAGCTTCCGGCTGATGAAGGTGATGGGGTGCTCCTCTCCGGCCCGGGTCTGGGATAGGACGCCCCCTAGTCCCACCTCCGAGGCGTCGGTGTGCACTGTCAGGGGAAGAGTGAAATCGGGGGTTATGAAGACCGGCTCCGAGCACAAAGCCTCGCGGAGTGTCACGAACGCCCGGTTGGCCGCCTCGGACCAGGCAACTTGGTCTGGCAGGGCCCACGGTTAGGTCGTTCATGGGACTTGCCAGCGTGGCGAACCCGGGTATGAACCTCTGGTAGTACCCGACGAGGCCCAAGAACGCCTTTACCTGTTTCTTCGTGCGGGGTTGGGGCCAGTCCCGGATGGTCGCTACCTTGCCGTCCTGTGGTCACACGGTTCCCCTCCCTACCTGGTACCCCAGGTACACCGTCTCCTCCGGCCCGAGGCGACACTTGGCCGGGTTGGTGGTGAGGCCCGCTTTCCGCAGCTCCCCCAGCACAGCCCTTAGCTGGCGGACGTGGACGTCCCAGCTGGGGCTGTAGACGATGATGTCGTCGATATAGGCCGCCGCGTAGGCCTGGTGGGGCCTCAGGAGCTGGTCCATCATGCGCTGGAAGGTGGCCGGGGCGCCGTGTACTCCGAAGGGGAGGACGGTGTACTGGTATAACCCCCCGGGCGTTGAGAACGCGGTCTTCTCTCGGGCCGACCGGGTCAGCGGTACCTGCCAGTACCCCTTGGTCAGGTCTAGGGTTGTGAGGTACCGTGCCGGCCCCAGGCGCTCTATGAGTTCGTCGACGCGGTGCATGGGGTAGGCGTCGAACTCGGATGCCTCGTTCAGCCTCCTAAAGTCGTTACAGAAGCGGTAGGAGCCGTCGGGCTTGGGCACGAGGACTACCGGGCTGCACTAGGCGCTGCGCGACTCCTCAATGGCCCCGAGTTGTAGCATCCGGCGTACCTCGCCTGTATGGCCTCCCTCCGGGCCTCCGGGATCCTGTAGGGAGGGACCCTCACCTTCACTCCCGGCGCCGTCCGGATGTCGTGGCGGGCGATCGTGGTCCTTCCCGGTAGCTCGGAGAATACGTCCCGGTGTTGCATGACGACCTCGTCGAGGTCGTGCCTCTGGGCCGGGCTGAGGTCCTCCCCCATCGGGACCTCCGGGATCTCCCGCCGGGCCGTCAGCGCCAGAGGAGCGGGGTCGGGGGGTTTCTCCTCTCCCCCTCTCCACTGCTTCAGGAGGTTGATGTGGTAGATCTGGGTCGGCTTCCGCCTCCCCGGTTGCCTGACCCTGTAGTTCACCTCTCCCACGCGTTCAGCCACCTCGTAGGGACCCTGCCACTTGGCCAGGAACCGGCACTCCGCCGTGGGGACCAGGACCAGGACCCGGTCTCCGGGTTGGAAGGTTCGCAGTTGGGCCCCTCGGTTGTAGACCCTCGCCTGGGCCTGCTGGGCTCGTTGGAGGTGTCCCCGAACGATGGGCCACACCCGGGCCATGCGGTCCCTCACCTGCTCCACGTGGTCCACGGTGGTGCGGTGGGGGGACGGCTGGCTCTCCCAGGCCTCCTTGGCTAGGTCCAGGATGCCGCGGGGCCTTCGGCCGTACAGCAGTTCAAAGGGGGAGAATCCGGTGGACGCCTGAGGGACCTCCCGTACTGCAAACAGAACATGCGGCAGCAGCTGGTCCCAGTTCTTACCATCCACTTGCATGGCTTTCCGGAGCATCTGTTTCAGGGTCTTATTGAACCGCTCGACCAGGCCATCCGTCTGGGGGTGGTAAACTGAGGTCCGGAGCTGCTTCACCTGCAGGAGCCTTAGTACCTCCCTCATTACCCGTGACATGAAACATGACCCCTGGTCTGTGAGTACCTCCTTCGCTATGCCCACCCGGCTAAATAGGAGCATCAACTCGCGGGTGACCGCCTTCGCGGTGGCGGCGCGCAGGGGCAGGGCCTCGGGGTACCGAGTGGCGTAGTCTACCAACACCAGGATGTACCGATGTCCCCTACTGGTCTTCGGGAGAGGACCCACAATGTCCAGCGCTATCCGGTCGAAGGGGGTGCCTATAATCGGCATGGGGATAAGGGGGTTTCGGGCTGTGGACCGAGGCGCTACCCTCTGGCACTCGGGGCACTCCTGACAGTGACGCTCTACGTCTCTCTTCACGGCCTGCCAATAAAACCGTGCGAGGACCCGCTCCCGGGTCTTGTCCATGCCCAGGTGGGCCCCCAGAAGGTGGGTGTGGGCCATGAAGAGTACCTTGCTGACATAAGCGCGGGGCACCACTAACTGCTCCCTCACTCCCCCCTCTCCTGCCACTACTCTGTATAGCAGCCCTGTGGGTGCGGTAGGTGACTCACCGAGTGTCGGGCCTGTCCCTCGTGAGCCAAGACGTGGCTCCACACGTGCCTTAGCGCCTCGTCTTGGAGCTGGGCGGTGGCGAACTGGCCGGGCCGTGCCGAGTCTTCCCCCCCCCCCCCCTGTAGGAAGTCCGAGAACTCGGTGAGGGGGGAACTCTCCGGTTCCGCCGGGGGGTCCGGCCGCTCGGGGGTCGGGAGGGTTTCTGGGGTGTTGGTGGGAGGGTCCGGCGACCCGGTCCCAGTGGGTCCTCCCGCCGCTCGGATCGGGGACCCCGGTTGAGAGGGCCCGTTTCCCGCGGAGTCCTGGTCTTCCTCCGTTCGCCCTCTGGGGGACGACAGAAGCCGGGTGGCCCCGTAGGCCTGTCGCGCTCCCCTCACCTTCCTGCGGGGTGGCTCCCGCCGGCTCCGGCGTTCGCGCGCTGGGTCCCACAGCCGGTGGAAAATCGGGCAGTCCCTCCCGATCAGCAGCGGCACCGGGAGGTGGGGTACGATCCCTGCCCGCGTCGTGAACACCCCGTGCGGGGTCCGGATGACGACGTGGCAGGTCTCGTATGTCCGGGTGTCCCCGTGCACGCAGGCCACCTCTATGGGAACCCCTCCCTTCCCGCCCGCCAAGTCGGGGCGGAGGAGAGTGACCATGCTGCCGGTGTCCACGAGGGCCTGCGTGTCCCGGTTCATCACCCGCACCGGTATGGTCGGGCTTCCTGACGTCCCCTGCGTCCAGCAGGTCGCCAGCATGCAGGGCCGGTTCGTCCCCGGGTCCGCGTAGGCCGACGGCATCGACACGTCTCGGTTCCCCGGGCAGTCGCAAGCGAGGTGGCCGGGTTGGCCGCACCCGTAGCAGCGCCTCCACTCGCGCCTCTCCTGCCTCCAGCTCGGCGGGTCGGGGGGGTGTCCCGTGGCCCCGGAAGCGGGTCCCCGTGGGTCCCGGCGGGTCTCGGCGCGTCGTGTGGTGGTCCCGGTTCGAGCGCTCTGTTGGGCCACCTGCCAGTTCTCCAGTCGCCGGACCAGGTCGTCGCCTGTGTCGGGGTGGTGGTGGGCCATCATCTGTCGCGCGTCCAGCGGGAGCCGACGGAGCGTGTGGTCGATGATCACTCGGTCGATGGTGGCTGGGCCCTTCCCCCGCCGTCAGCCACCGCTTCACCAGCCGAGTGAGCTGGGCGATCTGCGTTCGGACGGCGTCCCGGCCGTCGAGCCGCCAGTCGGAGACGCGTTGCGCGCGGGCCGCGAGGTTGTGGCCGTAGTAGGCCAGGATCGCCTGCTTGAGGGCCGGGTACTGCCGGGCGGCCTCCGCCGGTAGGTCCTGGCTCGCCTGCTGGGCGGGCCCGGTGAGGAACGGGGCCAAGATATGGGCCCACTGCTCCTCTGGCCAGCTTTCCCTCTGGGCGGTCCGCTCGAACATCTCGAGGTATGCCTCCACGTCGTCGTCGGAACCCAGCCTGGAGAGCCGGCTGGTCGAGGCGGCGGTCGCGGCGGTTTGTTGGGTGAGCCGTAGTACGGCCTCGCGGAGCAGGGCCGGACTCTCCGCGGTCTCCCGCTGCTGCTTCTGGGCGGACGTCGCCACGGTCCCCTCCGGGTTCTGCATGTCGGCCAAGGGGGGTTGTAGAGGGGTTCGTCAGGTTGCCTGCATTCTCCACCATATGTGGCAGCCCGTTTCCCCAAGTGTCAGGTACCCGGTAAGAATAACGCGGAAAGCAAGGGTGAAAGCCATCCTCGGCGTTTATTCACATGAATCAAGGGAATCGGTGCTAGGGTCTCCGTGAGCCTCTAGGTTGCCGGCGTGGCGCGTGCTTCCTCCGTGTTACTGCCCTCCCCTCTCCTGGTCCCGTGTCCCTCTTATGCCGGCTTCTGGTCCCCCTCCTCCCTCCGGCCAGGTGTCCCTCATCGCGCTGATTGTGGGGAGAGGCGTGGTGCTCTCTGTCGCCAACTGGAGGGTGGCGACGGTATACCCCGTCTACCACATGACCTCGGACCCACCCGGTCCGGGGTTCGGCGGGCGGGATGCCACAACATGTATATATTGAATATATACAGTAAATCTTTTTATTAAAAATGTCAAACTTCTTTGTTTTGGACTTGTTTAATAAATTGAAGTTTGGTTGTACCGATGCTATATTATTGGGATTTCTGAGTTTTTTCCAGCATCTGGTTATTTATCAATGTAATGTATTATGATCCATTATTTCAAATATAACGGAAGAAGATGAAGTCAATAAGTCTTCATCTAGTTTGAAATTGAGTTTGAGTTGAGTTTCATTTCTGGATCCAAAAAAAGAAGTTATATTTGCATTCTCTTCATGCACTCCCGACACCTTATTTACATTTAAAGTACATGTCTTTATCAATCACATTTTTTTTTAATGTACACCTAAAAAAGCTGTTTATTATGAATTGTGATGTTGAAAATATTAGTAGTTCTTGTTAATTAGAATATAGTAGAACCATAATACTTCACAACTGCCATCATTAAACATGCATTAACGTGCTACAGTAACAGACGAGAGAATTACATTTAAATGTAATAATGTCCACATTACTTCATTTGAATATAACATTTTCTTTCAGTCACACACACACAAGTTTCCAATCCAGTTCATACAGTTGTGTAGAGCAATGACAAGCCCTTCAACTTGTGCACACTCTCTCTCTCTTTCTCAAATACGCTCAACCAGCATGCGAGCGTGCCAAGGATTGTGAAGTAGTTAGGCTGCCTGAATGACACAGAGCAGACCTAAAAGATGGTGGCGTTTTTCATCAACAATATATTATTGCCTTGACTTTAGAATGGATGAAAGATGATTAATAGATCCAGTAGGCCATTTCTTTTAACCGTGGAGGCCTAACGACCCCCATGGCGCTCAGAGATTATCAGCTCTGTAAACACTATCAGCCACCACATGGAGTTTGGCCTAACCTCTGTGGCTTGTCAACAATCTCACCTCTCCTCCTCTTCAGTCGGCCTGTTCTGTCAAATTGATGCTTTTACTCACAGTCAATCACAGGGGTCTCCATTATGTGGATAAGAAGCAGCTGGTTGTTAGTAAGTTATTTGTCCTGCTCAAGGATGCCTACAAGTTGGCTTTGTTGACATTGGGGGTTAAACCCTGAACCTTTGCCTGTGAGGGATACCCTAGCCACCACACATCCTGTTGCCTAGCATGATGAGGAAGAGGATGATGATGTGAATGCTGCTTAGGAAACAAGACCAGTGCAGAGATTTGACAAATGCTTTGTTTTTCTTTTAATTTAGTTGTGATACATCACTATGTTAAAGGCCTACACAAAGATATTTTAAATATGCTTTTGGTTTATTTTTTTAATAAATCAGTTATATTAGGCCTACCACAAATCAAAATCATTGGGGCATCTCGAGTTAGGATCCACGGGTAAGGTCCTTTTTAAAGGGACTGTCGATGTATAAATTGACAATAGGCTAAATAAATAGGATGTCATTTACCTAAATGAACCCTTCCCCGACTCACTCTATTGCAGCGCCCCATCTGGTAGACTTCTCTAGCCATTGAGATGCTTATCCCAGGATAGAGTACCCTCTAAATCCATAGGGAATGGGTTTAACATGTGACCCAAAGCCATTTTGCCAGGAAACAGCAGCGAGTGCTGCAAAAAAGTGTGCTTGTCTTCTACGCACCCCTCATCGGGATAGGCCGTAATAGGCTCTGTTTGCTTTTAATCTATATTCTTTATCAGACTACAGCAAACAAGGAATGTATAAATCAGAAGGGAAGGAGGCTGAAAATAACACTTTTTAAACTAAAACCTTTTTTCATTTACACAGACATTTTTGGTTGTAGCGCAGTTTTAAGTGCACCTGAGGTTCATTGGTCAGCATGGGATTAATAAATAACGAAAGGGGGAGTGTCGGGACACACCTTAAAAGACATTGTATACATTAGCTTCTTGCTTGACACAACAATCCCTCCTTCACTGCTCATTTAGGCCAAGTTGCGAGGCCATTTAAGACACTGTGAAGGATTTCTCAGTGTCTTACAATCGCATTAACAATGAAGGCACCTTTACTGGAGGAGATTTCATCTCAGGGAACATCAAATTAGAACTTTCAAAAGATTGTAAGATCAACTCAATCTATGTGCAGATCAAGGGGAAGGCCAAGGTCTTATGGTCAGAAGACCATGGCAGAACGTCAACAGTTTACTTTAGCAAAGAGAAGTTCTTTAGTATTAAGCAATCCGTCATACAGGAGTTCAAAGGACAGGGTAAGTGGGCTGTTTACAACATGAACCTCATTCATATGTGCATTATGTATATACACTGCTGTAATCAGAATCTCTCAACTTTTTATCAGTTTCTTGCTGTTGTACCAAAATAAAGTTAAAGTTAGACATATAAATCACATCTTATTATGACGGCAACAAGACATTGTTACATAATGACGATTAAATCTACATTCATATGTTAGAATTGACCGTCTTGTTCTGTAGTGGCAAAGTTCTTACTCCATGTATTATGATGTAAGATAGGTCTCTGGCTTAATGAGTATGGCAATTTATTCAAGAAGAATTTGTTGAACTTCTCGTTTCCTCCTGACAGCCATCAATAAATCAAATTCTCTAACAAAGAATGAAAGAAATCCTGTATCTGTGGCTGTCACATGCCTGTAATTGCACATGACCTGAGTCCTCCATGAGGCTTGGCGTACCTATTGCTAAAGCTAATGAGCTAGTCATGTTTTTCGGGGGACTTTGGAATGAGGCCTGAAAGGAGGGTCAGGATTTTGCAGTAAAATACTTTAAAATCGAGCCTAATCTGGCTGTTTTCTCCTAATTGCCTACCCTGGTTTTAATTTTCACTGTTGCAACCTGAGTGTATTCTTCTACTTTAATAGGGATGAAGCATTACATTTCCCTCAAATATAGCTTTGTCTTTTGGATAAATTATCATTCAATAATTGTATGCACACACTTTCTGTTTCAATACACTCCACAATTCTTGTCAAAATTAACCTAATAATATTTTCGTTATAGAAAGCCAAACGGTTGGCCGAGGGTGCTATGCCTACCCATTCAACTTCCAGATTCCTTCAAAGTATGCTACATTTATTTATATCGTCATTTCTATCTGCTATCAATCTGTTTTAGAGTAGAGGACCTTATGCTATTTTGGAGGTTTTGTTTCACCTAAACTTTCTTTATGAAAAAACAAATGCATAGTAAGTAATGTTTCACAATTCAGCTTATTCATTTTATTTAATCTTTTCCAAAAATGTATTTCAGAGATCTTCCATCATCCTTCATAGGTTCCTCTGGGAAAGTCCAGTACAGGGTGAAGGCCTATCTGAGTAGGTCTATGAGACGAGATAGCAAAGCTAATGCTCCCTTCACCGTTATTTCCAAAGCCAGCTGTAGTCCAGAAATGATGGTAATGGTCTAGCCTTTCTAACACGTTTGACTTACTAAGCTTATGTCTTATTTGTAATTATCGTTGTTTGTTTTGTTGGGATATTTTGGTAAATGGCGAATAGGAGGCCTCATCTTCAAAGTAGAAATACTGACTAAAAACCTTTATATAGAATGTCTATCAGTTATGTAGAAGGAACCCCAAGTGTTTTAGGTCTATATTACAAATTGAAGTTGTGTTTCTGTACTTTCAGATTCCACAGCATAGTACTAAAGACCAGAAACTAAGACTCTTCAACTCAGGAAAAGTGACCATGGATGTTCACATTGATAAAATGGCCTTCTGTCAAGGTAAAGGTCCCTCTGTTTTCACAGTCAAATGTTTCTTCAATGTCCAATACTTAGAGTAACAATGTATGATTTAATAAATGCAGTCATTCATTCATTCATTCATTAGCCAATTGTCTGCCCTATTTTCTGTCATCTGCCTTGCAGGTGAGGCCATGCAAGTCACAGCCTACATTCAGAACAGTTGATCCCGGGACATTAAGCCCAAGTACTGCTTGTACTTAAAGACCAGCTTTTTTGCAAATGGGAAGAAAAAAGTAACGACCAAAGACCTGGTGAAAGAGGTGGGGGAGCCCATCCCCCCCTCCTCCGGCCAGAATGTGATCAGGGTCATCACCACCCCTGCCACCACCGAAGTGTCCATCTTGAACTGTTCCATCATTAAACATGAGTACAGACTCAAGGTGTGTATCTTGATGTTGCCAGCAAACATCTTTATCACCATCACTATCGTCAGTCGAAGTCCAGCACAGAGGACACAGAGTGGAAGCACTCTCTGTGATCTGATGTGTACTGCTTTGTTAACAAGTCATGCAAACAGTGGTGGAACAAAGTAAGAAAGTATATATATTTAGTTGAAGTCGTTTTTTGGAGTGTCTGTGCCTTTCTTGAGTTTTTATATTTCTGTTGATTTGTTGTTGGATGCCAGCACTTGCTTCTTGCTTTGTAACCATGCATGTCTTGCCCGTTAGGTCTATCTGGACGTGAAGTACCAATACGACCCAGAGGTCAAGTTCCCCATCGTCATCCTGCCCGCCACAGCATCTCCTGCCCGGGGTCAGCCTCCTGCCGATGGGGCCTATGGGGCCTATGGGGCCTATGGGGCCGATGGGGGCTATGGGGCCTATGGGGCCGATGGGGGCTATGGGGCCGATGGGGCCGATGGGGGCTATGGGGCCTATGGGGCCGATGGGGGCTATGGGGGCTATGGCTTTGAGGCGTTCGGGAACCCTTCACCTACCTCAGCAGCCTCTGAACCCTCTGCCCCACCTCCGCCTCCCTCCTACGGGACATACAGCCTGTATCCCCCCTTGTCTTGAACTTAACAACGAACAACAACAACCAGTATCTGACATTGAGTTGAAATGCTTAGTCGATTTGAAATGATGGTACCTAAAGGGATATGATGTTATATATTCTGGTACATTTTACGCAATCATTCTGTCTAACACGTATCGTTGTTAATTACATTTTGGGCATTAATAGCTATGCTTCTACTGTTATTCCCTTTGATATCCAGTGTCAATAGGGTGCAGTAATTTGGTGTTCATTTAGCCTCCGTGGCCACTGAGTGCACTGAACAAATAATGCCTTCATGCACATTCATTCCACTGTCTATACACCTGTTAATATGAAACGTTCATAAAACCCTTCACCTAATAAATACACACGTTTCTACACCCAATTACACAAACTCATACACCCATTCATGTGTCCATCATACACGTTCATTCACCTATTTATGCATCATTCACTCACCTGTTCGCACACACATTCATTAAATTAATCATGTTTAAAATGCATCCACATTCATACACATGCTCATACACCTGTACACATCAATGGTGGTATCAACCATACAAGGCAACAACCAGCTCGCTAGAGAAGATAAGGCAGCTTGCCTTGTTTCACTGAGAAGGAACCAGCAACCCTCCAGTTGCCATATCAACCTATCTACCTCATGGGATACTGTTTGGATCATATGCACCAAAATCTAAAGATAATCTGAATGTCGCCTGTATAATGTAAGTTCAATTCTTGCAATGTATTACTGGATAGACTCATTTAAGATTAAATCAATTAAGATTACGTTTAGGCGTCAAACTGTCAATTTATTTGATTTTTTTTCTTTTAATGAATTATGCTACCATTAGGACCCTATCATGTATGACCTGAGAATATTCTAAACAACACATTGGTTCCTCACAATTAAAGGCTTTATGTGCAATGAGATCACTCTGGTATGGTAAAATACCATCTAAGGAGAACAAACATGCTGGAATCCAATCCAAAAAGTAAAACGTTAGGATTATTTGAGACTTTGCTGTAACGTAGTATCGCAAATAAAGCCAGTTCTATAGAGCTTTGGTTATTGTAATTAGAGCAAACAGCTATGTCTAAATTACTCCTAGTTTCCCAATTTCTGAATCGGTTGACATGCCAAACATTAGCCACGTATCCATTCCTACTTTGCCTTTTTCTTGCACTCTACAACACATCTGGATGACATTGTTTGGAAAGTTCTTGCCTGACGTAGACGGAAAAAGAGTCGAGAAGAGCATCACGTGTCCTCAACCATAGCCACCACTATCAGGTATGGAAGGCAATTAGGCCAAAGATAATCAGGAGGCTTCCTGATAGTCATTTCAACGTCATTGTTACAAACCATGTTGAGCAGCGGAAAAAATATAGCTGTCAACTATGAGCCAATAACTGATTATGACTGGTGAATTAAAAATAATAAAAAAAAATTACTTTGGAAAAAAATAGATTAGCCAATCAGATTGCTCAAAAAATACATCAATTTGTTTGCCAATCAGATTGCTCGAAGAAATCTATGTCAAGAGTGGACATACCTGCGTCGAAACTGAATTTCTTTTTTTAGCTGAAACCTTTTTTCATTTACACAAACATTTTTCGGTGTAGCACAGTGTAAGTGCACCTGAGGGTCAATGGTCAGCATGGGATTAATAAATAATGAAGAGGGGTAGTGCCGGGACACACCTTACAAGACATATATGAGCTCCTTGCTCAACAGTTCAGACCATACAAAAGAATCACTCCTTCACTTCTCATTTAGGCCTAGTTGCGAGGCCATGGAAGACACTGTGAGGGCTTTCTCGGTGTCTTACAATAGCATTAACAATGAAGGCACCTTTACTGGAGGAGATTTCATTTCAGGGAACATCAAATTAGAACTTTCAAAAGATTGTAAGATCAATTCACTCTATGTGCAGATCAAGGGGAAGGCCAATGTCTTATGGACGGAACACTATGGCAAAACGATAGTAGTTTACTCTAGCAAAGAGAAGTTCTTTAGTATTAAGCAATCCATCATACAGGAGTTCAAAGGACAGGGTAAGTGTGCTGTTTACAACGTGAACCTCATTCATATGTGCATTAGGGGTGGGGAAAATAATCGATTCTTTGATGCATCGCGATTCTCTCTGGAAAGATTCTGTCTCGATGCAGATAAATTAATAATCTGAATTTTAATCTAAAAAAAAAAAAGTTTTTTATTTTATTTTTTTTAATTTGTTCGCTGCAAGATTCTGTTTGCCAGAGAGGGATAATTTTAGTAATTTTAAAACTATTCAATTTATCTTCACTGTGTATTGCCCAATCTGATTTGTCTTGACACGATTGCGAATCAGCCTACGCATAGCATGGACACAAACTCACAGCCAGACACAAGAACTCCTTCTAATTCAAGAGCAGCTTTTTCTTTAATGACATAGAAAAGAAAGATTAGAAAGAAAAGAAAACTGAACCCAACTTTATGCATACTTCCATATTTTTTTGTAATGAGAGAAATTCTTTTGTAGCAAACTCAGATGTATGCATATATTTTTTACGCATGAAAATGTACATACAATTTTTTGTTGCATCAAGATGCATAAATAATCGTTTTAGAATCGAATCGTTGACCTCATAATCCGAATCGAATTGAATCGTGAGGTGCCAAGAGATTCCCACCCCTAATGTACATTATGTATAGACACTGCTGTAATCAGAATCTCTCAAATTTTTATCAGCTTCTTGCGGTTGTACCAAAATAAAGTTAAAGTTAGACATATAAGTCACATCTTATTATGACATCAACAAAACATTGTTATATAATGACAATTTAATCTACATTTATATGTTATAATTGTTGTCACATGCCTGTAATTGCATATTACCTGAGTCCTCCACAAGGTTTTTTGCAAACCTATTGCTAACGCTAGCAATCTAGTCATGTTTTTCGGGGGGCTTTAGAATGAGGCCTGAAAGGAGGATCAGGATTTTTCAGATAGATTCTTTCAAAATCTAGCCTAATCTGGCTGGTTTCTCCTAATTGACTTAACCTGGTTTTTATTGTCACATTTCCCTCAAATATACCTTTGTCTTTTGGATAAATCATTATTTAATAATTGTGTGCACACACTTTCTGTTTCAATACACTGCACAATTTTTGCCACAATTAACCTAATAATGTTTTTGTTATAGAAAGCCGAACGGTTGGCCGAGGGTGCTATGCCTACCCATTCAACTTCCAGATTCCTTCAGAGTATGTTATATTTATTATATTTATATTTATAATATTTATTACAAGAGTGGATGACCTTATGCTATTTTGGATGTTTTGTTTCTACTAAACTTTCTTTATGAAAAAACAAATGCAAAGTAAATAATGTTTCACAATTCAGCTTATTCATTTTATTTAATCTTTTCCAAAATGAATTTCAGAGATCTTCCACCATCCTTCATAGGTTCCTCTGGGAAAGTCCAGTACAGGGTGAAGGCCTATCTGAGCAGGTCTATGAGACGAGATAGCAAAGCTAATGCTCCCTTCACTGTTATTTCCAAAGCCAGCTGTAGTCCAGAAATGATGGTAATGATTGGTAATGATGATGAAATGAACACATTTGAGTAACTAAGCTGAAGTCTTATTTATATTGATTGCGTATATATATATTATCATTTGTTTTTTGGAATATTATGGTAAAGGGCGAGTAGAAGCCTCATCTTCAAAGTAGCAATACCGCCTAAAACATTTTTAAAATGTAATGTAATGTCATCAGTTATGTATAAGGCACCCCAGGTGTTTAAGGTCTATATTACAAATTTTAATTGTGTTTCTGTTCTTTCAGATTCCACAGCATAGTATCAAAGACCAGAAACTAAAACTCTTCAACTCAGGAAAAGTGACTATGGATGTTCACATTGATAAAATGGCCTTCTGTCAAGGTAAAATTCCCTCTGTTTTCACATTGAAATGCTTCTTTAGTTCAATACTCATAGTTACACATAATACAACAAACCTCCTGAGAAAAAAACTTGTCTCCCACCTTGGATACTCTATATTTAGTTACCAACGATGAATTAATGAATGCAGTCATTTATTCATTCATTCATTAGCCAATTTTCTGCCTTATTTTCTGTCATCTGCCTTGCAGGTGAGGGTATTCAAGTCACAGCCTACATTCAGAACAGTTCATCCCGGGACATTAAGCCCAAGTACTGCTTGTATATGAAGACAAGCTTTTTTGCAAAGGGGAAGAGAAAAGTAACGACCAAAGACCTGGTGAAAGAGGTGGGGGAGCCCATCCCCCCCTCCTCCGGCCAGAATGTGATCAGGGTCATCACCGCCCCTGCCACCACCGAAGTGTCCATCTTGAACTGTTCCATCATTAAACATGAGTACAGACTCAAGGTGTGTATCTTGATGTTGCCAGCAAACATCTTTATCACCATCACTATCGTCAGTCGAAGTCCAGCACAGAGGACACAGAGTGGAAGCACTCTCTGTGATCTGATGTGTACTGCTTTGTTAACAAGCCATGCAAACAGTGGTGTAACAAAGTAAGAAAGTATAAATATTTAGTTGAAGTCGTTTTTTGGAGTGTCTGTGCCTTTCTTGAGTTTTTACATTTCTGTTGATTTGTTGTTGGATGCCAGCACTTGCTTCTTGCTTTGTAACCATGCATGTCTTGCCCGTTAGGTCTATCTGGACGTGAAGTACCAATACGACCCAGAGGTCAAGTTCCCCATCGTCATCCTGCCCGCCACAGCATCTCCTGCCTGGGGTCAGCCTCCTGCCGATGGGGCCTATGGGGCCTATGGGGCCGATGGGGCCGATGGGGCCGATGGGGGCTATGGGGACTATGGCTTTGAAGCGTTCGGGAACCCTTCACCTACCTCAGCAGCCTCTGAACCCTCTGCCCCACCTCCGCCTCCCTCCTACGGGACATACAGCCTGTATCCCCCCTTGTCTTGAACTTAACAACGAACAACAACAACCAGTATCTGACATTGAGTTGAAATGCTTAGTCGATTTGAAATGATGGTACCTAAATGGATATGATGTTATATATTCTGGTACATTTTACGCATTCAATCTGTCCAACACGTAAGGTTGTTAATTGCATTTTACATCGTCTGCTAAATGCCGTAATTGTAATTGTAATTGTATTGTTAATCCCTTTGATATCCAGTGTCAATAGGCTGCAGTAATATGGTGTTCATTTAGCCTCCGTGGCCACTGAGTGCACTTGACAAAGAATGCCTTCATGCACATTCATCCCCCTGTATATTTGTACATCCATTCAGTCACCTGTTCGCACACACATTCATTGAATTAATCATGTTTAAAATACATCCATTCAGTCATACACATGCTCATACACCTGTACACATCAATGGTGGTATCAACCGTACCAGGCAACACACAGCTTGCTAGAAGCAAATAAGGCCGCTTGCCTTGTTTCACTGAGAAGGAACCGGCAACCCTCCAGTTGCCATATCAACCTATCTACCTCATGAGATACTGTTTGGCTCATATGAACCAAAATCGAAAGATAATCTGAAAGTCATCTGTATAATGTAATTCCTGCAATGTATTACTGGATTGACACATTTAAGATTGAATAAATGAAGAGAGACAACGATTAAGTTGAAGCGTCAAAAAGTCAAATTTGATTATTATTTCTTTTTTTATGAATAATAATACCATTAGGACCCTGTTATGTATGAACTGAGAATATTCCAAACAACACATTGCACATTGCACATTGCTGTAACGTAGTATGCCAAATGTTTTTTTTTTTATTCATTAAAATAATCATCATCCAATAAAGACAGTTTAGAGCTGTGGTTATTGTAAATACATCAAACAGCTATATCAAATTACTCATAGTTTCCCAATTTCTGAATGGATGGTCATGCCAAACATCAGCCAGTCTGTCAGGTTATTTTGTGTGTAAAGATTCGATGTGTTTTTTTGCCAATCAGATCGCTCAATTTTTTTTCTTTTTGTTGGCCAATCAGATCGCTCGAAAAATCATGTTGGAGTGGATGTTACTGCATCAAAACCAGCTAAACAGGATCATCAGGTATCACATGACAATGTGTTCAGGTACCCAACTGGATGTTTCTTCCGTGTTTGCGGCACTTCATACTTTGTTCACAATCTCTTTGACTCAATTCTCTGTCGGGTCTGTTCGTCTATTCAAAACGTGTCCCGAAAATGACAATTGAATTTTTTTCTATTGAGTATGACGCCAACAACTCTAAAAACACCTTTACCAACGGGGATACCATAACAGGGCGCATCATCCTGCAGGTTTCAAAGAAAACGCGCCTTCAGTCTCTGATTTTTAGAGCTAAGGGGAAAGCCAATGTTTGCTGGCATGAACACTACGGTCAGAATATTCATGTTATGATAACTTCTAATGAGAAATACTATGACATCGAGCGTCCCATCTTCACAGAGGCGGGAAGAGATGGTAAAGGTATTCGTCCTCCTTCTTAAAGCAGACTATAGCTAATGCTAATGTAATTTATTAATGCTTTTGTCTGAGAATATGTCTGGATGGAACTTTTTATCTTCCTTTTAAAATGGCTATATTTATGTCCATTGTAACATAAACAAGGGGTTGTATTTTCTAATGCTCAGAAGTCCTCGGCCAAGGAAGACATTCCTTTCCATTCTCCTTCAAACTACCGGACAGGTAGACCTAAACTTGAGGATTACATGTTTTTCCCTTGGCAAATGTCTTGATTTAATGAATAAATAACGATGTGTGATAGGGACATGCCATCCACTTTCAAAGCTTCCGAAGGCAAAGTGGTCTACCAGCTGAGGGCTCAACTGAAACAGTCAATGAGTTTATCAAAGAAAACCAGAGCCAAGTTCACCTTTGTGTCAAAACCAGACATGACGATTCCAATGCTTATGGTAATATCCATTGGTGCCCATTCTCTGTTTACAATAGAATACTAATAATAACATAAATTATTTTTAAGGGTTAAAAACCTTTTGGTGGGTATTTTGGAGGTTATTTTCATAATCTCTCAGGAGCTTGTTTTCTAAACATCTAGGAACCTCAGTATGGTTGTAAGAATCAATCAGTCACATTCTTCGCCTCTGGAAACATCTCGTTGAACATTTCCATACAAAAGATGGGATATCGGCAAGGTATTTATTTATTCTTCATTGTATTGGCATCATTTAGTTTAGTCGGCAGGAATCTATAATGTTAAGCATACAATCGGTGTGACTGACTAAAGCGAGTATATGACCTGTTAAGCTTATACACGTTTCTCCCATACCATAGCTCATCCCAGAGTAGCTCCTGCTACTGGGTTATGCTGCTCTATATCCAGGACCTCATGTATCTGAGTCCACTCACAACAATTGTTTGAGGAACACAGCAGTATATGACCCAACTGTCATGTGATCAATCTTACAAAGTGTTTGACTGCCCCCTTCAGGTGAGGGGCTGAAGGTGGTGGCGGAGATCAGCAACTGTTCCACTCGTGTGGTGAAGCCAAAGTTCGTCCTTTACGAAAAGAAGAGCTTCTTTGCCCAGGGCCGCAGGAGAGTACACACACACAACATCGTGAAAGAGAAGGGTGAGGAGGTGGGCTCGTCCTGCACACAGACCGTTGCCAAGACGATCTGCATCCCCCCAGAGCTGCCTCCCTCCATCCTTAACTGCTCCATCATTAAGTTGGAGTACAGGCTGAAGGTAAAGCATGCACTTCACCAGAGGTATTCATTGTAGGATTCATTCCGCGTAAGAAAGAATCTACAACAGTTAATTGTTAACAATTAATATCACACATTTTCTGTCCTGTTTCAAGGTGTTTCTCGATGTGACTCTGGCTAAAAATCCTGAAATCAAACTGCCAATTATTATTCTTCCCTGCGTTGGTTCTGTTACTACTAAAGGGTCAGGTGTGGAGGAAAGCGCCTCGGTATACTTGTAGATGGATATTTTATTTCTAAATGTGCCTACAAGTAAAATCAATAAAGTGGACTTCTTGCACAATATCAGCAACAACTTTTGTTAGTACTTAATTATGTTATAAACTAAACCTTTAACAGTGCAGAGTAAACCAAGGTGACATTCTAAATAAATTATTTTGTTTAATTGTTTAACAATGTATTTTATTTTTGTAAACTATAGTGAGATATTTGAATGGGGGGAGGGGGGGTGTCGGGGGGGCTGTGCCGCTGGGCGGTGCGATGTCTTGGATTACCAAAGTGAAAACGGACTCCTGCAACCTTGATCACATGATCAGGTGTGACACAGATACCTGCAGGCTAAAGGTTGGCTGAAAAGATCTCCTGTTCCAGTCATGCCACTTTTATCAGTAGCATATGCTGGCTTGTTTGTCCATTGGGACGCAAAGGATGGACTAAAACGTACTTCCAACGAATTGCCGGGTTTTATTTAGAGATCCCTGTCTCTCACTCGTTATCCTTCAAATATTTTGACAATCTTTCAATTTTCTTTACCAGAACGAAAATATACATCTATTTTTTTAAATATAACACAATGACTATACAACATCTACGCGTGGAATATGACCAGAAGAATGGGACAACGGGAGCGTTTTCCCCAGGGGATATCCTCTTTGGAAGAGTCATGGTGATGGCTGAAAAGGAGACCACGGTGCAATGTTTAATTGTCAAAGCAAAAGGAAAAGTGGAGGTGAAGTGGCCTGAGCAGCAGGGGAACGGTCCTGCAGTGGTCATCAGTGACAAGAAGAGATACTTTTATTTTGAAAAGATCCTTCTTCAGGACAAAAAAGCAGATGGTTTGTATTTCAGTGAAAGTTTTTTGGTGTTGTTCAATACCGAGTACTCACACACGTATACATAATGTAATGACACATGTCGTCTTTTATAAAGGTTCTGTAACCATCGGACAAGGCCAAAATTCCTATTCATTCAGCTTTGATATTCCAAATAGGTGAGTGTGTTTTATCCAGCTTGGACTTGCACTTTTAACACATCTTCATTCTAGTACTACACATGTAAACAGTCCCCTTAACTCTTAACATATTGAATGTTTGACTTGTTCTCCCATTCTTTCCCTACAGAGATATGCCTTCGTCCTATGAGGGGAAATGGGGGAGCATTACATATAGTCTGCACACAAAACTGACCCAGACAGCTTGGCAAGTATACAAAGCCAAGAATCAGTTTCCGGTTTTAACAAAGAATGAATTCCCCTTCGGCTCAAAGTCAGAGATGATTATCATAGGACTAAAGGTATGGCAACATAACAATTTAAAAAGGCGTTGTTACTTCAGTTGCGATCAGTTTGCAAAAATTTAATATTCACTTTTTTCTTTTGGTTTCAGTTTCGCAGTACCTTCATGTGATGGATAATAATAATGACAAATATCCTTTTTAACACCCATAGGAGCCACAGTGCGCCACCAGGATTTCATTCTGTGGCACTGGAAAAGTCACTGTTAATGTTTCGACTGAAAACATGGGTCTGACACAAAGTAAAGGCAGTTTGATGTGTGGGTGTGTGTGTGTTGCTTATTTCAATCAACACAGCATGACACACCAGATGGTGACATATTACCCTCTCTCCTTCCATTAACTACCTTCTATTTGTAACACTCCTGCTCCAGGTGAATCCATGGAAGTGAAAGCGGAGGTCCTCAATGACTCTGCGTTCGCCGTGACCCCCAGGTTTTACGTGTGCGAGAAGCAGACGTTTGCGACGCGTTCCCAGAGGACGGTTGTGCACGTCAGCCACGTAGAGTTTGGGACTGGGGCTTGCGCTGTCCCTGCGGCTAGCGCCACCACAATAGCGAGGGTGCTGACCGCCCCGCCTCAGCTCCACCCCACCTTCTTCAACTGCTCCATGATGAGACTTGAGTACCGGCTGAAGGTACGGCACGCATGTCCGCACAAACGCACACAAACACGCATATGTACACACGCACACACAGACACAGACACACATGCACACAAACATGCATATATAGACACACAGGCACGCACACACACAGACACACACACACAGGCACGCGTACACACAGGCAGAACACACACACAGGCTCTATTGTGTTTGGAGAAAGAGAAGCCTGGGTGGGGGTTAGGGGGTGGGGCTTGGGGGTCAGGGGGAGGGCTGGGTCTTGGCCACTCAAGGAGTCACAACACAGCTTGTCTGCTCCAACTAATGAGAGTGCATGTGGACGCAGGTCTCAAATTACAGACCAACCAGTTTTGTCAAGGCCCGGACTCAAAATAGTCCGGGATCAATGCACTTCACTCTCAGACTAATGACGAGCGTTTCGAATGAAGCCCTGCGTGCAACCTATTGGTTATCGTTGGAACAGCCATACTGTGATAATTCATCTAGTTAGGTTGAAATGGTGTGCTTTAAAAATGTACATACACATGAAGAGTTAACATGATGTGTATGTAGGGCGGCGCGGTGGCTCAGCCCACTACCCGCTGACCACACAGACATTGTAGAGACACACGCTTGATTCTGACCAGTGTTTCTGTGCTACATTCCCTCCCTCTTCCACCCCAGCTTCCTGCCTTTTCCTCACTCTACTCTCCATAAAGGCCTAACAAGAATGTGTATATATATATACATGAATGTATTATGTAATCAATGTAAATGAACTTGCATACAGTTCATACATTTTAGGAATGTGGAGTAGGTTTTCCTGTATGTGTGTCACAGTATATATCATACATAGCATTTCTTTACTGTCAATGATAAACCATCTTTAAAAAATCCTTTCTCTCTATCAAGTATACTTTATGACAGGCTTAACGCTGTATATATATGCTCATTGGTAGGTCATGCTTGAGTTTTCTCAGGCAAGAAACGCTGAGATCAAGCTTCCTTTGATCATCCTGCGAGGTTACACAAGGCCACTGGAGCAGAAAACCAAGAAATCCCAACGCTTCAAGTCACTTCCTGGTCGAAGTCCACTTCCTTCCTCTACAAACTGAGCTGCTTAGATGAATACAATGTTTGTTGTTTAATATTGACTCAAATAGTTTTCATTCTTTCTATCTGTGTGTGTCTGTTTCTATCTTTGTGTGTGTGTGTGTGTGTGTGTGTGTGTGTGTGTGTGTGTGTGTGTGTGCGTGCGTTGGTGTCGTTTATGTATGTGTTTATGTGTGTGTATGTGTCGTGTGTCTCGACGCAACTTTCAATTGTTTTCCTGCATTGTGCCCATTCATTCACTAGAGGGAGACATTTGCCATATTTTAGAGATGTAGGGTTGGGCGTAAGTAAACTCACTGAGTTGTCTCAATGTCCCCTATTTTGACAATATTGTCATCAATCTTGGCCAAAAATCGAGTGTGTGGTAGAATATTCTCCATAACCCTTTGAAGTAATACGGTATGTGTAATTTCTAAGATAGACAATAACAAACTATTCATGTGACATTCATGCAAATAAATAAAAATTATAAAACAGTTTTGAAATATAAGATTGGATTTCCTTTTCCTAAGCCTACTAGAAGGATACTCTGGTACCATCAGTCTACAAGATTAACCAACCTAAGCTTCCAACTACCTATCCCATACACATACACGTACACGCACACACACAAATACCCAGATGGTGTTTTTTGCGATCCCCGATGCCACAGGCTGGCCGTGGACATCTGGGATTGAACCCAGAAGGCCTCTACCTCTCAGCTGTGTTCCAAAGGTATAGAGGGGCACTCATAAAACCCTTCTGGTTGGGACTCAGCAGAGGTGTCTTTCACCTAAATTAACTTGCGATAGGCCTATCAATAACTTGGTAAGACCTTTGCAACAACAACAATAGAAGAATGAGATCAGTACAATGAATAGTTTGAGACTGCAATGTAAGCACCAAGATACCTGCATAGACTGCTCTGAGGGGCAACATGTGCGTCTTTATAGCATAGGACCAATACTTAGTTGGACTATTGGTTATATACTTCATACAGGGGCTTAACCCTTTTCCTTCTCTTCATCTGTGTGACACTCTTCCGTTTGGCTTTGCGTGTCGAGAATTTGACTTTCGGTATTCCGGTCTCTCCCTATGGCCTGAACCGCATGACATGAACTGCATTTGAATGTTAGACATGAAGCGGGGTGGTAAACGAGTATTAAGTCAGAGCCATTTCTCTTTTGAATCAGTGCAATGTTAATAGCCTTAAACTGCGCAAAGTACATTTACTAAAATATAATATAATCAAATAGAACGGAAAAGAGAAGTAGTCTGATTTGTTTTAGGGTTTGGTGGAGCCAGTTCACCTGCAGTAAAGACCAGACCGGTAGTCATGGCTCCTATCTGGCATGGCGGTGGATCTGGGTTGGAAACCCTGCCTGGTTACCAGCCTGGCTCCACATGAGGCAGGCAGGCAGGCAGGCCTCCAGCCAGCCTGCTCCCTCAGCGCACCACAACCTCTCTCCTGGTTTAGGGAGGGGGGAGGGGGGAGGGGGGGTGGAGAATGGAGGGAGGGGGAGGAGGAGGAGTGGCCTCTGGCGCCTCCCACCCCCGTAGCCAAAGACAGTGCCATGACAACCGTGCAGGCCTGCTGGCGACTCCCTGTCTTCGCCGGCCATGGTTGCCATGGCGACTCCCCGCAGGGCTCCCGCAGATCAGCGGGAGGGGCGTCCAGTTGACTAACCCTCTCCCAGCTGGGGAACGGCTGAGGGAGAGCAGTAGTGTGCGTGCGTGTGTGTGTGTGTGTGTGTGTGTGTGTGTGTGTGTGTGTGTGTGTGTGTGTGTACGTGTATGTGTGTGGGGTGTGTGTGTGTGTGTGTGTGTGTGTGTGTGTGTGTGTGTTTGTGTGTGAGTGAGAGAGTGTGTGGCGGAAGAGAGGTGTTGTTTTTGTGTGTGTGTGTGTGCGTGTGTTTGTGTGTTTGTGTGTGTGTGTGTTGGTGTGTGTGCTGTTGAGTATCAGTGTGTGCTTGTGTGGGATGGCACGGCAGAGCCTGAAGAGGGAGAGATGCAGCAACCCAGAAAACGGCAGAGCGAGCTCTAGATGCCACAGCTGAGCGCAAAGAGAGAGAGTGGGGGAGAGAGAGTCGGAGAGAGATAGAAACCCCAGAAGGAAGACACAGGAGACAGACAGTCTAAACTACAAAAACAGGCCCACAGAATCAGCATAACCACTTCTCCCAGTCTTCCACTGTTTGATTGTGCTTATATTATATATCCCACACTCATGCATACATCCATATAGCTATTTAACTATGACTCCAAACACACACATACACACAACTATGTGTATATATATGTATAAATAAATGTATATGTTGGCAGTACATGTCATGGCAGTACTAGTCTGTAGTAGTATTAGTTATGGCAAATGCTAACTATTTATATTCCTTCCCTGCCGCGTCGACTTTATGGCAGCAGAATAGATGGCTTAATAAGCTTTTCTTCATCATAAATTATGCATATGACTCAAATGAAAGACATTAGTCACTAGCATCACTAACAATGATCAACTATGGTGAAACTCAAATGTGTTTCATTGAAAAACAAAGAAAGAAAACCAACTCTCAGTCTTTCACGGTATCAGTCTTGGGTCCTGGTGAAAAAACCAGTACCACGGAGGCTGGGGCGTGATAGGTCCGCAGATGGCGTGATAGGTCCACAGACGCCGTACGTCTCAGTAGTAAAGCATGATTTGCAAAATGGTACCACCATGTCTACGGGAAACAGAATGGAGGGCCTTTCCCTACTCACTAATTGTTCCAAGCTGTGTCCTCTCCGAGAACTGGGTAATCACTGATTTCATGTGTGGGTTTGAGAGATCAGTCAAGGCCCCTCTTTAACTGTTGGGGGTCATTTCATTTACTACCGTGTATGTACAATGCCGTTCATATACTTCCATGCATGCATTTTGTAAAGTGAGGTGGTATGCTGTTTCTTACATTTCTACAAAGAAGAAAATGGAGATGCATTATAATGAAGTTTTTATTTGTAAAATGAGAGAAATTTCCCATAGTAAACATTTGCTGATGTATTGTAAGTGCAGAAAGATCTTCATTTTTTTTTATTATATAAAACCAATGTATTTCTGTCAATGTATAAAAAAGTGTGACAAGGCAATTTTGTCAGTGTAATAAAGGCAATTTGCCAAAACATACATTCTAACCTAAAAACAAAATGACCTACTTAATTTCAAATTGTACTAGTTATTCGTGCAATAGTATTCATTCTACCCTAAAACTATCTCTACGTAAAGTGTGTGGTTATATTTTGCACTTGTTGTGGCAACCTTTGGATTTACAAATCTTAAAAAAACAAAAACTTTGACACAAGTTGATCTTGACACATACGTATATATATATATGTATATATATACATATACATATAGAAAAAAAACCTAAACAAACAAAAAAGCTTATCTTTTATTTATGAAACTCAGAGAAGCAGCCTCCCCTGCATAGGTGGACATTGCATATCTTGCACCCGAACACGCTCTCGTGCCGCAGCCCCTTGTTGGTGCAGTTCCTGCAGCGCCGCGAGCGCTCTGACATGCGCTCCAGCCGGTGGCCGTACTCGATGGGCGAGTCGGCGTGCCTCTTCCGGGCCGCCCGCTCCATGCCCCGGGCCCCCTGGTAGTCCCCGATCAGCTGCTGTGCCAGCCGCACCCGGAAGTGGCGCTGGGTGAACTGCTTGCCGCTGAAGCCCGACGGCGGCGCGCCGCCCCGGCTCTCCCGCAGGATGATGTAGGCGTCCACGATGCACAGGTTCACGAAGAACCACAGGAAGTAGCGCCACCAGCGCTTGCACGGCCGGCCCACCTGGTAGCACTCCCGCAGCTGGTCGCACAGGTCCACGCCGCGCATGTTCTCCTGGTACAGCATCAGGGGCAGCGGGCGGGGCAGGCCCAGCGGCACGCCCAGCGACAGCCCGCCGCTGCCCTCCCCCTCCGCGCCGTCGCTGTCCCCCTCCCCATCTGCCCCGTCCGCCTCCCCCAGCGGCGGCGGCGGCGGCGGCGGCGGCGGCTGGCTCGGCCCGATCCCCACGATCCCCGGCGCCGAGTTGGTCGACAGGCAGCTGATCACCTTGTCGTCCCGCGTCACCGTGGCGACCAGGTTCCCCCGCTGGCACTGGTAGAACTCCCCCGGGGAGAGCTTGCCCACGTTGCGCGGACACAGCACCTCCGGGTAGCCCCTGCGGCCCGTCTGGGTGGGCCCGCAGGCGTACAGGCCGTCCCGTAGCAGCCGCTGCATGAGCGGCACCGAGGTGAAGAAGCCGTCCATGAAGAGGTGGTGGTACTGGCCCTCCAGGCCCCGCACCAGGGACGTCACCACCCTGTAGCCCAGGGAGGCGGTGGTCACGTCCTGGCTGGGCTTGCCCACGTAGATCCTGGCGCGGTGGCAGTAGCCCGAGCGAGAGTCACACAGCATCCACAACGTCAGGCCCTTCTTGAAGGGCTTGGAGGGCATGTACTGCGTGGGGGAGAAGCGCCCCTTGGCGGAGATGCCCGATCTGTCGATGGTCAAGCAGCGGTTTGGTGTGTAGGCGTCCCACATGGTGTTGTCCAGCACGTCCAACAGCGGGCGGATCTTAAACAGGCCGTCGTAGCCCCGCTCGCCGCGCACGGGTTCCGACTCACGGTCACACAGCTGGAGATATTGTGTGAGCTTTTCAAAGCGCCTTGCGGTCATTGTTTTTTTAAAGCCTGCGTTGCCAATGAAAATGTCACTGGCCCAGTACATGCCAGAGTCTGGAAGTTGATTGATACCCATCAAAATGTTTAGTCCCACATAAGCTTTCATCTCTCTGAGATCAGTGGGGTGCCAGTGGGGGTCGGATTTTCCGCTCATTCTTTGCCGATAGAGGGCGTAATTATTTGTTTGTTCTACCATGTGTTCAAAAAGAGAATCTGGGAAGAGTAGCCGGAAATAGTCACGGGTGTCAGCATCGTCCCCCAGCGAATGCTGAGGGCCACTTACAGCAGAGAATGGTTCGATCGAAATCACCTGGTCAGGTTCTCCCCAGAAGTCAGGAGAAGTGCAGTCCTCGTCCAAGTCATCATCAAAGCTGAAAAAACTCGTGCGTTCCTCCTCCTCTAGGTCGGAGAAATCGATATCCGAGTCGTTTGAGGTGGTATCAGAGCAGTTATTGGAGGTAGCATAATAACAGTCCTCTGTGTACTCCTCCTCCTCGTGTTTGATTCCATTACCCGTGACCAAAATAATGTTACAGCCACCTCCGGCGATGAAACTAGCGGCGTCTGCAGCCTCCGCCGCGGCGGCGGCGGCTGTGTTCGCGGATCCATTCTCCCCCTCGCCGCCGCCGTCATCCTCCTCCCGTTCTCCGGCTTCTTCGTCTTCCTCCTCGTCCGAGTCGGGCTTTCGAAAGGGGATTTCAAACCACTTCACATCGGCCGAAAGATTAAGAGGAGACTCTTGACTCTTGTCACACACCGTTGTAGTTTCTGCGTCCGCGCTAGTTTCCAAAATAGTAAAAAGCTCTCTCCTTTTTCTTGCCGTCGCCATGTCGGGGTACTAAAGTGTCCCTGCATGAGTCTTTTTTATTTATTTTCTACGTACAAAATAGTATCGGAAACCGCGTATTTTTTTTCCTTAAATCAACTAACCTGCCACTTAGAGCTGCCCCCCCTTCAGCTAAACTTGCTGGTTGTTAACCTATGCGGTCTCCATACGCTTGGTTCTCATTGTTTCCGCTCCGGGTTTTTCGACGCTTTGTAGCGCAGTGTGGCCGCAGACGTCAGAAGCTGCATGCATGTCCTGCTTTGTAGGGCGTTTTGCGACTGCAGCTGGTTGGGTTGCTAGTTCGCTAGGCTGGCAGATGGCCGCTCGCTGTTCTATGCCCGCTGGCATTCGCCACTATCAATAACCGGATAGCCGTTGCATCATGGAGACGAATCTACTACTGCGTTTACTGATAAATAAACTGATTATTAAACTCAAAATATTTGATACTCCCAGCCAATCGGGGTTTAGTTTAAGGCATCCCCATTTGTATATAAAAAACTAAAAAACAACAAAGTTTCAATAGCAGATCTAATCCTGTTGTGGAACTATGGAGGAAAACATATCATGCCCTGTCATGGGCTGTTGCTGACAAAAGTTGTATTTGACGACCCAATACAACCCAACAGGATGTGGATTGCAATGATGGATGTGGCCACAACACACGAGGCTTCCCATTCATTCGCCTGCCAAACATATATACTACAGTGAGTGAACTTGCAACGGTGTAGGAGAGCCCCGTTCATTCATAAACATGCTTCTTCCCTCTGACAGGTTCCTACATGCATCTGAAACCCCATAGGCTATTGTGGAATCAGGGACCTCCCTCTATTCTATGAATGTGGGCAGATCCTCTAATGTTTTACTCCAGTGCTTGGCCATGAAGCTGAGCTGAGACTGATTGGTCTTGACTGTAGATCAGGCAGAGGGCTTTGGCGGGCATGGCTTCACTGTGTTTTGTTGTTGTTTAGTATTTCTGAAGTCTCACCTAAAATACTCATTAATATAGGGTTGTTTTATGTTTTTATGTATTATAATAGTGTAGATGACCATCTGCACTATAATTTAACCCTCTGCATCAATGTTAAAAAATATTTTTCATAGACTTGTGTTATAGATGAAGATGAAGGGTTGAATAATGTGTTAATAACCGAATAGCCAAAACACCCCAGATCACCAGCTTATCGTATAGGCCTTGTAATGCTTCTGATTCAAAGTGGATTGCTTTGTATTGTAATTAGAAATAAGCAGCGCGACGAAAGGCCTTTAGTTTCATGGATTATGTTTCCTCTAGGTCTAGACTTAACCACAATGAGACTTGAGAACTAGATAATAAACACATGTAAGCTTACACCAGTATTCGAGTTCCAGTGTTTCACGCGACATAGCAAATCACAGCCTGCTTGGCTACAAGGCCTGAAACCTTTAAGACTTTGGTTGGAGCGTTTCACAAACCAAACCCAAAAACTATTGACTACGGTTTTCTCACTGCGTTCGTGGGAGGAGGAGAAGGCGGCTAGCTGTGCCGTGTCTCCATGCGTGGGGGGATGGGCACCACGAAGGGGTCCTTCCAAATTCTTTTGGCTGCGGGCTGGGCCTGCATGGTTGGCTGAGCAGTCGACTGCTGCCCCCTGGGTCCCGCAGCCGACGCACAATTTATGCATCTTTTCTCCAAGCCCGAGTGTTGCGAGCAGGAAAAGGTTCTAGTCGGCGTCCTCATGGTAGCAGGGCTATCATCATGCTGCCTGTATTTCACCCAGAGGCCTCTCTCTGTCTATCTCTCCTGCTCTGTCTCTCTCTCACTGGCACCGTCTCTGTCTCTCGGTCTGTCTCTCTCTCTCTCTCACCCTCTGTCTCACTCTCACTCTCACTCCCCCTCTATCGCTTTGTGTGTGTGTGTGTGTTTCTCCCTCTGTCTGTCTCATCTTCACGTGCATGGAGAAGGGAGTGGGCCAGCCTGATAGTGGTGTGCCTAGTTCATACACTGGGAACCAGTATGTTGGAAAACTGTGGGAAAACACACGAGGGAGAGTGGTGGTGCTTAATGATATCCAGCCCAAAAATAGAAGTAAAGAGGGGGAAAAAAAAGGCTCACTCTAGCGTTTCCAGGCCCCTGGAGCAGAGTACTGCAGCAGACCCCTTAGAGACTCCTGTGGTGGGGTGGAGAGACGCCGACCAATGGGGGCTCAGGCGCTGTGTGTGTGTGTGTGTGTGTGTGTGTGTGTGTGTGTGTGTGTGTGTGTGCGTGTGCGTGTGACTGCCTGTGCGGCTAACTCAAGCCTCTGCACAGCTCAGATGCTTCTCTCATGGATGAGTTCCGCGCTGATCGGCCAGTGTGTGTGTGTGTGTGCGCGTGTACGTGTGTATGTGTGTGCCATGAATGTGTGTTTGCATATGCGTGTGTGTGTATGACGGTGAACATGCAAACGATTGGTGCCGCCATGGCCGCGGCATGAGCGACCAACGCGTCCCTTTCACTAGACTGCGTTACTCTCCTAGCACACACACAGCAATCTCTGTTGTTACTGGTTTATTAAACGGTTAAAACACACGTTTCTTACTAGCATAGGTTGTCTATAAACAAATACCTAATATCTTTCCCCTTTAATGGCCTGAAGCATCTTTAGTATTTTACCAAATCCAGTTGATATGCCCTGGTAGGCTCCATGCAAAGCCCACCATGGCGAATTGATAGCCTACAGTATATCTTCTTGTAATCTGGATTTTAAACCTCTGAGCCAATGTGAAGTACATCCAGAAAACTATTTATTGGCTTATTGGTATGTATTGTATGTCTAATTTCAACCTGAATCCTATTGGCCTGCTGCTTTCGAATACAGGTGTAGACTCACATGACCTTGTGTATCATTCACCTTGTTTCCCGGTTCTTATTGAAAACAGTGACACAGCAACCCCTTGTGGTGGCAGCAAAGGCATGAATATCCATTAGGAATATTAGCATCAGAACAGCTCAAGAACAGAACAGCTCAAGAAAAAAATACAAATGCATCCGTCTATTATTAAAAATTTGGAAACATATATAACAAAATAACGCAGCACAATGTTTGTTGTTAAAAAAATGGTACAGAATTTATTGTCGCGTTATCATTAAAGGGCTACGTTACGCGTGAAAGTGCTACCAAATTAACACTAGATGGGGCTAGAATACAGCGGCACACGCAAGAAATGAGTATCACCTTATTGGCGGTAGTAAAATTGTTGGATTTAAAACGTGAGATCAGGTAGACTAATTGGATAACTGTCGTGTACAATATCCTCAGTGAGTTTAATGTGTAAAATTGAACTATCTTCACCTCTGCCAGATTCAAATGTAGGTCTACACTGTTTGGCTCGCTGTTGTCCAAACATGTGTTTCTCATTACAGCGTCCATGTTGCTGGATGAGGGTCAACAGGCCTGGCCAGGAAAACGCTGGCCTGAGTTTGGCCCTGACATAATCCCACAACCTCCGGACGCTGGATTAGGACTGGTCCAATCTGTGATTACGAAAATCTGGCCAATCAGGGAGATTGGTAATAATCATAATTCTTCACTGCCTCTGTTGAGTCTCTGCTTATATTTTTAATGACTAGTCCTAAAGATGTTGAAAACACATTATTTTTCACCCTAAAAGAAGAGGTTTTCTTAAAGGAATGTAATGCAATCTTAAGAAAGGAGTAGATGTTGCCACTTAGATACAACAAATGTTGGTGATATTTTAATTATTGCTCCTTGGTGTGTGTGTGTGTGTGTGTGTGTGTGTGTCTGTTTGAGTGTGCCTGATGTGTGAGAGTTTGTATGAAAGTGTGTTTGTGTGTGTGTGTGTGTGTGTGTGTGTGTGTGTGTGCATGTGCGCGTGTGAGTGCATCCACGCATGTGCGTTTATGTGTTTCTTTCATAGCGTTAAGTGTTTGTATGCATGCTGTCTTTCGGCATGCATAAACAATGTCCAATTAAATGCTAATCATTGGTAGATTATGGGCAGTTTAATTCCCATGTGCAATGTTAACATGTCCTCGTGGGCCTGGGATGGCGCCGAGCCCGCTTGGAATCAACTTCACATATGTTTTTTTTTAGCCCTGCAGAAGCAAACAGCAAGCACAGGGTTGAGGTGCAGCGGGGTGCAGGGAGAGGAACAGAGAACAAAGAGCAGACTTAGCCAATAAGATAAACACAAGGTAGTCCTAAGATATAGAGCTATATCACCTGTGTTCACATCATTATGTTGTCGATTTATTTTTGATATGGTTATGATAATCAGAGTGAGGGAATTGTATAATTGATAGATTGGTATTATGGCTTGTATGCCTACCTTTTTGTCCTCCATGCTGTTATGCAATTTGTGGATTTAACGAGGGCTTTTTGAGCAAAATAGCAATACAAAGTGCTTGACAATCAAAACAACACAATTAAAACACCAAATTAGTTTAAAATAACCTAACAAATCAAGGCCTAGCTTTTGTGAATTTGCATGGTGAAATGTTAGCCGTTACCCTTGTTTCTTAGGGTTGAAATTCACTCGACCAAACCTTGGGCAAAAATACCAACACCAGGAAATCCTATCCTCTTCCTTGAAGCGATCACTTCCTGTGGACCCTTACGGTTTCCTGCCAGCGTTTTACCTGCCACAACACCACAGTCCCAATGGGAAACTCCAGGGCAGCACTACGGACTGCTGACGATTGATGGTCGTTATAAATGGGTTTGTTATACTTATTATGCTGCCATTTTCTATCAACTATCATGCTAAACGTTACGCCGGATCAGATCAGAACGCAAACTTAAAAACAACACTAATGGGTCTGAGGGACTGATTATCTCCACCAAAACAAGGAAAGACTTCAGTACGAACGTCAGGAGATCCCCTCTTATAATGACCCCATGAATGTGGGAGTGTTTTCTGGTCTCTACTGATCGCTCTCAGCGCTGTTTATCATCCCAGACTCTGGTTCCCACAATGCGTCATCAAACACCAGAGCATTTTGGGTGTTGTTAAGTATTTGTAATTGTTGTTTCATTCATCTGTTACATATAGTTGATTCATTTGATCATGGCCAGTCCCCTTCACAAATTATAATAAATCAAATAAAAAGACTGTAAATTATCTGTCACTTATGCGCCAACATATGCCAGTAATTCGTTCAATGCTTGCTATTTTTTCATTGGAACATTTAGATAGCTTTTGGTTTAAAAAGGAAATAACAACATCCGGCGATGAGTGTTGTTCATTGGTTAGTTGATCTGGTATGATGCCCCAGTGTGAGGTTATTAATGTCAATAAATCTCCTGTTGTGGTCATTGGTTTATGAGCAATACTATGAGAACAACTTTGGACATGGTCCTTGTAATGAAATACAAATGTATTTTTTCAAATAAAAAAAAAAACACATCCAGACAGATTGATGAGGCTATTGTTTGTAAGCGGTTATTGACATTATATTGATGTATATTCAAGTACACTTGGCTTTGTTTGTTTGTGATACATTATGTGAGCTAGTCAGCGGATTGGCTGGTTATGCTTCATCAATATTGTTTGCCTGTCTGTCACACAACCCAAATGACACCGGCCGTTTCAAATCAATTGTTTCCTTCCAATGGTTGTATTTAGTGTTTATTTCTTCACGTCTTCATCTAAGGAATAATATATGACTATACCAATATTATTTATCTTTGTACTAAAGATTATGTGAAGGTATAGCTGAATTAATTTAAAGTGATCACTGACTATATACACCAATGTCGGGCAATGGATGAATATTTAACTTGAGGGCATTTAGCAAATGCCTTTATCCAAAGCAACTTACAACGGTTCATGCACACATTCATACACCGACGTCGGGTAAATCATGTAAGGCGACAGCCAGCTCATCAGGAGCAGATAGGGTCAGGCTCAGGGACACGTAGACACTCAGTCAGGAGGAGCCAGGGATTGAACTAGCAACCTTCCACTAATAAATCAACCCGCTCTACCACGTTGCAATCCCCTTGTTATGGCTTTTATAAGCTACACCCTGTTTTTTTTTTTAGAAACCACCCATGCAATGAAATAATACTATTATAGACCATCCAGAACCAACAGAAATAATATCACATTATCATAAAGGACTGTACTGAAATGATGCTAAATTATTTCTGCAATCATTCTCGTTATCGTGTATTTATATCATTCCAAAGATCGTTATCGCAGCCCATGGTCACCATAACTTCCTCTCCCAACGTCTCCCTGGCAGGAGTCCGTAATGACTAGTACAGTGGTGGGGGCAGGATCAGACCCAACTGTCAAAATAAGCTTTTTAAGCAAGTAAATAAACAGCAGCGTGGCTTTCTTTGGGGGAGTAAATCAATGACATCCTGTTAATACAACCTACCCCATGTTAGGTCAGAAGAGGAAATAGCCCCAGATGGCCCCTATTACTGTCCTGAAGACTTGTTGCACGTATGAGGTTGAACTAAGAGAGAAAGAGCTCACACACTTCAAAGATGGCTATAATTCCCAAAGACAACATACTCGGTCAATCCAAAACTCATAAACGGCTTGTTATGAAATCAGCAAAAAAAGGTATTCGTCACTTCAATGTTTTCGGCTTCTATTACATTCAGTTGAGGAACCTTTTGAAGGTGTTTGACAAACCATTTCCCGAACTCTCTAAACCGTGAGTAATTCTTCTCCCCCTGGTTATCACAATGACTGCATAGTTTAAAGTGAGGAGACTTAGGTGTTTAGAGAACTAATGATCCATCTGCACATTCCCTGTTTATTTCACACTGTCAAGCAGCACTTCCACAAGGTACTAATGATGATGTAAATTGGACTATATGTGTATTTTATGTTTGTGTTATGTGGAGGTGACAGCAAATTGCAGGAAATATATAATCCCTCCAAGAAGAGTAGTCTTGGTACATTAACTTTATAATTTATGTTGAATCATAAATGTGGTTTATTGAAAGAAAAATAACGATTTCCCTTTGTGTCTTTCAAAGTATCTAATTGGAAGCAGTCTAATGGTTTCAGTCTAGTTGACACACATACACACACACGCTCGCGAAAGTGCACACACACACACACGCGCACACACACAAACGCACACACACACACACACACACACACACACACACACACACACACAGGGGAGATACTCTGGACACACTAATGACACGATGACTTCATCGAAATAGGACATCACATGAAAGGTATAAGTTTGAACCTTTACCTCTAGGGACCTTAGAGGACGGGGAATGCAGCTGTTGTAAACTAGCTGTAGTCACATGTATGGGGCGACCCAAAGAGCAGCGGGGCTGCCTGTAAACAAACCGGGGATGGGGATATCCTTCTTCCATCACTTGGTTATTGTTAACCGCATCCTCGTCATCACTTCACATTCCAGTCACACCCAGTGACAGAAGGAAATGAATGAGCCCTCGGAGAGTCGTAATAAGAATATAACATAACAACATGTGGTGTAAACAACTGGGTAAAGGTTGGTTAATGTTGCTGGGACACCAGCAGATCAACTGAAAAGTAACCATTGCCATGTGTAAAGTCACACAAAAAACAACTTATTTTAAAGTTGTATGATATACTTTCTTAATTTCTTTAATGTAATCTTTATCTGATTAATGGCTTGTTTTATGTGTAGGAATGAAAAGTTTCATGTTGCCAGGTGACATTGGTTCAAGTGGGACCCCATAGTGCATTGCACTGATGCATGTTGTGATGCAAGGTTCTTGTTTGGTTGCCATGTATTTTGTCCGTTAGAAGTTAAGACAACTCCCTAATTAAAACATTACTCACTTCCACTTTTAATTACAAACATTTCCCTTTTCACCAAAGTACAACGCAGCTTGGTCAACAGATGTCACTTTAGCATATCTAAGCGGTTACTGTATTTTGATTAGCTGATTGCTGATTGTATTTTGATTAGCTGATTGCAAGATCAAATATGATTTAATTTGTTTGATAGATGAGCCATATTTCCCTTGTATAACATTCATGTTTTTGAGAAAGATTAATGTCAAACATGATGTAAATTGCTATCTTGACCATGACTAACTGAACTAGTAATGTTTGTTTTGAGAGAGCAGTGAAGAACAGTGTTACAATGAGCGAACAAAACAACAAAAATAACAAAATAAAGGGAAAATAAAATCTTGAGCTAAAATCATAGCCAAGGTTCTACATGAATTCAAAACCTGAAACCTGCACACTACGTGAAAAATCCCTTGTATATGCAGGTCAGACAAGTGACAGGTCGGCCGTTTGCTATATGCTGTGGGAACTCTCAGTGGACCTCACACCATGGCTGTTGGACAATATGGCTCAGCAATGACCAGCAACCACACATAGTTCAGATAAAAGATGTACAAGATGATCTCCGGTTCATCCCAAAATGACCCAGTCGCTATTTCATTGCTATCTTTGCCGAACGTGTGTTTGAACAGTGGTTGCTAACCGTCATAGCAAGGCGTTTGGTTTCCAAATGTGGTTAGATGTTTAGATCTGATGCTCAAGGAAAATAGACAGCTGTGTGTGGCTCAACCCTTGATTGATATGACCTTTGACACCCAACAAATCCAGGCTGACAACAACTCTCTACCTGTTTGTTTGTGTGAAGAGCAATAAGCCTGGGAGGTGTGGCAGCGAAGACTTTGGTTTGTTAAAATGTACGTATTTTAAGAAGTAGTAGTAGTAACGTAAGTAGTAACAAAAATCTCAAGTGTTTGTGTGTGTGCGTGTGTTTGAGAGATATTTGATTCTATAAATATTCTGAAATGTAATTAATTTAGTAGTACTAATACTTTCACTACTAAAAATACATTTGATTCATTGATTCAACCCAGTCATATTTTCTTTGTGTTCCTTCATTTTATCACAGTCTGAGTGCGAAAACAATTATTATGGTAGGACCTATTGAGCATACAGTAAAATATATACATGTTTTTTTATATATATTCGTTATAATTGTCACTGCCTAAGAACAGGGTATTCTCTGGAAACTTGATTCAACCAAAATGAACTCAATTATTTCACAATGTCTCTACACCCTCACTAAGACCAACAGCAAGAGAATACTGTAATTGCTCAACAAAAAAGAGTGGCTTCCAGTCATTTTCATTTCACAGAACCAATTCCTGGAGTCAATAAAGCGTGATTCTGGCCTGTTTAGCCCCTCTTGCGTTGACATTGTTTTGTTACACCATTGGCTCTGCAGTTGACTTATCCGAGCCAAGAAGCATTCAGTGTCGATTGGACCGATGCTTTTTGGTATGGGCGCCAAGGAGTAACAAAATCACACAATTGATTCTTACTTTAAGAAAATGTCAAATGTTTTTTCTTTAAAGGATACTAATCAGGCCGATCACACCCTCGTAGATGTCTTTCCTGGCTTCACTATAACACCCGTAACCAATGTTATTTGTCAGAATCATAGCATTTCACGTGAACGTGCCTGCCTCAAAGGTAAAAAGCAGCAATATAGCACTATGGTCTTTGTGATAAGTCATTTTGCAAAAGTACCTGTATGGGGATTCACTGTTATTTTTGGCCACAAAATCTGTACTGAGAGTGGCCGTTGATTCCGAAAGACGAAAGTGCTATGTTGCCATCGTTAACATATAACAGGCGCCCTCATAAGGCTTTTAATCAGTAGGAAAGTCATTTAGCAGAATGATATTTGTAACGGATGATTTAGTGAAGCAAGGAGAAACGGCTATGACCGCTGGATCACTAAGACATTGTGTGACACACCCGGCATTGTCCTTTAAAGCTGAAATTACTTCCATATTTATTTTTGAAACTAACAAAACATGCTATGCTTTGCGACATGATGTTGAGATAACATATTTCAAACACAATGACTTTGCCAAGTCAGGTTTGATGATATTTAGTTGTATTTCTAAACCATGAGAGAAAAGCCACGCGTGTAGCCAAGCATCCCCCAAGGTTTTTGTCCCTCCCTGCATGTCTCTTTGCTTATCTAACGGTTCAGCAAAGCTTGCATATAACCCGCGTTTAATCCAATCCAAATAACAATGCAATACAAAAAAAGAAAACCCCCACCAATAATAAGGTTTTAATAATGGTCAGTTTCAGAATCAGATATTGCATGCTAATGCTTACACAAATCTTTCAACAGCTTTTGCCACATATAAGTTTGTTTTCTTTTCAACTTTTCAGCTATTAACTCCAAATTTAAAAAGTCTATCTAAACCGAGTTTATACCCCGCCAACCCAAACAATAAATGATTAGTGAACCCAACAAACAAAGCAACAAATACAGTATATCTTCTCATTCAAATATATCCTCTGTCTTAACTTGTACAAAATGTCACATCTTCAACAAGTCTTCACACAGACTGGCTGCAACTGAATTAAGGTACATTTTCACATATTATTGACCCCATTTAAAGTACCAAACAGGAGCTGGCTAATTTCTGGCAGCCTTTCTATTGTTCCTCTGCCTGCAGTCTTAAATCATCAGAGAATGCCATTGCACATTCTAGGCTGAAAGGCCGAAGGTTAGGCCTACTGGGCATTTTAAAATAACTCCTCTTGTCTTCTCAACTTTCAGGGGTGTGATCTTGTTTTAACGTATGTTGTGTGATTCTGGGTGTCTGTGGTTATTTGCCATGCCTGGTGATTTATTGGTGGGACATGGAGGTGCCTTGGGCTAAGTAAGCAATCGTTCACATCTTTTCCACAGTTTAATTGTTTTGGGGATGTCAACTTAGCTGTATTTTTAGTTGAACTATGCATTCACAAAATTGTAATAATTTGAGTTTTTGTGTATTCTCTGCGATTAGAAGGGAATTGACTTGGGTGAAAGAGTGCATCCATTTTCATAAGGGTGACATGTTGTATGTTTGTCATATCCCCGCCTGCTGCTTTTGACTTCCCAGTGCCTTGCTGATGGGCTTGAGGTTGGACCCCTGCCTGCCGGCCCTTCATCTCAAGGGGCCTAAGTGGAACCACTCTCCAGGCTTCCTGGAAGAAGTGATAGAGGGGACTCACAGACCTGCCCATCACACACACCCCAGATAACCAACGCATTGTTACAATCAATACTGTAAAGTGACAACTCAACCTCCAAAAGAACATTCATTCAATCTTTCTATTGGTTCGTCCATAATGATTTGAACCATCGGAACAATTTGAGCATTCTCTGGAAAATGAAACAGAATGGATGAAGTTAGTTAGGGACATAACAACCTATCTGACCGTACATATCTGAGTTTACTCCATGGGCTTTGCAGATTGGAAGGCCTATTGATTTCCCAAGTTAATATTGAAAGAAATGATCAAATCTTTTTGACTATTAAAAACAAATGCTCAATGTCTCTGGTGGTGCACTGGCACATCCATAATATGATTTGAAATGGCAGGGACATTAAATAATGTTGCTGAAAAGTATTCATGAATAGCACATAATGGCAAAAATAATGCAACTGCATCCTCAGTAGAATTATTACAATTAGAAGATAAGAGATGACCAGGGTACGTCATGCGTTCCATTATGATTATTTAATGTGGACTATCCACCTTTAAAAAAAGCCTTTACTTGCATGTCACCCTGTAGATAGTGATATTTTGAAACCCTGTGAACGTCTTCACAGTCAAACGTTCATTGGCCTTCTTTCCACACGTCCTAATTAGTGAGGAATGGACATTACTCACAGTGACAAGAGTAGTATTGTCATCTTAAACACATTCACATATACATATTCACAACAATGTATGTGAATCTAAAAAGTCAATTGCACACAATGTTTGTTAGCACAGGATATGGTGTTCGACTCCCAGTGGAAAGAAACTGGGTGAAATTCCCAATAACGACAGACCTGTACCTCTATGCATGAGATGTCTAACCCCGACCTGTTCCTTAGTAACATGTGTCTGCTTAATGCCTAAAGCAGAGGTCACCAACCTTTTGAACCCCAGATGACTGAGTCATACGAATACACTCTTCTGAAATAACAAATTTGCTCAGTTTGCCTTTAGTATATATTATTATTAATGATTAATGATACTCATCTATGTGAAGACACTGATCATGTTAATGATTTCTCACAATGATTTTCAACAATGACTTAAAAAAGGTGGAAAAAGAGTTGTTCAAGAATGAGTTGTGCTATTTTTTAGAACAGGCCTGCGGGCGCCTCATATGGTCCTTGCGGGTGCCCTGGTGCCCGCGGGCACTGTGTTGGTGACCCCTGGCCTAAAGAGTATCTCCAAGTACTAAATAGTTTACAGAAACAGTTTTGATCCTCTTTATAAAGCACCAAAAGATTAAGTTGACATGGAAACATCTTAGTCAGACTATGCGATACAATAGAAGCCCAGACTGTATTACAGATAACAGACCCAGTAAAGTCATCGTTCAAAAGTGGACAAGACAGCTGTGTGTTTTCTCTGGTCCGAAAGATTCATGCACTGGGTTATACCTTAAGAGCATAAGTAAAGGCCCAAATGTTTTGGCTCACCTTAATTCGTTACACATATGATAGTCATTGACCAGAAACATGACACTACATTGTGCATTATTGAAAAGTAGCCCAACACCTCCCAGAGTCTAAGATGTCCCCCCTACTCTTGCATGTTCCCTTTGAAGGTGCCATTCACTGTTGGCTCGGAGCACATTTCACAATCAATTTCATTATCTCTAAGCAGAGGCCCCTTGTTTCCTAGAAATCTTAGATGTCTTTAACTGTCCCTGCATCACAGTATTGTGCAATCAGGCACAGTAATGTTTAATGCACTTATACTCAGCCTCAGTCCAGGCCAATGAAGCAACTATGTTTTCATTTGTTATGACATATATGATCAATTCTGATTTCATTTGCTAATAGTACACATATACTTGATTCTAAAATGATCTTACAATTTTTTCAGACTACTTCTGTTTGGTTGGATCGGAATAAAACTGGATCTTCTTAACAAATTACAGGTACGTGACTTGTATCTCAAGTGACGTAGTTAAACCCAAGCATCTCTTTTGAGGGTTATACAATACCCCCCTCCACACACACACACACACACACACACACACACACACACACACACACACACACACACACACACACACACTAGTTAGAGTAGGCTCCTTGCTTACCATGCTTCAAGCTTGTAAGATCACATTTTATGGAGTAAATTATTTGAAACATAATCTTTGTTGTCTCTTTAAAACAACAGTAATAGCTCTGCAATATTGTTTTATTAGCTTAAGCGTGTGGTAAGATGCTACCCTATAACTATTAAAAAAAAAAAAAAGAATGTGAAATCACTGCATGCACCCTGCTGTGCCATCTGTTTGTCTAACCGTTCTCTTATTTAACATATTTGATGTATATTTTAGCTATTTAATTATATTTAAACCGTTGATTTCTCTATTGCCGGTATTCAGGTTTTGCAATCCTGGTTGTTTGCTTGTTTACATATTACATGAAACTATATTGTATACTTGTAGATTGACTCTTGAAGAACATCATGGTTTAATTCCCTGCTTGGCCTCCCTGTGTTGGCAACACTTCAGCAGGATCCCGGGTGTGTGCGTGAAGAGAAACACTGCATAGGGAGGCCTTATTTCTCTCTGTGCTTGCTCACTTGGCATCAGATGCGTGTAAATATTGACCGGCCAATAGAAATACATTACCCATGAATCGTTAGAGACTGTAAGTCATTTTAAAAACAAAGTGAATGTTGTGTATGTTTCTCTAGGCATTCAGCACCAAATCCATTGGCAGATAATCTCCTCACACCCTTGTTCAAAACCGCATGTGACATTGAAATAGGATGAAGATAAATGGTGGAATCAAACTATTGAATTAGAAATAATAGTTTGACCGCTTTCCCTGAGCATCTAACTGCTCTCTGAATAAAGTCTTTCACATGTCTGAAGGGGGCTGAGTCATTATTCATCATTCAAAGCTCATCTCGCTGAATTATACATTGATTTCCGATCAACAGCGTTGAATAGGAACTGAAATTGCCATTCCCCCCTTTCATCCTCACCAAAGACATTAGCTGTGTTGGGCCGCGCCACTTCCCTTTAGTCATCCCGTATCTCTTCTCAGGGTGATAGCAGCCGGTGACTAAGAGTGTTCTCCTACTCTGTGTCTCCTCTCCCTGCATCACCACTGTGATACGACCAGCCTTACGGGCAGGCTCTGCTTGATGCTTTATCTGAACCAGTACAGGCCAAAACGGATGCTCCCAAACAGAGGCCAGAGGGAATGCAGTTTTTCCCCAAGACAAGTTCTGTGGTGGGAGGCTGTGGAGAGTTGGATCAGTCATCATCAGACTATCAACATTTGTTAGTAAATTAAGTTAGTAATTAGTTTTGCACTAGATTGGACTTTTAAACTTGTTGTTTAAAGACTTTTATATTGGTTTAACTGCAGCAAACATTTTAGTCTGTAGAGAGCAGAGAGTGGCAGAAATAAGCCAGCACTGTCATAGAGGGCATTATTTTAGGGCTAAAGAGGAAACACAATAAGATCACCTCCAACTTTAATAATGTGCTGAAAGCAGGCTGAAGACCCATACAAAGGTAGTATAGAGAGAAAAGTCAAAGTGGATTTCAAAAGGTTCTTTAATAAATATTGCAAAACTTAATGAAATAAAAGAAAAAAATATATAGGTTTTGAAGCAACAATTGGCCAGCATCACATTTTAAGCAAAGATTACTTTCCTAATAATGGCGCTGTCTTAATTAAAAAGCAACATCGTTGGCGGGCCAGGTACATTTGGATAATGATAATAATAGTATCGAGCAATGTTATGTTTACTCAATTATATCGTTAGAATTTATCTGAAGCAATAATGTCCATCTATTTGGAAAAGTCAAACATTTGAAATCGATAAAGGAGGTGTACCCCAACAGAACAGTGGATGCACGACCAAAGGGGACGTTTTAAAAGAGAAACAACAGAGGAAACATTGGCCCCAACACTCCAGCTGTTATACACATTGTGCACATAAGAATACACACAGGTAGACTGCCCAATCCCGGGAGAAATGTAGACACCCCCCATTTTGTTCTTCATACAGCTCTTCTCCTCAAACACATTTTATTTTTCCATGGCAAGGAGGAGGGCGTGTGGTTGGATCTCCCTTCCCCATGCATGATATCAAAGTTAATACCCTTGGGAGTTTTTTCTGTCCATGTTATGGTTGTCCGTCATGAATTCAGTCCATTATCGCACTCTGTGGTTGGGCTACTGCATGAAGAGTATACTAAAAGCCATACCGATGCAAAACGCAGCCACCCAGGGACTCTTCCGTTCACCTGATGCAGAAAAGACATGGACTTTGACCAAGTATTCAAGTGACAAATTTCTAAATAAATTCCACTTAGTGTCTCAGTGATTTGAACACAATGGACCATGCTTAGAATACAGGCGTGCAAACGCTTTCTAGATGCACTTTAGACTCATTTGGAGATGCGGCATACTCATTTAAGTGTGGAAACATATATTTTTCTTGCCAAATAACATGCAATTCAGCCTGGAGTTCAGGCTGGCTGAAGTGATTATTAAGTCTTATTTTTACTTTTTAAAAAGAGGCATAACCCCAACAATGCAAAAGTGCATATCAGCTATGTCACAAAAAACAGTCATAAGTGATCACTCTCAGGACACATTTATTGCTATCAATGCATCTTATTCTCGAGACACCAGGTCTGGGCAGAACCTTGATCTCAACCAAATCATCACTTACCTATTCTGGCACATTTCCAGAAGATACCTAGAAGCCTGTAAGAAAAAAACAAAGAACAAACGACCATGTTATTTTATATCAAGTGTCTGGATAAAGAAGAGTGAGAAAAAGAAATAGAAATATAACTGATACAATAGCCTTGGGTTTTATGATAAGAGTTGACAAATAAAAAGATCTTGACGCAACATTACTATTACCATATATATATATATATATCTATCTTTATTTGGTGTTGAATTGGCATGTTTGCCATTCATACATTTTATGTTCTTATATAGTTATGTTCTACTGTAATTACTGTATTGTATAATGTGTGTTGTTTTTTCACAGTATCAAGATGTTGCAGTATCATTTAGTAAACATCTGCAGGCTCTTATTATGCATGCTCATTAACTAAGTCCTAAAAGTCTACTCGTCTAATATGAGAACAAATTGCTTGGTACAAAACAAATTAAATTGTATATTTAATTAGTCCATCAAGCATGTTGATATCATTTCAAAAATTGCACTGTAAAATCAGTGTTTGAAAAGGAGAGCTTTGCTTTATTATTTCTATAAACATTTATGGGACCCAAATTAAATTATGTTTTCTTTTTATCTATCATTATAAGCAAATAGACCCCAGCCAGTTTGGAATGAAAAAATATAATAGATTTGGATAGTTATTTTGTAAATGACGCTTTGAAACATTGCAGTGTGTGGAATCATACCCAGTCTTATGCTTTTCCAACAGTGATGGAGCCATTGCTCTAATGTAGGCACAGGTACATATCAGCAGGAGAATCACCGTTAACAAAGACTGGAAGTTGAAAATAGCAGACTGCAAAACAAAAACGACCCAATGTATTAGGCAATAGTTATTATTGTTTCGATTGTGCTAGTAATTGTGGGCAGAATAGTTGAATAGTGGTAGGGTGATTCCAGGATGCGCGCGCGCACACACACACACACACACACACACACACACACACACACACACACACACACACACACACACACACACACACACACACACACACACACACACACACACACACACACACACACACAGCTGTAGCTACGTGGCATGGTACAACCACACAACAAGACTACGGTAACTCCCTAGTCTAAACTTGTAGTAGTACTCATGCATCAGTACATGTCTACACAACGCCTTTAACTGGATACAGTAGCATCGCACAATGTTATTTAATTACAAGGACTTATAGTCATTCAATAAGCAGCTACAACGAGACAATCATAACTTGATCGTTAGCTGACAGTTCTCATTAGCTACACGCATTAGCTCTGGGTATCGTTTGCTGAAGAAGTAAACCATCCACAACGTTATGTCGCACATCCAGCTTTGCAGTCTTTACATCCGACTAACTATTCAATGAGCTAAACTTAATATTATTTTACGGCAGCGATAATCTTACCATTTTTGTTGTTAATCAAAGACACATCACACTCCCGTTTTCTTCCGGTTCTTTGGAGTTACGTAGCCACGCAAGTGACGTTTTCGTTTGTGATTGGCTGATAAAACTAAACATCGACGTGACACAAATGTTACCACTTCCGGACTCTCACATCCTCCATACAGTACTACAGGGTAAGAAGTTAAAGTGATGATTACTTACCGTGGAGACACAAACTATCTTAGCCAACAAATCGTCTTGTGAGCTTATCTGTTATCACGTTGTTTTTATTTATCCTCTTTATGCCACCGGTTAAAGATTTCCCTCCGGCGAAATGGGGGCTTTCAGCATCAGTGAAGGCACCAACATGAGGCTGAGGACTGTATTGGTGGTCCTCTGACGTTATCCGCTTTGCTGCTTTGTTCTAAATTAAAAAAGGTTTGATTATGACATTAAATATGCCCCCCCAGATACATACGTTACACGTTGAAGGTATCCATCCTCCATCATAACTCTTCTGCTAGAATATCCCTTTCTCAGATGTCTGACTGCGTTTTTCATGGTCCATTCTTCGCACATTTATGTCTTCTTCCTTGCAACCATGCGACGGCCACAGCATCTTGATTACATTTATACCATGTTTAAATTCCTAAACCGTAGGCCAGTTTCAAAATCCAAATGTAAATAGAAAAATTTTATATTGAACATCACCGAAAAAATATGTAGCATTTTTCCGACATACAGTTGGAGACGTGTATAGTTGGAGCCTGGTTGATGCAACCATTATGTCTGTGGAATGAACACACAAGTTTACATGTATAATGCATAACACATATAATGTACATGTGCTTAGCCAATAATCACAAATACATTTGCTATGGTAAAACCAGTATTTAACAATAGTGTTGAGAATATGACTAAGCATAATCACTCATGTGGATCAATAGTATATGATTTTATTTTACCATCATGAAATACGTTGAACCACGTCTACATTATTCCTATTTTATAGAACACACTATTAACACAGAATCATGACCGTCTTCCAAATCAAAGAATTATGCCTTTGTTGTGTATTGATATTTTCATATAACCATGGCACACTTCGATTTCGTCTGACAGAGCAGACTGTTTGTTCCGTGCCACTTGGAGGTCTTTCTCTTCCTGTCTACTGATTTTATTATCATGAAATGGCATGTTCTCAATTCTTGTATAGCATTACACTTTTAGTTATTGAAGTTATTATTGGTTTTCTTCAGATTTATATGCTCTGGAAACAGTATTTGGAGTTCTTCAAACTGCAAATCATGGTGAAATTGCATTTTAGGCAAACTACACAGTTAGACAGTGCTTGACTGTCTGTGGTCCACAGTGTGTCTGTATTGTTAACAAACCACTAATGTCACATGTGAAGCACCTTGACTCAATTGCCAAGTTTATTAAATTCCTCCAAAATGGTTCTCACCTATTACTCATCCTTACTGGATATTGAACACTTAAAGCTGACCAGGTATCTTTAATATGTTGCTGGAGCTAGAGTAGTGTGCAGAATATCTCTAAAGATCAGCAAATGTCACAACGAACAGACCCTACAGGCAAGTAACACATGTTTTGCTTTTGACAAATGTATTGCTCATATGTCAAAAGCAATCTATTCTTTAGTGTTTGAAATAACTTTAAAATCCTGGACACTTAGCAATTTATGTGTGGGAAGTAAATTGTGTTCTCAAACTACGATGTCTGTTTGTGTGTGTGTGTGTTTGTGTGTTTGCACGTGCGTGTCTTCACCTTTGTGTCACGCACACCTGGAACTCTGAGTGCTGCGCATCCAGTGGTTGTAATGGTTCATTGAACGCCACTGCTTAGCAGAGAGAAAACTTCCATCTGCCGTTCCTTGCAGTGCGATCTGTATATTTAATTGGCGTGTACTTCTGTCATTACTGCAGGCAGGTCATCATCCCTGCAGAGCAGATGCTACAGTTACTAATGAGTAGCTGGGATCCCTTTATGAGGTTAAAGTTGACCCCTGAAACCTGTTGCTGATACTCCTCACTCAGGCCACACCCACCTCCCTTTCTGAAGGACCAGGGGTCAACTTTAATCTGAGGTCCTGTATGTGTGTGTGCGTGTGTACAGTGCATGCAGGTATGTGTCTTGCCTCTGCAACATCTCTCAGTATGAATCCTCTTTGACATCTGCTCTGTCAGCCCTTCTCTCAGAGAGCCTTTGTACATAAAGGAACCTCCAAGCCACGTAATAAGTTATGGCACGCTCTGCCAAGGGGCTCATTTTCAGTTTTCAGACATGTCCATTTTGGCCACCTGCCAATTTGCCTGTCCCTTTTCCCTCCGTCTCCCGTCACGCTGCCCTGTAGTTAGGCCAGGGGAAGATGTCCGCCGCGCCTCTTACCTGGCCGCGGAGGTGTTCTAATCGCGTGTTCTCACCTGGACATATGCAATCAAGTAAAAGTTTTGCTTGCTTCATTTTGTGAACGGGATCGAAAGAGATGGCCATATGCATGTTGTTAGGTTGTTTTTGTTAGGGATTTGTCAATCGGTAATCCGATTTCATGGAGTAAAATTGCATTGTGGTTCTCTGCACTATTATAGAGGGAGGTCGCAATGATGGCGAATGAGCTTAAGAGCAGTACACCCCTAAACAGCTGTTCCTTATCCAGCTTACATCTCTACCTCTGACCATGATGAAATAGGGTGGTTATTGCTGAAACTTTTAACTCTACTATCTTTTCTACTATTCTACTATTGTAGAAGGGCGATTGTAGTTATTTCTATGTAAAAATAAAGAATGATTTGTCCGTCAGCTGTTACAGCAGCTAGAGGTGGACACTGAAGGGGGACACTGAAACAAAGTGAAAAGTAGACTGCAAAATAAGGATTAAAAGTGGATTGTCAAAAGTCTATATAAAGCCATGTACAAATTCAATCTAATAGATTACATTTAAGGAAAATAAAAATACATCCTGGCTTGCTCGCCAATAGATGAAACGTAATTTTAATCATGATGGTTTCGGGCTAGGTATGACTTGGGCAGTGGAATTATAATTATTTTTCTATAAAATACACATTGTGTGTGCACCTTTCCCAAATGGTGTGCACCTTGTGTCTCCGACTCTTTAATACACGTCGAGTTGAGTCAAGTCAAACTCATTTGTATCGACCTTACACCGTTAACAACTCAAGGGCTTCACTTGACGGACAAGAGAAACTCACAAGGAACAGGAAAGGAAGATCCCTCTTTCCAGGAATAGCTTCCACAGAAGGCACTCTGCATGCAGGGAAGAGCGTGGCAATGATTCACATACTTTCGGGGCATCTCTTTCAGTTCCCTATTCAAGTAATCGATCAAAATTAGATACATTTATTTCACGATAAATCATTTTCTTGTAACGATAAGACTTTTAATTTATGCCATTGTCTGTGCTTTGCTTCAATAGTCTACAGACCCTTTTAAAATGTAATTCATGCACATTGTGTTGTGAAGGATGACCAACATGAACAGCATGTTATCTTAATTGTCATCGGCTCTTTGAGTAAGACCTTATAGGTAATAGACACACCATCTTGAAGGCTATTGTTTATTTTCTTCTGCAGGTCCGAAGGCCATGGCAAGGCAATGAGTGGCACAGTGCTCAAGATCAATGTGGCCTCTCACCCAGACATCCCCTACTTCCTACGGACGGAATGGGCTGGAGACGTGGGTGCTGGGTTCACTCTGGCTCTCACCGATGGCAGTGCTGCCTGGATAGGAGAAGGTAAGGGAGCTGCAAACCCAGCACACATAAACATGCATTGTATGATTCCACGTGAAGCCACATGTATGAATACAAAAAAAAAAAACGAAACCAGAGACAAATTAAAGGTAATAAAGAAATTAAGTTTATACAGGCTATGGTTGTATTACAGCAAGGCCCGCGATCAACACCATTCACTTTTGGCTCTACCGAGCTGTCATCAGGCTGACAGTCAGCAGGTCTTTACTGTGCAACCACCTGGCTGAACCCCAGCACAAAGCTATTGACTCATTAGTTAATAGAGGGACCACATTGAACATTTTCTGCTTCACTTATGGGCTCCAGCTTACAGGTGTACCCGATGGATTCAACCTCTACAAGACCTATCATTGTATGTGTAATGGTGTCTTTTTAAGTGGATACTATGGTGACCTTGTAAAGGTATCTGTAGCATAATCGGGCACACTGGTGCACCTATTGCCTTCCATCTGGGGGGCAAAGATATGCTGGCTTTGACAGATGTGTGGACACTCGCACAGCAGTTGTCATTTGTGCGCCCCTGTACAGGCCCCTTTGATTCTGTGTTTAGCTTAAGTTAATTGGGACCTTCAGCCCTTTGGGAGCAGCTGTGCAACAGCGAATTGCTTGATCCTAACATTTTTGTTGCCGACTGTCTTTGAAGGTGTGCACACATTACTGTATAGTTGCATGTTTACGTTTGGGTCCGTAGCCGAAAGCATGTTATCCCTGAAGGCTGACCAACTGTGTATTTTGCGTTCAGTTTCCGAGGACGAGGTGACAAGGGAGGCGAGTGACATGGGTGTTGACAGGCAGCGATATGTGGACGATCTTCATCAAGCCCTGGTGGAAGGTGAAGAGAGAGGAAGAGGGGGAGGAAGTGGAGGAGGTCACAAAGCCGAAAAGGACAATTACTCTTTTCACCTAACACCAGATCATTGCCATCTGTCATATGAGAAGACCTGCAAAGGAATTTTGGTAAGCAACAACACAGGTGATGCTATTTTTGATGGATTATAATAAGGCAGCTATCATGTTCTTTATAAAGATGGAGGTGTCGAATTGCCTTCTACCTTATTAATGTTCATTCCACAGCCTCCCATATCAGAGCTTTCAGAAGATGTTCTCAGGTGATTGTCTAAAATATATTTTGCAATCTGTGTTGTAATGATGGGATTTACATTTAGCATTTGAGTCAAACACCCTCACACTAAATGATCCAGCCTCTATCATTTAATTGGGTTCTCCGGGTTCATAATATCTTTTTTAATGTTTGCAACGGCCCCTGAGGTGGCCAATTTGGGTTTGGTTTGTTCAGCTTTTCCTTTCACATCGAATTACTTTCATTCAGTAGCATATAGGTTTAGTTAATTGTTTGTTGGCCCAAATTATAGTGAATCTCTGACTACGTTTACTCATCCCATCCCTATTCCCCAAGGATACATGTATTTCCTAACAACATCCAATAGTGCAGAAAGGAAGTGTTTCGCTTTACAAGGGGCTGTTTAAAAGATAAGGTTTACAGTCTCCCCCAGTATTATGGTAGGATTGCAGGAAGGTATCCCCAGGCTACTGATAGGAATCTGGCAATTTGTTTGCATTGTACTAGTGTTGAACATTATCATTTTCTTCTTTCTTCCAGGCATATGCCTCTTTAAATAGAACCCTACTATCTATAATTGAGTAAATCTTCAATTAGTCAGACCCATCACAAATATAGTGAACTCTTTACCTTGTTTGAGAGTTCCTAGGATTGAGTAATTCTCCTGGTGCTTCGCCACGATTTATCTTGAATTTCTCCTAAAAGTGGTAGCAGGCTGTTAGCCCCGGGCTAGCAGGTTACTGGGCGTCCTGGGACCGCGGCAATAGAAAGCATGGGGGCTTAATGCCAGGGGGTTAGGAACACCGGGAGGCCACAAAAGTCCTGATTTATGGTCTGCGCTATCTTGATCAAACAAACAAGGTTTCTTTTTCCCCTTTGGCCAACACTGAATGCATGCTGGCCATTTAAGTTAAGCTGGTAATAACTGAGAAATGGACATGCATCTTTTCTTTAGCATATCCTGGATGAAAGGATGCACGAGTCTCAAAAGCCATACTCATTCCTCCTCTGGTATTTAGACAAGAGTGCAATCAAGGAAAAAATAATTATATATATGTATTAGTTATTCTATCGCTGTCTCACACCTGCTTCCTTTCTCTCCAGGTTTTCCCTCGGTTCTTTTTCCATGCCCCGTAGAAATTTAATAATTTGAGGGTAGAGAAATGAGCAAAATGAGGCAAGCTTCCTTTTAGGAGCAAACTAAATAGAGTGCAGGGACAAACCAGGTGGTGAACTTAACCTGACATATTTTATGAATATGACCCCAGAACTTGTAATGATACGTGTAACTAGGGGTTTCATGGTTAACCTGCTCCTAAGCAGGTATTTAAGACGACCTAGCCAGACTATAACTCCTCCTTAATGTCTGTTTAAGTACTTCTCCATCACAAGGGCAGAAATCGATGCTGTAACTCGGACAGATATAGCATGCTCATCTGCTTTACGATTGGTGAAGATAACAGGCAGAGAATACCCTTTCATTTTGTCTGCTTCAAATCAACGTACTCTGATATAGCTCTAGTGATTGTCTGGGTGAGGGTTCATAAATATCTTACGAATGATTAATATGGGTGCATATTCATTAGATATTAGATGAAGGTTTGAATCTTCACACATTCACAGTTAGTTATTTTGTTCCGTCTGTGCTGCTTTTCAGCCATGTTGGAGGTTTCAAGGAACTTCTTTAATAACTACTTTTTAAATTAATTATTAAGGGAAAACCAAGTTTTTTTTTTATCCTTTGTAAGCTGCTAGATATTGTTATTGCTGCTGGCAGACATTTTCAATTGGCTGATACTGTATCTACAAATGACTCCATTCGTATTTCTCAGTTAGAGGCTCCTCACCAGCTCTCAGTCTCTGCTCTTGTTCTTTCATCCTGTCTTCTCTCATCTCTTCTGCATATTCTGCAGCCATTCTTTTTCTCCTTTCCTTTTGCAGTTCTGCCAGAAATCACTCATGTCATAGATGTATTGGATGAAATAGAATGGTAACTCACCTAAGTTTGGCAGTATAGTTTAACCTTTTCAGGGAGCTCCCTGCTGTCAGATTTATAGCATGACACACAGGTCAGATACAGCATACCGACATTTAACCACAGAGAGCACTATACCATCGCCCTATGGGGTACATCGTCTATCCCAACCCATTGTGTTGCACACTAACCTTTGCAGAGAATGTGTGTGTGAGATGGAAGGTCTTAAATTGACCGCCTATCTGTGTATGTGCAATTTGATTGGACCACGTTAGCTGTCCGCTGATAGATGGCGCGTGACTAGAGGGCCCTGCCACAAATAGCATGGCCAATAAAAATCACAAGTTTTCATTGTTCGTTTCTTCTGCCTCAGCTTGAAACCAGGCTCTCAATGGTTTGACCCTCCCAGTTTTGTCATCCGTAGATTCACCAGCAGATCTGAAGACATATTCTGCTTCTCTAAGTCTGTTTACAGATGCAGTTCATTGTAGTCGCTCCTGGCGGACTTGATTTATTTGCTCCTCATCTAGCTTAGTCCTGTTTAGCAGGCCTCTGAGCTCAGGCTCTCGCTATCTCCTCTCATCTTTCAATTGCAAACTGCTCATCAGTGCAGTGTGGTAGCTCTTCTGTTTGTTTCTTCTTGTTTCCACTCAGCTGTACTTTCTCTGCTCTTTTATTTTTTGCTTCAGTTGTCTGTATAACTGTTGCCTCCCTCCACCTCCATCCTTTACTCTTGCTCATTTCCTTACCGTTGCTTTTACCTTGCACTTATTGTCCATCCATTCCTTCAAACTCTCATCTCCTCAGCCCTCTCTAATCCCATCAAATCTTGCAGCATGCCCCTTCACTAGCCTATTGTTAGTCACCTCCCCCATGTACAGAGTTCAGATATAAACGACTTCTTCCTCAATAGCATCCTCTTCAACCATGGTGGTCCATCTTCACCATGCTCATTGTTTGACCTCTGATCTTTTTATGTTTGTATTCTGTATCCATCATTCTGCATCTAACTACGGCCTATTCTTGTTTTTCCGAGTTTGGACACTTGATGTGGCTCAACGGGTAATTATTGATGTGGTATGCAGTGTTTTGACTCTACATCGATATTTTTTAAACCTCCTTTTATGTGTGTATGTAGTATTTACCAATGTGTGTGTGAACCGATTTTCATATGACACTGTGTGGTCGCCATATTGTCCCCCTCTATCTCTCTTGTGGTGGGCTGTAGAAGAGTGTGTCCACCTCCGACGGAAACAAGTGGATTATCAGGGCTGTTAGTCTGTCCGTTTGTCTGCCCAACGTCGCCCCTAACTTCCTACCCGCTATCTGACCTCACGCCTCTGCACGGAAGTCTGGGAGGCAGATGGGCTTGCTCTCTGCTTGGTGCCCAAACGAGAGAGAGAGAGAGAGAGAGGGAGAGAGAGAGACCCTTGCTCTGTCGCCATAGCCACCTCCTGCACAACGCCAAGCTGCTTATCTTTGTGGATCAAAACTGTGCACGGGGACGTCGTTCTTTTTCTGCTTATCTTTGTGTTTTTCCTACGTGCTCAATCGAAAACAAAATGGGGGCATCATCACGCATTAAATAACTGATGTTGATATGATACATACATCGCTATATTACATATAGTTTACAGAGGCGCTAAAATCATGACAAATGCTCATCTATGAATAAGAATTATACAAGCTATAGCTGTAGCCATCTTATTACAATAAGATCTGGTTATCCCACGGGATGGAAAGTTCACCCGAGGACACGGCAGAGGGAGGCGGATACGGAAAGCTTTGTTCAAAATGGTTATGGTAATATTACTGGGGGCTGGAGGGTCCTTTGGACTTTCCCTTCCACACCTACATTTAGACACAAACAAACACACAGACACATACATACGCACAAACCTTTCCCACCGTGCTGTCAACAGATACCCGGTAGATACGATATTTAGCAATCGTGTTCTGGTCTCATTGCTAACGAAAACGTTATTATCATTCGTTGGATTTTGTTGTATTATGTCCAGTAGTGTCCCTCCACCTGTGGGTAGGAGTGTGGGTGCCAGCGGTCCACAGTAGTCCTGCGTGGAGCCTGGCACACTCAGGCTTCATGCCATCTGACCCCCCCCACAGGCTGGCAGCCACCGGCTCACACACACAGCACTCTGACCTTTGGGCTTGTATCGCTTGCACACAGGAGGAAAGCGGGGGATTGTCACCGTCTGGAAACTGTGCCCGACCCACTGTTGTTTTCCACAGCGCCGCATCTCGCCATGTCGTCTGTCACGTTGACTCAATTGTCTCTATTGGGCGAAATTTTGGCTGTGGATGTCCTCCATTTGGCTCTTGCAGTGAAAAAAAAAAAAATGGGACACAAGATGAATGCCATCAATGGCGTCTGTCCATTTTTTTAGGATTTAATCAAAATGATCTAATAAAAATGAACCCCCTGATAATGAGTCTGCCGACTCAGTCGGGTGGGGGTTGCGGGGGGATCCTGGCGGAAGTCGGCTCTGATTGATGTGTAGTGCGGGGGCAGGGTCTCAAGAAAAGCTGTTTTGCCTCCCCGGCAGAGTTGAGGGGGAAAATATTTGATAGTAGTTTGATATCAACGGGCAAACTCCCGACTTGCTGGGGGTGACTGAGACCGGAATCCGCGACCACAGTGGCAACAGCCAATATGGAGAGGAGAGCCTCCTTTTTCTCCTAGCGGATGACTCAGATATCTGGATTCAAATGTTGACAATCAGACATAAACCCATGATTTTCTTCCTTGTAATTTTAAATCGCTTAAACCGCTGCTTTACTGTTTACCAGGGCAACAAGGCCCTTTGTCTAACTTGCGGAAATGCAGGCGGGAAATGGTTCTTGAAATGTTGGTTTCAGTAGAGTTGACCGAGCCTATCATCAGAGCGGGGTTTTGCAGCAAATGCCCCGTAAAATGTGTCTACCCCAGAATGCCTAAGGTTGCCTAGTGTGGACCACACTAGGGGTTGGTCCACACTTGACTGATCGTCAGGACCATCCGCGTCGTGTGTACTGCCGAATGCCAGCCCTGACTTTTGGGCGACAGCCTCAACGGGGAACCACAGGGGCACAGGAATGTAAAGGAACAGACCCGTGTGTGTGCGGACAGCCTTGGCCCTGCCACGGTGTTACTGCAGAGACGCTGGGCTTTCATCGCAGTGGGGACTGGTGCTGTGTTATTATTATTATCATGCCGCAGATGTAAGCAAATGATTTATGTTAAAATAAAAGTGTGTAAATGGTAGGGGTTTGGTAGCTCGCTGTTCAAAGGCCTTCCATTAACCCTGCATGAGGGGATTTATGACTGAATGACATTCGACATGACGTTCACGTGAAGCAGGAGATAACGGAGTAGGCGTAGGGGGAATAAGAGGGGCGGGGGAGCGGTCGGTGAGATGAGGAGGCAAGATCAAAGCTTGTCGTGTGCTTGACTTACGGTAACTTTCAAAGTACATAAGGTGCCTGGCCTGCATGCTCAAGGTGGGCTGTACACAAGCCATTACGTTGAGCGATGTCACCTTTGTTCTGAGGTAGGCAACAACCACACCGTGTGGACTTGAGTCACGTATCTCCTTGTGCTTTTAAACCCATCTAAAACGAGGCTTGATTCACGAGGCCGCTGTTAAGGGCGGTCCCGTCCGATCCGGCCAGCTGTATCAAGTCCCAGCAGTCCAGGGAGCCAGCCCTCCGGGTTCTAGGAAGCGTACTGAGTCACTGGTGGTGCCCACTGGACGCCTGCACTGGATCACCGTGACAATCCTCCATTCTGCTGTGGATGTTTATGGGACCTTGGGAAGCGTCTTATTCCGATATTCTGGGTGGTCTCCTCAGTGTCCTTTTTTCCATTAGAACAACAAATAAAATGTTATTTATATATATATATATATATATATATATATATATTGGTTTGTTTTTTATGTATGTGTGTATGTATATATATATATATATATATATATATATATATATATATATATATATATATATATATATATATATATATATATATATATATATATATATATATATATATATATATATATATATATATATATATATATATATATTCGTTATTTGTGTTTGTTTATTCTGTATATAAATGGCATCAGACCTCATCATTGCCCTTATCACTCTCCAGCTATTTCCTCAGAGGATGTTTGGAAACACCTACGCTGCTGGCAGGCGACGGGGACACAGATTGTCCGATGTTAGCCGCAGCACGGAGTGGATAGTGTTATCACGGCCATCTGGCCGCCTGCGTTCGCTGTGTGCCAACTGCCTTAGAATGCATTCGAGCATTGTTATTTAGCAGCCAAAGGCTAGAACAATACACTAATTATATTATTTTGGCTAGGATGTTTAATGCAAATATGTAGTTTAAACAACAATTCCTAGTAATACCAGCACGGGCTGTGTCCCATTATGTGTGACAGATGAATAGATGGAGCGATAAATAAGCGACCTAGATTTACGAAGGGATCAGGAGGAGGTAGAAGGAGCCGAAAGTGAGAGAGAGAGGGAGGGACTGAGTGGATAGGGAGCGAAGGAGAGAGAGAGGGAGAGAGGCTGGAGTTCAGTGAGCGTCCACTCATGGTAGCATGTTAAGGCTGAGGAGGGAACAGCTGTCTGGCCTGCCAGGACAGCATCCCGCCTGGACAAAAATGACAAGTATTTCATGACAGTGTTTGAAGGTGGCCGCTTTTATGGCAGCGGGTCGGCGACCCCAAACGCAGCCCCGCAAAGGTTTAGCACTTGACAAACCTTCTGGTTTCCCAGGGCACTATCTGTCTGTCTATCTAGTGTGTGTGTGTGTGTGTGTGTGTGTGTGTGTGTGTGTGTGTGTGTGTGTGTGTGTGTGTGGCGGGGAGGTTGGGTTGGTGTGTGTGCATGCGCAAGTGAGAAGGAGAGAGCAGACAGCAGAAGAAAGGGCCTTGTCAACGGTCTCCAACAGCAACGTTGAAACAAATACTGCGCAATGCTGTAAATGAACTGTAGTAGTTCATCCTCTGAACAATAATTACGATTTACTGTAATATCGATAATATTAAATCAGGAAATTCATTCGTTTTTTATTACTTGTATTATAACTGTTAAACTGCTTAGATGGCGTGTAATAGTGCTAACTGCAATAATGTGCATTGTAAGCCCTTGTAGTTTAGAAAGGTACGCCATTGCTCATTGCTATTAAATATACATGTAAATCTGAGATAGGGGTTATCAGCGAGAGGACTAGTTGGTCAAACTCGTCACACACTCCTTTAACCCTCACGTGGTTCATTTCTTATGTCCTCTCCTTTGCTTTCACTCCTCAATAGTCTCCTATTCACCTGTGTGTGCGTGTGTGTGTGTGTGTGTTTTGTGTTTTAAAGATACCACTAGGCTCTGTGGAGCTGCAGCCTGCCGCGGATCCTCTGCAACTGAACCAGGAGCTGATTGGCCAGACCCTGCAGCAAGGCACTGAGCTGGGCTTGTTAAACACCAAACTGCGGGAGGAGAACCGGCAACTCAAACGGGAACACAAGCGCATCCTCAGAGAGTAAGATCACACAGATTAATCACATTTAGAACACATAATGATGGTATATTACTGACTATATAATATAACCGTCTACAAACATCTTAAACATTTAGAAAACATAATAATGGTTTATTACTGACTTTATTATTATTAGAAGAAATACAACCATCAAGAAACATCTTAAACATTTAGTAAACATAATAGTATATTACTGACTATTATTATTAGAAGAAACACAAACCATTCTGCTCTTAAACATGAAACCAAACACAGTGTTTTACTTGGTATTACTGACCATATGATTTAGAAGAGAAAACATCTCCTGACTGTTCAGTCATTATTTCTGGTCGTGTTTTTATGTTGTTTTTTCCCCTAACAGCGGCCTGTTTCTTTTTTCCTTTGCCTAATTTGTTCCGAGGGAACTGTAATCAATCACCCGGCATAACGTCCAGACTTGTGGCCAACTGGAGAGTATAGGGGGTCCCACCCTGGCCTCAGCATCACTGATGTTTGCTCCTGCATTTCATTACCTCTATATTGAATTAATTACTCATTTCGTCATTGACCATGACTATCAAACTGGGACTTGATTTTATTATTCATCAACTCTTGCTCTCAGTCAAACGTACGCTTGTGAAATACAATAGAAATAGCGAGATTCATATCTGTTTGGGATTTGGTCCTATTATTCAGAGAAACAACTCTTTGAAAACAATGATCTCTATGTTGGGAATGCTTGAGGGTGAGTTTGAGTTTGTGTTTATTTGTGTGTATTTCTAAACGTGTATGTGTGTGTGTAAACATGTCTGTGTGTGGCAACGGGGTAACAAACCGGGCCGGGGGGCTGATGCGTGCGTTGGCTCTGTGCAGACTGGGGCAGCACGTCCAACACAAGGAGTCGACGGAGCAGAAACTCTACTCTCGCTTCGTCGTGGTGCTGAACGAGAAGAAGGCCAAGGTCCGAGGCCTGCGGGACTCCGTCCGTCAGCTCCAGCGCGCCGCACACAGCGACGATGAGGACGAGGACATGGAGGAGCAAAGGTCAGCGCGAAGCGCCTCCACTGTACTCTACTGACCGGGGGGCTCAGACCCCCGTGGTACAGCTGGTATTCTGGTTTCTGTATCGGTACCGACTCCACATTTTGAGGTGGGTATCGACTTCGAAATGGCTTTGGCTGAAGTGAAAGTATCCCGCCTTTAGGGAGTCTAGGGTGTGATGGCTTGTAGTGCATCTAGTCCACCCTATGCTATATAAAATAACGTTATGATTTTCAGCCCCATCATTAAAGATAGAATCTTTCTCAAATATTTTTGGCTGCATTGTCATTTTCATTGGTAAATGGAGTCTAATCTTCCATATATCAGTATCCAAATTTAAGAAATATATATTTTTTGGATATTTTTGCTTGTTGCAACATACTGCAAACCTTAGTTGAGGATCCTGTTTGAAGCCTGTTTACTGATTACAACAAGCTGAATTCTGTCCCGATGATGCTTTGTGTGTTCACTTGGGCTTTTTATTTGCCAAACCATCCTTCTGTTTCCGTCCAGCAACAGAGAAGATGAAGACGTCACTAGAGAAGAGGAGACGAGTCAAAGTTTAACGCCATCTCAGCAGCCAACCATACTCATTACAGGTTTGTATGTCTGTTCATGTGTGTCTTTTTAAATATATATATATGGATCAGATTCATAGCAATGATTGCTTCTTAGAACCCAATCTCAAACTGGCCCATTGAACCGGTCTGAACCCACTCACGCACACAAACAAGGAATACAGAGGCTTCGGGTGGCTGACTCCTAGTGAGTTGCGTGTTCACTGCAGGTTTTTGGCCCCATGGGCAACGTTACTGTGTCAGCATCGTATTGTTACGACAGAGCACCCGCCATGTGCGCAAGCCCCCCCCCCCTGCCATGTGCGAAACACACACGTAGCAGGGCGGGGGGAAACGGGGCGAGAAGGAGCCCGTCCAAGTCACTCCAGCTGACGCACGGGTCCTCATGTGACCCAGAGTGTGACGCAGACCTAGTCCCCAGCCGTTTTACCCTCTGCACATGTTCAAACAAGCACACATTATAGGGACCGAAGGTGTCAACACACACACACACACACACACACACACACACACACACACACACACACACACACACACACACACACACACACACACACACACACACACACACACACACACACACACACACACACACACACACACACACATACAGTGTGTCGTACCCCAGGAGGGGAGGGTCCTGGGTCGGGGGTTCTGGGAAACACTGGCCGTCATGAGTCATGAACCCACCCGGTGAGGTCCTCTCTGATTGTTCCAGCACGGCGTGGCCTTGAGGTGATTTCACGACTGCTGACTCATGCCCCCCCCCCCCCCCCCCCCCCCACTCCCTCTCTCGATCCCCTGGCCACCCCCTACAGTATGGCCGCAATCTACTGGGGTAACCACGTTGGCTTCCTTCTCAATGGCTTTGCCTGTGTGCTCGCCAAAAGGCTGCACCCCAAAAGAGTCATTATGTTGCAGCAACGCACTGACGTCGCAGCAGTTGCATCAGGAGGTCCGGATTAACGTGTAACCGCTTTACTATGGGGTCTTTTGTTTTGAGTCTCACACTGTTTCAGTTGCTTTAGCCCCCCCCTCCCCCAGCCTCTCTTTCTCTCCCTATCTCCCTGTTCTATCCCTGTTCTCTCCCTATCTCTCTGTCCTCGCCCTCTCCTGCCTTGACCCTCTTGTTCCCCAGGCTCGGGTGAAGATGGATGACGGGTTGTTCAGGGTTGAGCTCAGGGCCCTGGCCTGGGCGCTGCGGTTTACTAGCCAGACACTCTGGTACATTGCTGACTGGTGGCCTTTCCGCAGATGTTGCGGTGCTAAAGGCCCTGTCGTCATTAACGGTGCTGCGGTGTTATAGTGCTCTTGATATTCATGTAATTGGTCGTATCTCACTGGCCCCAAAGCCTACTCTGTCTTCCTGAAGCTATGCCTAAAGGAGCAAGTCTAGACATGTAGGCCTACTTTATTTTGACCTGCTTGCTCTCTCTAAATATATATCCCTGCAGCTTGCCACGAGGACTTTGACTCAAGAAACTGCTTTCTCCATCTTCAAAGAGACAGCAATTTATTGTGTAGCCATAATGTCTGTTTATGATAGAATTAGCTTTTTATGGTTGGTCCTAAGTGGATTTGGGGTAGTCTTCCTGATTTAATTTTTTTCCTTAATTATTATTTTAATGAAGGGGGTGTTCCCAATATTATTTATATCTGTGTGTATAGGTGTAGTACGTTTTTACACTATAAAGCTAATTTTGTTTAAGTGCTCGGGTGGTACCAGTCTATATCCTGGTGTATGGTTTTATAATTTTTACGGGCATATTTGACCCTAGTTGACCCTCCCACCCCCAGGCTGTTTTCATATCGACAGGTCTGGAAATAACTAATAATTACAGGGCAAAGAGTACGAACAGGAGAAGGAGGAAAAAAAAGAAAGCGTTCAATCTTTGACCTTTCCCTCCAGGCCGAGAATCTGACATGGGAAATGGGAAACACATCCGTCACAGAGAGGAACAAGTATTAACACTGCTTATACCACTGCTAAATACTGATGATACTACTGATAACATTACTACTATCACTACAACGCATGATATTGTTGCCTCCTGCTTACTACTTACTATTACTACTGCAAAAACTACTACTATAGCTACGGCTATTGATACTATACTACTGATTCTACTAATATTATTTATAGTGTGTCTATTAATACCAGCTGATGCTACATATTACAAATGGTACTGCTTATACTGCTGCTATTACATTTCCAGTTACTATCACGCTTTATTTTAAACTATATTCAAACACATTCAAAAGTTTTAACCGTATAGTGCTTTCAGATGACCTGTTTGCTCATCACAGAGATAACATGACAAAGGCTTCATCTACCATTGTGCACCGGTTCAGGTTGTAAACTGGTTGGCTGTCGCTGGGGAAATCCCGTTCATAACATTGCACTGCTTGGCTAGCAGACTGGAACCTTGGGCCCAAGGGAGGCCCGTACAGCCTCCAGAGGACAGAGGGAACGTGTTTGAGATGCTGGTGAGGACTGCATTGCAGAAGTCCTTTTGGGGATCAGAGCCTGAAAAAACTTGTCAGACAATGAGCGAGTGGTCTGAGTGATCCCAAGTATGTAAATTATTCTTATGTTTTTGGTTGTGGTGGAGGGAAGAGGCTGAGTGCGGGTCAGCCCTCAGACAGCGTGGATTGATGGAGATCGGGACGGATGGATCTGTGACGTCTGTAAATACGCAAGTGGTGGTGTGACTCGAGGAAATGGGAAACGTACAAGAGGGCGCGTCAAAAGCTTTGGAATAAAGTAGTTAAAAAGAAGGACGCAAGTAGAAAAAAAACTTTCATTGGCTTATATCGTATCATCAGAACACATCCACAACCTGCTGTTGCACTCTAACTCTCCCAATCAGGTAAGTGGCATGTCTGCAGCCAAAGAATGAACGACGACAAAGACTTACGTCAGCCTTGCCCCTTTAGGGCGTTCATCTAGCATTCACCTCTGTGTCTGCTTCATTCTTGAATCTGCAAGGCTAGCAGCTGCCTACTGAGAGGACCACTGGGTGTGAGTCGCTCTGTCTATCTGGACACATTTGTGACCTTGTTTGTTTCCTGTCTAGTAGCTGTACCGAAGTGTTTGGCTGTGTGGAATGTTGTCTCTCTCTACAGATGAGGGCCACAGGGCATTGGTGATGAAGGGTCTGTGAGGGGTCACCAGAGGTTATCTGATGTATAATCCGTCATAAAATCTGCCACACATTGCTGAGGGAGAATGCATTGAGGGTGAGGAATTCTGGTGGTGTTGCACCAAGTTGACCTGTTGCTGAAACCTGAGCCATTACAAGCACTCCAAAGAACTGATTATTGATTGATGTTCCATGCCGACCAAAAGGTGATCGAGATATACAGCAACATGCCAAGACATCTGTTCCTTCAATAAATCAATAACAATAATACTGCTAGTGTTGACTCATATGGGTGTAGTACATCCTGGCAATATGTTTTGAACAACAGAAATAACAACAAACCAGACAAATAACATCTGGTTTGAGTTGTTAAATTATCAGTATTGATTCTGGAGTCTCTTGTCTTTCTCTATCTCTGTCTTCCACTCTCTGCCTTTACCTCTCTCTGCGTCTCTCTATCTGTCTGTCTCTGATGTGCAGGGCGTGATCTGGTGGCTGGTAGTATACCCATGGATCAGCGCGTCCCCAGAGACCAAGCCTCTGCCCCCAGGAGGAAGCGCCGGTTTCTCCGTGTCCAGACTCAGGATTCTTCCTCTGACCCGGAGTGAAACCGACGGTGGTCACTTCAAGTACATATGATCACAACATCAACAGGAAACACAGAGCAGGATATGGGGCACCAGACTTGTTCTTTAGATTTAGTGTTGTTTTTGATATAATGTGATTATCCTCAAAAATTATTCAATATGAAATTTTATGATGCATAAAAGTGAATGTAATGGGGAACATGTTTTCAAATGTTGACATTGAACGGAATATGCTTTCTGCCCCATGTGTTTTCAATTTCAATGTATTGCAATAAAATCATATTTTATGAAGTGATTTCAACAGTGCCATTATCGAGCTTGTTAACAGTTGCAGTTGATCTGGAATCTAGAATAACCGTGTGTGTGTGTGTGTGTGTATGTGTGTGTGTGTGCGTGTTCGCGTGCCCGCGGGCGCATCTGAATGTATGCGCCTGCGTGTGTGTGTGTCAAGACTAGCGACACAAACACACACACACACACACACACACACACACACACACACACACACAAATGTATGTGGATTCTTAGACTGTTGCCTTTTTAGGACTGTTTATTTAAATGACCTGCAGTGAATCATCAAAGCTAATCCCTCTCAAGAGGAAGTCAACTTGATACCTCTTACCCAATGGAAGCAAACAATTTAGGGTTTAAAAAGGGTTGTTCTGCAGTCAACAATATATATTTCTATAGAAAACATGAAGAGGAAATAGATTACCTTGTCACCCATTTAGAGTGGATTTGGAATGTGAGGTCTTGCAAGATATTGGAACCATAATTAGTAATCATAATGAATTATCTTCTTATCTTTATTTATTTCATCCAGAAAACTAATTCACTCCACGTTTTAACTTTAATCCAGAACATAATTTATAAAATATTGTTATTTTTCTTCTCAATCGCTCTTGCTAATTATTTGTCGTGACATTTAAGTTAAATCTTAAGAGCCTCATAACGTTTCCCCACACTGACAAAGCCAGACGGTCATCTGTGTTATATGGAAACACCTATTGCATTGTTGCGCTAGGTGTTGGCTAGAAGACCTACAGCTTGAACTTTCACCCTTGACCTGGCACTTGCACTTTGCTGTAGCCTGTCGATTCCCCAGCTCCTTGTGAGGGGAATACGCAGTGCGGTGTTGGTCCTGCTTCGGTTCGTGAGTCCTCTCTTCAACCACCTTCAGTCACTTCATTATGTTTCCAATCGGTTCTTAGAGTTAAACGTATCGTCTCCCTTTGTGCCCCCCCCACCCATGTCCTCCACCAATGGAGGCGATCCACATGTCATCATGTGCGTGATTAAAGCCTTAGTCAGTGGCGCATGAATAGGAGGTCCTGTTGAGTATCCAGCGGGGGAACGTTAACCCCTGGTCCAAAAACACCCAGCAACAACGGAGCAACCGTCTCCTGGAGGATCACTCGCATTCTGGTGCCAGACTTTAGCTCACAACATCAAACCCATTCGACCAGCAAATGCTGTTTCCTACCAACTGATCTGTCAACTGGTTTCATACCTGCCAAAATCACCATAGGAAACACAGAGCCTGGCTCTATTGTCCACCCCCCACCCCCGTCCACCCCCCCACACAAACACACAGACACACCCCCTTTGTAAAGCGTTTTGGGCCCCTTGAAAAGCGCTATATTATTATATATTATTATTAACAGCCCAATCAGCTGAGGGTGAACACGCTTCTGCCCGCTGAAGAATCCCTCCTCATGTGTCTTCATGGTCTTGGGACGATGGTTTCTCGTCAGACCACCTCCCTTGCTTTCCTGGGATCTGATGGCACTCTGGCTAATGTCTTGGAGGATATGCTTGGGAAATGTTGACCAGGAGTATGGAAGCAATTTCTCCACATTTCGACTTCGCCCTCAGCTAGCAAGATCAGCTGCCAAGCCTCTCTGGCCTTGGCTGTTTGTGAGAGAGCATGTGGGGACAAACAACTGACGAGGGACAGGGGCTACACCCATCTCAGACACTGTCCCCACCGAGGCCCGAAACCGCTTTTTACTCATTTGTCCATCCTCACATTGTCTCCTTTTGTGTAGAAGGTTCCTTTTGACCACTTGAGAGTTTTGATTTACTATCGTCTGCCATTGCCATTTTTGATTTTTCTTTTGTCCTTCTCTTTGTTGCTTGAATTCATCGTGTATTGATATTTTGTTCTTTGTTCTTTCTACTGGGCTACCTTGGGAGTATCACGTCGGGTTTTGATATGCCATTAGAGGTAATCAATACTTTCTATTTGAACCACTTGTGTATTTTGGCTGTATTTTATCACTATATGGAAACACTGGAATAATGTATCTAAACAGCTTGTTCGACATTTGGTTATAATCAGACCCCCCCCCCCCCCCCCCAGGTGAATGAAAGGGGTGGGGAGGTGAATGAAAGGGGTTCATAACGCTTTCATTCACCTCTGATGATAGCCTGAGGTCATGGGATCATCCCAAAGCATCTCCACACACTGAGTGGCGTCGACCTGTGGTCTTAAAGGTGAGTGTGATTAGCCGTTACAAGCCGTTTTGAAAATAGACCTCTTCTGACATCAAAAGTTGGCGTGTCCACCTAGATGTGTGCTGGATAGATCAGTCTACCAGCTTCCGAGAGGACTGTAGCAAACGTTGCTCATCTATCCGTCCTACATCTAGGTGGACACGCCCACTCGTGATGTCCGAAGAGGCAGAAGAGTGCACCTCTGATCACCCCAAATGTGTCCCAATCCGCGTGGTGGATTTGATGCTACCTCCATGTCTTCTGGAGGGGGGGGGGGGGGGGGGGGGGGGGGGTTGACTCAGGCCAGCCATGCTACTAATGCTTTGAGGAATGTCACACCCTGTTTCCTCAATGGATGATGTCTCTCAGGTCCCTGTGTAAAAGGCCTTTGAAATAAGTTCTGGAATCTCAGGGCTAGAGAGATGGATCGATATGGAGATATTCTAATGATATAAATGTAACCATTTTTCTGAAAGTCTCAAAGCCAATGCTAAATGTACTCCGTATTTGTATGATTACGAGGATTTAATTTAATTGCGTGGGATTGAGGTGAATGATGATGAGAGAGAATATTTAAAGAAATTAGATTAGAATGAAATTACAAATGAGTATATTTAAGTACAAAGAAGCCTACATTCATCCCAGATTGCATTGTGGGAACGATACTGCCTCGTTCAGTGTCTACCCTGTTTGCACCAAATTATCCCTTTTCACTGAAAACGTGAACGGCGTTATTGAGCCAGTGTTGACGGCCATGTCAGATGGGGAATAATTGGCAGTAATAAGTCAGTCACTTTCTTATCATCGTCATTCACTTAATCTGTGCACCTGTACAAGTCTCTCCATCCAGTAAATTGACAGACATCTTCCTGCCGGGCCACAGGTCCGGGGGCGGTAGACAGAGGGCTTCTTTGTTCATTGGTTCACTGCCATAGACCCAAATGTCCCCAGAAAACGCTACAGCAGTCAACCTTGCAAAGTACTAAATTCAATAAAGTATTTATATTTTTTTGTAAAGCATCCACACTGCAGCAGTGTGTTCAACGTGTATTTTTCAGAAATTGCAGTGAGCTAAATACTATCATGAAGAGATACACATTAAGGATTTCAACTCTGTTATTATACTGATAGCCATGCCTGCTTTGGTTAAAAGGTTACATTGGGCGAGGCAGTGGTTCAACCTTTAGTGCGCTAACAATACAGGCAAGACGCCTTCTAGCGATCCAGGTTCAATTGCCACCTGTGGTCAAATACCACATGTCATTCCCTCTCTTCTTCAATCCCCCTTGTCTCTTTTCGCTGTCCTGTCCATCGAGACCCAACCCATACAAAAGAAGAGCCTCATCCACCTGGCAGTGCTTATGCTATTCTATCACTCACTATTCAAACTTCCAACCCCTGTTGCTCGTATCTCCTTCAACCACACCTTTGGATTAAGGGGAGCTAACTTAGGGTCCTGACAGATGGCCCAAAGTAAAAAGAAGCCGTTTGCAGAAGCAGTGCTACTTCTAGAGCTCTTCTTCTTTGTTTTTTCTTCCCTACCTTATACATTTAATTGGTTTTATTAGGCCCCCACCGTCAGACTGTTACCTGCCAAGCCGTTGGCTTCCAGCCGGCACTGAGGCTGGCTCCTGCAGGGGAGTGCGCAGGTATGGAAGTAAAGCAGTTGGCAGGCTGTTAGAACCTGAAGGGATGTATTTCAGAGCAATACAAACCCAGCGGTGGGCCTTCCTGTACTGACACTTTGATGCTTTGGCATCTGCTCGCGCGCCTGTACATGTGTGTGTGTGTGTGTGTGTGTGTGTGTGTGTGTGTGTGTGTGTGTGTGTGTGTGTGTGTGTGTGTGTGTGTGCGTGTGTGTATGTGTGTGTGCGTGAGGGTAAGCGTGGGTGTGGGTGTGGGTGTCAGAGAGGAGGTAGAGGGACAGAAAAATTACTAGTTGGAGACAGATCACAGTGGAGATATATAATATTTGATATAATGGACTGTGAGAAGAAAGTCACAGCTATGGTGGTACCATGAGTCATACAACTGTAAAAATATAGATGCCGCTGTCTCCTAGCAGGTGATAATATTCCCCACTAGTTCATTATCTAGTATATAATTAATAGTTATCAATTTGTTACATTTTTGGTGAAACTTCAGTACCCACCTACAGTTTTACAGCCAGATGTTCCCTGTAACTTCTGAAGAAACACAAAGCCCTTTGATCGTTTTCTCTTGGATTGGGTGTGAACTCATTTAGCCTTATTATCTGGATTAAAACAAATGCTCTGAAGGGCTGAGCTGGATGGCTGTTGTCCTTTGTGTTATGATTCACTGTTCTGCCGGTTGCCAGATATAAAACAATAATCCACACAAACACAGAGTGCTGCAGCCACAGAAGCCATCAAATGAACTGGATCTTCTGAGATTCTTTTTCATCCTACGAATGCTAAAATGCCTCGTCCACTTTTGGAAAAGTTTCATGACCAGAGCTGTGCTTAAACACAACCTAGGTACATCTTGGAGTTGTATTTGAGACAGCAAGGGGCCGAAGCGGTGTTGTTCCGCTTGCCCCCCTTACATGCAGGCCTGCTGACTGCAGCCTAGCTAGGCAACCAAGGGGCCTTTCACACCCATGTTTCTTCTGTTCTGCTGCGGTTCAAGTAAGGTGAGAACTTGACTCGACTGGGATTTTGAACACAAGACCCCAACAATATATTTCTATACATGGTTCTCAACTGGTTTATCCAATAAGAGCCCCCTCCCCCCCCCCCCCATCAGCCCCCTGCTGCCATGCATATATTTCAAATGTCATCGTACATGTCTAGATTTGATTGATTTGCTGATTTACTTCTTTACAACATTTTGATTGAGCGACTGAAATGGGTTCCACAATGTTGCAACCTGTTCACTATAACTGGTTTACATGACGCAGGCCTGGTCTGTTTCTAGTTATCAATCCTATTTCCCCATCTTTAAATTGTTTTCTCTCTTTTGGTCTCTCCTTCCCCTTCCTCCCATTTCGTCCTGTCCTCATTATTCTCTTAACATTAGAAAGGGATTCTATTGAATAGTGATGAAGCTGTGATTCCGGAAACGGAATTTCATGCCTTTTCGCAGCACGTCATCAGACATTGGTCGTCCACACAAGCATTTAGCTACTACGTGGCTTGGGCCGGGGCTGCTGAATCACACTCTGGTGAAATGTCTCAATGGGAAAGTAGCTGCTCGGCTCGCAGAGATGTAGACCTAATAGATAGACGTCATTGCGAGTCTCCAACTCAAACCCACCTCAGAACACCAGGGTGAAATCCAAAGGATTTGGTTGTGATCGTTTTTCAATTATTTAAGAAACATTTGAGATCATTTACTCATGCAAGCAAAAATATAATGAAATGGCATTACGGACCATTAATGAAGCTAATATACATACTGTGTGTTTGAAAGGTTCTGGGGATGCTGGTATCTATCCACATACTCGCAAACACACTCTACAGAGGGAGAGAGGCAGGATGCTGCTTTGCATGTGTTAACATTAACCCATTGAAACTGAACCAGCTGTTTTAAAACTACCACCCAAAGGCTCTTTGTGATTCTGCCTATCGTCTCTATCATCTCCGAATCCTAAGACATCATACACTGCCAGTGTATGCTAATAGTTCAGGCAGGAGCAAAGCACAGTGCCGCAGGCCATTAAAAGAAGGCCTTATCGAATTATGGCTGTCAATTTGAGGACACCTGCTGTTCTGGAGTAGCATCGCTACATATTTCATGGCCCCAGGCAAGTAGTGGGAAGTCAAAGAGAATTAATATTAAAGAGAGAGAGAGAGAAAGAGAGGGAGAGAGAGAGAGAGAGAATAAAAAACTCAAGGTCAACGACTTGTTCAAATAAGCACCCTTGATGGCCCCCTCTCCCCCCTCCCCACACACACACACACGAACACACACACACACACACACACACACACACACACACACACACACACACACACACACACACACACACACACACACACACACACACTGTCTGCCTGAGCATCTGTCGGCTGTCCCTGCTGGATGGACACCTGCTCTGTTGATTGACAGCTGGTGGCAGTGTGATTGACACCTGGTATTAAATGGTAGACCGTTGTGCCTGGTATTCACTCGCCACCCATCAGAGCGGTGGTGCACAGCTCATTCTCTGTCCCCCACTCTATACTCTTTTCCTTCTTTTTCCTTGCAATTACTTTTATGTTGCTCGGAAGTTGTGATTGAGCGGGTGGGTGTGGTGCCCGGAGAAGACACTAGAACAAGATTTATGATTCTGTGCTGCTGTGTGACAGGGTTTTCTGCAGATGTCAGATGGGAACATTCCACAAAAAAATGTAGTGAAACAAACAAAAAAATAAAATAAGATCTTGTAAACAGTCACCCAGATGGTTAATCAACGATCTAAGATATTGGGCGGGACAAAAATGAGGATGTATGTGTTTTTTTGAATATTTTCGATGTGGTTGTTGATGTTTGGAGTGCCTCTCTTGTGGTGGTTACTCTGATGAATCTCCACACATTGAATGGGATAATGAATGATTTTACTCTTGTCTATAATGAAACGAGTGGCCGTGATGCCGCTCATCTCTCTTGAGGTCAACCCGACGGGTTGAGCCGTCTTGGAGCTGGACCCTCCCTCCAGGTTCACGTCTGTCCAGAGGCTGCTTCACTTTCCCACAAACTCTGCTCTTGACAATTACAAAGCCATCAACAGTTTTTCCCAGCCTCCGTGAATACCACCACTGCCCCCTGATTCATGACCAGAAGACGCCAAAGGTCCATGAGGGAGGATGCTGTGGCACAGACTCCATCGTCTCGTGGCTCGCTCCCCCTCTCTCTTTACGTGGTACTACCTTTTCTTTCTCTTCTTACAGATACAGCACACTACCTCTCGGACCGCTTTCCCTCTTTAACTTGATCCAGGGACCCCTCGGCCATAATTAGAGAGGGCGCCACATAATGAGAACCACTTTGTGCTCCCAGTTATATGCTCCCAGTTATATTGTCACCCGTCCCTCAGGGGTGTGTGAAACCCTGAGGGAGTGTGACGCTTATTTTCCATCTGTGTCAGAGGTGGCATGGGGCCGGAGGTAGAGCATCTTTATTGGTCATCTGATACGTGGGTTATCCTGGGGGTCCGCGCATCAGACCCCCAGGATCAAACGCTCCCTGATTGGCTCCTCGGCTCGTTGATTTATAAGCCCTGAGAGGCCAAAAGGAGCTCCTTGGTTGCATATACAGGAGGGAGGTTAATCGCAGCGGCTGAGGGTCTTGCAACTTTTAACTGCCTGATGAGTCAGTTTAGGAGGTAAGGCTGTTAAAATTATTAGGTGACGCCTGGTCGATGACTGGTCTGAGCTCAGGGTGAGGTGGTCGTTCCCACCTGGAAATGAGGTCCTTTGACCCAGCTCTCTGCCGTGTCGTTTGGTTTCAATCTGTTTTCTAGCGCTATGTTTCTATTTTAGAAAATGTGTGCCATAGGATAATGTCTCACCTCTCAAGATACTCCTCGCTATATTGGAGCCTCAGACAGAATCATAAATAGCATTGTAAATACAAAGGAGAAATGGTTCCACTTTTCCTTACTCTTTATCTTTCTCGTGGACTGTTTGCAATAACTACGTTAAATCCCCACCACTAAATACCTCACACCACTCCCCGCTGGCACAACCTCTACCACCATCACCACCGCTACCAACACCACCACCACTACCAACACCACCGCTACCACCACCACCGCTACCACCACTGCTACCACCACCATCAGCACCACCAGCACCACCACCACTCTCATCAAGAACACCACCACTGATCACCACCTTCAATCACTGTGTCTGGGCCGGCCAGGCCTTATAGGGACGATGTATAGCTGGTGGCCGCCACTGAGATGATTACCATGTAGAGAGAGCCCTCCCAGGCCTGCTGTGCACTGTCTGTTCCCCGCCAGATGCTCATAGTTTATCACCTCTGCTCCAGAGCTCCCGTCTGCTATGAGTGGTCTTTAGGAAGACACCCCAACCAAGACTTCAGCCATTAAGCCTGAGCCTGCTGCAGCTAGCAGCGAGGGTGTACCTGTCAGATTTGGTTCAACGGAGACGCTGTTTGCAATGGTCACAATGCTTGCCCTTTTGCACCCATCAATTAAAGAGCCAAATAAGCAAACTGCTGCAGTTTAAGCCAACAACGCGCGCGCGCGCGCACACACACACACACACACACACACACATACACACATACACACACACACACACACACACACACACACACGCAGACACACACACACACACACACAAATGTTGAATCTCCAAAAGCTATTTTCTTTATCAAAGCAAATGTGCAAAGCTTGCAATTTTTCATTTTCTGTAGGAAAAGGGGGGGGGGGGGGATGCAAAAATTGTGTAGACACCGCAATCTACTTAATGTTATAAAACGGACTAAGGGTTTTAGAAAAACGCATCAGACTTACTTCTTACTTAGACAGTGATAGGATTGTTATATTGCCAGCAAACCAATATAATATAATTGTAGCTCCTAACCTTATTCATGAACTTTGGGATGGTCAGGCAACCCAACATAGAGCAAAAAGCCTGCCACTGAGAAATGATCCTAACGATGACATTGAGTGAATCATTCTGTCGGTTTTTGAGCTAAATTATTTAATTGTAAACCTCAACAGTAAACCTTTAACAGACATAATCCATAATACATCAGTGACATACATGATCGAAGAGAGAATCACGGTCGTGGTATAGTAGGCCTACCCATAAACTCGTAAATTAGCACGCTCTCCAGCACGCGCATGCGCGCTCTGCTCTCCCATTTCGCCATCCCTCTAATCGGCACCTATCATTAGGCGCTTTGGACTAACTGTGGTTCATCCTCTCCCCCGTGTGGAAAGGAAAAGCAAGGTGGCTTCGGCTATCAGATAGTCCTCCAGCGAAAGTATTACGTTCAGGAGTCTATATCCGGAGCAGAATACCCATTCAGACAATCTACCTGTCAATTAAAGCCCTTACTTACTGCGCACAGTATTTAGATTCACCCTCTCAATAGTAAACTACAATCATTGCCGATGGAAGTTCCTTACTGTGCAAAGCTCATTCAAATAATGGAAATTCAACAAATATCTTGAAAAGTAAAACACAATAAATTAAGTTAAAGAGTTGCCATCCTCTGAGATAGAGAAAATCCTGAATGTGATTGTATTAATTGAAAAGAAAAGGTTAGTACATATCCAAGTTGTTTAATGCTATGACCAAATTGCCTACTTATCGAAATCGCATTGGCCCGATTCGCAGAATGAAACAATAGATGGTGTTTTACGCGGCTCTCATAACTTTCTCCAAGCTCCAACAATGCGCATTGTTGGGTAGCTGTGCGCTCCTTCGAGCGCACTGTCTGGAAATCGGCGGCACCTTTACGCATCATCTTCAACACAATAAATCATAGAACGAAATCGTTTACCTCTAAGCTTACCGATGAGGGTAGTAGGTGTTTACGCACACTATTGTTCACTAGTGGAGAGACGGTGCTCTCACAGGGCATCGGTGAGTTTTTTTTCTCCCCTCCTCCCCGAGGTGTCTCATTCACTTTTCAGATGGGCACTCTGGCCCTCCTCTTCTGCACTGACGAAATAGCGGACTGTGTAAAGCGAAATTGAACTTGTTGCATAGCAGCACTTCAGTGTTTCTCTTGCACGGATCGGAACCAGCATCACAATACTGAAGTGGCACCCTGAAACTTGGGAGAACCAAAGCCCAAGGAACCCGAGCAAGGCGCACTGAGGAAATACCTAGCCATCGCACCGCTCTGTGGAGGACATAAGCCTACTTTGGACAAGTTTTGGCACATGCATTTAACACACTGGGACCTTACTTAATTGAAGGAAATAAGTAATTTTTACATGTCATGGAATAGAAATCCCTTCAAAGTAAGTTCTCATTCAGTTTTGCCCTAATTTTCTTTTTTTTAATCACTGAATATTCTGCGTAAAGTAGGGATACAAGTGTCAAATTAGGCTAGCCAATTGTTTATTTCAGTCTATTCCTGTACAACAACACAGGGATAAATATTTCAAATGATGCACTCATAATCCAAATAATAGCAAAACTCTGTACTATGTGATTTAAACTTTTTTTTCTTTACTTATAACATGTGCACTTGTCCTTAGTTGACTATCCAAATGTGCGTACTCAAATAGAATATTTGTTTTTTACAATAAGAGAATACCAATCAAATAATTTCTGAATGTATAACATAAAATATCTTATTGAGAATTACTACAGCCTAATAGGGTCTTCCTTCATTCATTCAACTGACAATAACAAAATAGTTGCTAAGGAAAAGAGTAGTTCAGACTAACACAATTTAGTAATTCCCCTCATTATTAAATTAATAAGTAATTGTAAAAAATAACACTGAGAGGGTCTTGAATCGTCCAACTTTAACCATCACTTGCAGGTGTGCGCAACAGTCTCAAGCACTCCTGTGCTCCATGGCTTCATCCAATAATTATTTGTTATTCAGCAGATGTAGGGCTTACCCCTAATAGGCCTACTGTTTCAAAATTTGCTGAAAATATTCAATGGTCTTAAGATGACTTGATTTTCTTACATATTTATCCGATTTTCATGCAATCGTTCATGATAAAATTATGTTTTAGGAATAACAAATGTACAAATAAACATTAACACATGTCTTTGTTGGCCTGCAACATGCTTTTTTGTGTTCATTGCACATCTAGATTGAGGTCTAATTTTCCCTTCAGGTCAGGCTGATTTTCTTTTTCCATTACTCTCTCTCAGGGTGTGTCTGTTGACTTGGGACCATTCTCTGGGTGTGCTGGCATTAAAGAAGACATAAAAGTCCTTTATCCACCCAGAGACGATTTTATGCGTTTACGTTAGGGATGCTATTAGCCTGTTCATCACATTGGTTTACTTTAAATCGGCTCAAATGGATAATTATCCTGTGGAAGTTTCACAATCTGGTGGTGAAGCGAGGGCCCTCGATTGCAACAGAAGTGACCTGATGTATTTCCAAAGCGGGGTGCACATAAGGGTAAGGGTGCCTTGAGTCCCCTTCCCTGCCTCCTAAGCGTTTGTTGCCTGACTCCACAAGAGGCAGAAACGGAGAGCTTCACCACCCAGGCCATTCAAGAGGTTACACTTACAGACCTTCAAAGTGCACTCAGAACCACGAGCGAGATGCCAAGTGAAACGTACAGAGAAAGACCAAAGTGGAGTATTATGTTGAACCTGTGTCTAAGCCCGTCTGCCCTGCGCTACTCAGACTCTGTCGTTCTCATGAGTTTATTCCATTGATTGTCTACTAATGCTATCCTTGTGTTTTCTGCCCCTTTCCCCTCCCATAGATGCTATTAAATATAAAACATATCCTGTGGTTGTATTGCCTCTGCCTAGCTGCACGGGGAACAGGTGAGTGTCAAATGGTGCTTCTCTCTCTTCCTTTACATCTCTTCGCTGTACAGCCACCCCTCGCTGGGTTGCCATTCAACCAGTGATTGTGCTTTACAGTCAGGCACTCCTGCAGCCAATATACAATATCTTATCTACAGCACACAAACGTAGGTTAGCATTATCAGCATGCCTTACAGCAGAGAGGCAACAGCCCATTGAAAGTATGGACACTTCAGAGTCCATTGCCGCTGGTCCGTGAGACACTGGCAGGTGAAGGTCACACAATTATGCAGAGTGGTAGTCCCACACACACACACACACGCACACACACACACACACACACATACACACACAAACCCATAGACGCGCACATACACATGCACGCGCTCGGCCACACATACACACACACTGGATGGATACCTTTCAATTAGGCCCTGGCCTCTGTCTGGAGCGAACAGCTGGTTTCACGGATCATCCTAATAAGACCCTCAGTTAAAGCGCACACATGCCCTGGGGGCTGTCCCACCACTGTTTCCAGAGCATTCCCCGCATTGTTCCTAATCACCCCCACCCCCTGTCACTAGACCCACCAAGTCCCCAGCCCCCAACCACCACCGCTACCACCATTGACACATACTCATAATCTCCCCCCCCTCCCTTCTTAACTCCCCCAAGCTCCTTTCCTGAAGCTGGGGGGAGTCGGGGTAATTAAGCATCTCGCTGCGGCCTTGTGGCTTCATGTGGATCTTGTGCTGGTGCTACCTAATGCCAAACACACGGGCATCGAGTTAGAAGCAGAAACAGATCCCAGGTTCCCCTGGGAAGTCTATGGGCGGGGTTGACATTAATGGTGGTGGATTGTGGATCAACAGGGCTTTAGCAGTAGTTTTCTAGAGGTAATGGTAAGAGGTGCAAATTTAGTGTTACTTGAGAGCTGTGTTACACACATTTGATAGATGAGGATAGAAGTTTGATTAAGTGTTAAAATGCAGATCATTTTATTTGCAATTATTTCCTTCACTCATCTATCCCTTACCTATTGGCAAACTTGTTCTTGTTTAAGATGAAGAAAATACTGCAATAACACATTCTACCATCATTCTTTTAATTTTTGTTACATTCAAAAGTTTAAGCACATCCCATTTGATCTCGACATACGTTGAGACAGTGTGCTATTTGTTCCCACATCTACACCCGGCTTTTGAATGACGGTTGACTCTCCAGCAGCTATTTTTGACTTCCGATTTATTATAATGGTCTGGGTGTAGTTGTCTCACCCCACAATATAAATGGGTTGGGCATTTTTTAGCTAAAAACAGCATCACAGCACGACATGACTGACCCACATCACAAAGTTTCAAACACAACTAGATGACGAATAAATGGCATAACAAAATTCCATTTTCCTGAACAGAATGAATCTCACGTCACCGATGGTGAACATCACACACAAACCGATACAGGTAGTGAAGGTGGCTGACGTTCACTTATTGACCCTTCCCTTCCCTCTCCAGCTTCCAACACGCTGACCATTTTGAATCCTGTAAGCGGCTCCCTCTCGGGGAAGGTCACCCTGCCTTGCTTCTTCTCCACCCTCCCAACCTCCCCGCCCCACATCAGCGCCAACGGCAGCACCGTCCTCAGCAGGGACTACCTGCGCATCAAGTGGACCAAGATGGCGGTCGAGGTGGAGTCCACGGTGCTGGTGGCCCAGAGCGGCCTCATCAAGATCGGCTCCAGCTACCGCAACCGCGTGTCCGTGCCCAGTCACCCGGAGGACGTGGGCGACGCCTCGCTCACCATGGTCAAGCTGCGCGCCAGCGACGCGGGCACGTACCGTTGTGAGGTCATGTACGGCATCGAGGACACCCAGGACACCGTCAGCCTCGACGTCAACGGTGAGCATGCCACCCGGTTCCGCATTGGAGTCAGTGTTGATTGTCATCAGATGTGTTGACATTTAAAATTGAAAGAGGACTGAGATGAACAATGGTAGTAAGACCAACTCGAACCGGTCGGGTTAGCCAAACTTTGATTCTAGTATACGGCATTCTATTACTCGTAGTCATCATTCATTCATCATTTTTACTATCATTGGCCATTGCAGGGAATCACTGAGAATCTATACAAAACTTTATTGCAAACTTACTGTCAAAAGTAATGTGATCCCAAAAGGCAATAGAAATGCACGGAAAAACTGTTTCTCTCTCTGAAGTTTGTAGTAAAACCCTTCCGTGTCCATGTTTATCAGGAACAGATACAATCACCAGAATGTTTTGCTTTCCCCGCTCATCCTCTTCATCTCTTTGTGTAGAGACATGATTAAGGAATAAAGTGGGTGGTATTGGTTCTTGTTCGGCGCCGGCACTAACTAACACTATGTCATGCATCTCCATCATTATCCGGACTACCACCATGCCAATGGGCTTAATGCGGTAGTTAGAGGAGATTACCAGGGATCTCCACCAAACTAGTGGCCCCTGTTCTCACGCTTTGTATCTCAGAGAGTGACACACACATAAACACACTTATACATTTATCCTCAATTGTCATTCCACTCTTAATCACGGTTAAACCTCAAATTCCTATTAAAACGACATAACGGTACCGCTACGGCAATCTACTATTTCTGTCAGCTGTCTCCTTGCTGAGATGGGGTGTTGACCTGGGTGTATCAAGCATCATTACAACACATTGGAGAGTAAGTGTTCTCCTTCTAGATGGATTCACGGAGATATGATTCATTTCTTAGGGTATGGGTGGGGGATACTGTGATAGTTTAAGTTTTTTGTGGTATACAATCCACAGGGTCCCCTCTCCCAACTATCTGCAAATTTAATTAGGACAATGAATCAAGTCTTGTGCGCATGTTTGAGGACCGCAAATGCGCAGATTTAATTTCCGTGGCATCATCTGAATCATCTAAATCATCCGTAGTCATCCAGCCCAATTGTGGGGAGCTGTAGCCCTTTTTTATTTATTCTCTCAGTATATTGCTAAAACTCTCCATTCAAAAGAAAAAATGTGTCCCCTTTTAATTGGACACATGGCCTTGGGACGTGCAAGAGGTTTCAACTGATTTATAGTAGCGGTGGAGCATTGCGTCAGCAGTCACCAATCATGATGTGTTTTCCAGGCTTCTCAATCACCCTCTTCCCCCTTTTTCTTGTGCCTAGGTGTTGTCTTCCACTACCGAGCGGGCGTCAGCAGGTACACCCTAGACTACGCCCAGGCCGTGCAGACTTGTCAGAAGGTCGGAGCCACCATCGCCACGCCTGACCAACTGAAAGCGGCTTACGAGGACGGCTTTGACCACTGCGACGCAGGCTGGATCGCAGACCGGACAGTGAGGTCAGTTGGAAGCGGCTTCTGAAGTTGAGTCATGTTTATTTTCACACAGCAACACCCCGACCAGCTGTGGAGCTGGTAGGCCCTTTGAGCGGTGAGCGCTGTGGGAAGAGGCAGGAGGCGCTCATGTACCACCCTAATGGGGCCTTCCTTGTTCCTTCCTTTCAGGTACCCGATCACCAAGCCTCGGCATGGGTGCTTTGGTAACCTGATGGATAAACCCGGCGTTAGGACCTACGGAGTGAGGAAAGCCACAGAGACCTATGACGTCTACTGCTTTGTAGACAAACTCCGTGGTAAGACGAAGCCGCAGCATCGGGGCGTTAGAAGCGCGAGGGAACATTCGCTGCAGATAAATGTTGATGTATTACAGATATTCAGTGAGTGTGTATTGAAGTGCTCTTTGGCTAGAAGCATTGTGTCAGAGCCAATTATTTTCAACATTCAGATCGAGTGAAAGAGGGAGACAAACTGGATTCAGTTCACACCATGATGTTTTTTTTTCAAGTCACCAACAAATATGTGAAAATGGTTCCTTCAAATTCTTCTGGCATTACTTGCAAGAAGTCCTCAACGTCCTGCCAACAATATTAATCTGCTCTGACAGTGACTGTTGACAAATTTTTAACCACATTTTGGTGAAATTGATTTTTATTAAAGTGAACTTATGTCTTGACACTGCTAAACCAAGGGTCCCCTTTATGTCTATGTTTTGTTTCTCAAAAAGTACTAATGCTAGTCATAACAATCCTCTTTATATTTTACACACACACACACACACACACACACAGACACACACACACACACACACACACACACACACACACACACATACACAAAGAAACAAACGGACACACTTACACTTGCGTCTGACCAAATTAAATAATAATCTACATTCCTAGCATTGAAACACATGTATAGGGACCTCATTTTTCAACAGAGGACGTTTTCCTGCACGTCCCGTTGATTTTACGGTTTTAATTGGATGATGTTGCATCATTTAATATGCTGCAACATCTGCCATAAAAGTAGATGACTCCACACGGTGGAAACATAAAGCACAGAGTCCCTTTTAATGCAAAAAAGGCGATTTATCTCATAAAATGAATACAACAAACTGGAATGAAGCGGAGAAGGTACAAAGATATAAAGAAGCTTAGGATTCCCACTTTGGAAACTTCATGACCCGAAGCTCTGATGGACACAGTGACGGGACAGGGACAAAGTCTGCATTGCTATCCCACCTCAATAATAGAGCGATGAATGAAGTGCTATTGTGTTGAATAGGTTGGTGGGTGATGTTTTGGACCTAGGCCCTTCACAGCTGCATCTTTTTTTTGTGAGCTGTTAATGGCCCTTTTACTGAAAGGTCAAATCCGATAATGATTTTTTTATTGTTCTTTTTGTCTTCAAGAGGATTGTGCTTTATTGGTTAACTGTTCTGATTGGGAGGTTCTGGTCAGGTCATGTCCAATAAAAGTCATGGTTGATCTAGTTGGCAAGTGTATCCTTTAAAACATGGCAGGTGAAAACTTTTTTTGGTTACTTTACTTATTCAGTTCAATTGAATGTAACAAACTTAACAAAACACACGTCTGGAACGTTTTTGAGCACGCACATAACATTGAACGGATGGGAAAAATTATTTAGAAATTATTTAATATAATAAACAAACCCAGGCCTTACAGATTATACCCTTTTATCCTGGTATAATAACACTATGTCTAACGGTCAGATTGTGCACATAATTTGTTTTCTGCAAATACTAAATGTAGATCTACTGGTCGTTTACCAAGCATCCAGCTTAAGTGAAACCTGACTCAGCCCCTCCATCTATAGTTTGTATTCTACCATTCCCCTGCACACACACATGCCTACACTAATGTATGTCTGTGTGTTTATTCAGTACTTGAAATCAATTTATTCAAATCCAAACTAAACGGTGTCAGCCATTCTAAGTCATGTTCTTATACATAGTGAATTCCGATTGAACGAAGTTCATTAAGCAGGCTCTACACAAAGCAACTCAGTAGTTTATTGATCTTTTAGATACATGTCATTCAGGAGCCGCTAATGATCAGGCGTCTTGCTACAGCTTGACGGAGGACAGCGGGGATCTAATCTAAAATGGGTTTCATGTACGTTCCAGGTGAAGTGTACTACACTCCAGGGACCCGCAAGATGACCCTGAAGGAGGCAGAGGAAGAGTGCAAGAAGAGGAATGCTGTGCTGGCGTCCCCAGGCCAACTCCACGCCGCCTGGAGGCAGGGCCTGGACCAATGCGACTACGGCTGGCTCTCCGACGCTAGCGCCCGGCACCCCGTGGCCGTACCCAGAATGCAGTGCGGCAGAGGCCTGCTGGGTGTCAGAACCATGTATCGCTACAAGAACCAAACCGGCTTCCCGCACCCTTCTAAGAAGCTGGGAGCTTACTGTTTTGGAGGTACAGTGGTTAAAGTTTCTGTAATATTCTTATGCGACACATTTAAGGTTTCTTGGAACAGGCCCGGAATAGGGAGCAGTAGTTTTGCCTGGAACCAGGCTTTGGCCATGCTCAACTATGATCTAATGTGGGAAAGAGTTGGCTACCCCGCCCTTGGATCCTCTGCTTCTATGCATCTCCATATACAATCACTCACATACACACACACACACACACACACACACACACACACACCCACACACACACACACACACACACACACACACACACACACACACACACACACACACACACATACACACACTGAGTCAACTGTTGTTTGTCTTTGAGATGTGAATATTTTATGTGGTGGACTGCTCTAGCAGTCTACAGAGTCTTTCTGGTCTACTGACCTCACTTGGTTTACCCGCCTGTTGCCCTAGCAACATAATTTGGCCAAGGGGTGGGTGATATCATAATGCTAAGCCCTATGGTGTCTCTGCGCCAAATGAACCAGCTCATTTGAGAAGAAGCAACTACTAAGCTAAATAGTCCCAAGCCGTTCATATTATTTTATTGTATTTAATTCTTTGAGGCTAGCTCAATCGATTCTGTAACTTTGCACCAACTTTCATTGAAGTGCAAACTCAACTTCTGAAACTTGCTGTTTCATCAAATCCATAGCGAACTGAAGGATTTACAAATTTACAACACTACCATTGTGAGATGTTACATTTGCTTGCAATGTTATTTGTGTATGCATGCAGACATAGAGGATGGCATGTTTTTTTAGAGAGGCACAACATATTCATCTAAATTTGACCTTTGCTTGAGGGAAAAAAAACAAAATGAACCATTTAAAAAAGGCCTCAGGTTACATTTCATGGCTGATCCTATGTTTATTAAAGCAGACTAATCTCTCCAAATGTCAGTGTCCATTTGCTAATCACAGCCCTCCAGGGCAATGACTGCTGAAATAAGCCACTGACCGGAATAGCAACAGTTAGAAATACCCAACCTGTCAGCCTTTTTAGCCTCACTATCTCCCTACCTCCACGCCTTTATCCTCTCATTTCCGCTGTCACACTTTGTCGTTCCTCTGTCACTCTCACTCGTACTTATCAGAGCAGACGGTTGGATAATGGACAAAGCTACTACTGAACGTCTAAATTCAGTCATCCTCGGTGACCTCTGACCCGCCCTTTCCATCTTAACAAATGAGGGGTTGAACAGATAAGCCCGCTCCCCCCGTCAGGCCAGTCGCAGCTAACTCTGTTGGTGATAAGTCTTCACGGGGTTCAGAGGGCATAAAAACAGTCCGCCCTCACTTCCCTCCACTGCTGTGCATTCCCCCCGCCAGCCCTCATGCTGATGTTGTATTTACTCCTGCCTAAGTGCTCCTCAAGTACCTCTCCTTGTCTTTTACTGCGACACAATTCTTCATTTCCTGGGCTCACTATGGAGGGGATAAAAGACATGCGGTGTAAACACAAGTCACTTAAGGCCGTGCACAGCGAAGAGCAGAGAGGGGCGTGGTCCAGAGGGCAGATGAGGATAATTACTTTCTGATTGGTCCTCGGTACTTGCCAGAAAGAAAACAAAGGCCCCAGTAACTGCAACAGCACAAAAAAAATACGAAATAAGAAAAAAAAACTTCAGTGAGATAATGCACTACTTTGAACAGTACAAGGTTCTATTTTTCTTGGGAAGGAAAAAGTGGCGCACACCTTACATCAGAGATAGTCACACAGAGAAGGAGGGCCGGTGTGTAATGGTCCACAGCTGGCGTCTGCTGACGCCACAGGGGAGTGTCCTCGCGTAACCCCTCTATACTACTGTCTATTATGGCCAGAAGTAAGAGTGAGTGAGAGAGAGAGGCAGAGGGAAGGGGATAGGATGTAGAATCGAGGGACCTTTATGGGAAGAAGTACAAAAGCTTAAGAGCAATCTAGGTTATGCCATGAAATGGGTAACTGTGTCATTGGATACGGTCCTATGAACTCTCCTTATCATTTGGATGATAGTGTATTGGGTTCAAGGCAGCTGACAGTCCCAGCTGAGAAGTTGAAATCAACAGTTGTACAGATGCTGCTGGACCGCAGCAAACACACTAGTGAACTCAACTTCATTGAAAACCAACACAGTAGATTCCTTAAAGGTTTAATTTATGCTTTCAGTCTAAAAGTAAGAAAACAAAAATGGCCTTCCATCAACCAGCCTGTTATAATCTAGGCCCATGGGCATCATTAAAAGATACAATATTGAACATAAGAACAATACTAGCTCGACAGGGTTACTTTAAGAGCCAGGATAGTTATTCTTCCAAACGTTGTTTTAAATAAAATATTGAAAAGGCAAATAAACTGCTCTCTGGGAACCAGAGAGCAGTTGAGCTCTGGGGATTAATCGGTTAGTATTCTTTTTCTCTCTTGTCGAATTTGTGTAACACTGTATGGCTTTATGTCAATTCTTGTGGTTTATAAACACCACTAGGGAATGGCAAATTGTATAACATACCATAGATATTAATGTTTCTGTTTTTGTTCATGCCAATTACTGTCTTTGGCGATTATTCAACTCATTGATATGATTCATACAGCTTCCCAGGAGTCAACTGAATTTGTCTGTTCAATAAATAATTTGTGCAATACAGTGTAACATGGGCGGAACTTTCCCAGGCTTGTACAAATTGATGATGATCATCTTGTTTATCGGCTGTAGTGACCGTTCCTTTGTCCTATTCTTTGGTCACTGCAGTGTGATGTACTGGCTGTATATTGGGGTGTTTTTTGCCGGTTGCCGTGGTGTTGTAGGCGGTTGCTTGAGTTTTCTGGGCAGTTGCTAGGGTGTTCTGGGCAGTTGCTAGGGTGTCTTGGGCAGTTGCTAGGTTGTTCTTGGGCGGTTTCTAGGGTGTCTTGGGCGGTTGCTAGGGTGTTCTGTGTGTCTTCTTGGTGTTATATGCAGTAAGTTTCCTGTTCTGGGCGGTTGCTAGGTTCTTTTGTGTGGTTGGTCAGTTGTTGTAGGCGGTTGAATTAGTGTTCTAAGTCATTGCTAGGGTGTTTGCTAGGGTGTTCTGGGTGGTTGCTAGCCTGTTTGGGGTGGTTGCTAGACAGTTCTGGCCTGTTTTTAGGGTGTTTTTCTTTCTTGGTGGTTGCTAGGGTGTTTGTGGAGTCCTGTAAGGTATTCTGGGCGGTTGTTAGGGTGTTGTTAGGGTGTTTCTAGGGTAACATATGTATGTATACGTATGTATTGGTATGTTTTGGTATGTGTATCTATATCAGAGTACGTATGTGAACATATGTTTAGGTATGTTTGTGTACGTATGTATGTATACAATTTTTCATGTGTATTTATGTATGTGTAGATATGATTGTGTATGTACGTATGGGTATGTCTGTTTACGTGTTTCTGTTTCTATATAATGTGTTTTATGGTATAAAAACCAGCCTGCATCTGACCTCAGCTTGCTCTTGTCTGTCGTTTACACCTGTGTCCCTTTAAAGGTTGATTGCAATGTGTGTGTATGGGAACCTTTTATAGTGCAATATAATCTTGAAAGGTATGTGCTTTGATAGTCCATATGAGCAATAAGCCCATCATGCTGAAGAATTTAATGTTTAATATGTGTACATAAGCGTCAATTTGCAGAGAGTTTCTGAATCCATTTTTCTAGGTTTCAATGTTACCCTATGTAACGACTTATTTACCTTTTCATCTAGTAAAACGCTGTCCCTCTCTGTCTCGTTGTATTGTGATTAGGACGCAAAGAGGGGATCCACCAGACCTCCATTTTGGACATGTCTCTACTCGAACTGACCACAACCTCACCAGTGCAAAAGACATCGACCACCGGCGCCCCACCCAGCTCGACCACCACCCTGTCCCCAGTCGAGAGCAGCACCTCCACCCTGGCGCCTAGCTCTGAAACTGTAACAGCCGAGGAGGAGGAGAAGTCTGGGGAATCGTCCTCCATGTTCTCCACCAGCATGGCTCCACCTCGTCCAACTCCTTCAGGCGCTGAGGTCATGGAAGAGCTCCTGGTCACCACCACCACCTTGCCACTCTCCGCCGCCACCGAGGAGACGGAGGATGATGCCGCCTTCACCAAGACCGCCACCCTCGCTGACAGCGTGGACGACTCCGAAAGCGGGAACGACACCCGGATGACGCATGTGCAACGCGGGACCGTCTCTCCGGCGCCATGGGCCACATCAGAAAGCAGTCTGGGTTCACACGCCACCGCCGTCTACACCCATGACACGGAAACAGAGACCCTTTCCTGGCCCACCGAGGAACCAGACGATCATGAGGTGATTCAGGTCGGCACCGTGCAACCGCACTTCCTCTTAGAGCAAGCTCCCACCGGCACCGAACCCATGTTTGCTGTCGGGAAGACGGAGGAGACGGTCCTGAAACCAGGGGTCACCACGGAGATGACTGGGCTCTATGACACTCTCACGACAGACACTGCTGAAGGGACCTCAGAAGAGCTGGTCAGCTTTACTGATTCAACCACAACAATCCCAGAGACGTATTGGCCGGACCCCCAGGATTATAGTCCAGATGATGATAACGATACAACGATACCTCTGGAGGGACCGCCGCCATCTAAATCGTCAAAGGCTGGCCCGGAGGAGCACTCAACCCTAGTACCAACTTATACAGACACCACTTTTATGTGCATCACAAGAGGAGGCACCGAGTGGAACACCGAGGGGGACACCACCACCCAAGTGCCGCCCACCACACCTTCACCCGGCGAGGATGTCAGAACGCCAGCGGTTGTGTACAAGGAAGGCGACGTGACAATCACGGCTACCATGACGACGACGACACCCCAGCCTCCGGGTGAGACGTCAAGGATTCCTCACTCCGAACACACGACCGCCCCCACTGCCATCGTCGACAGTGAACCCCCCAGCGACGATCGGGTCACGTCTGCTTCAAGCGTCCAAGTGATCGATGAGTCCCAGGCTCAGATTCCAGATTCCGGTCCGCAGGTCCTGACGGGAGGTGAAGAAACAGCAACGGCTATTGATGCAGAGTACCTGATATCTTCTACCAGAGCCTCAACCATAGAGCACCCGACCCAGGCTGCGGGGTCTTTGGTGGCAGAGGGACAAACTACCCAGCTCACCACTGAAAAGCAGGAACAGAAGATGGATGCAGGTCAGTCTCATGCTAAACTTTATATATATATATATCTCCTGTTTGACAAACAATTATTTATTTCTATATGATTTTACTTTGGTGATTTTAATTATGTTACAATTTTCCTCTGTATGCTGCGTTCAAATTCTGCACCGTTGAGCAGATACGGTCAGCAGAAGGGAAAAAGAAGTAGTAAGAATTCCAATATACACAAAAAGATAAATATTGCAAACTGCTGTTAGATTACGTAAATGTTAGTCACGTTTTCCTATACAAGTATCCTACTGGAAGTGCTTTAGGCATTAGTCACTGATAGAATGAAAGGGATGATAAGGTTTTTTTAATATAATGCTGATGCTCTATTCCACTGGAATTGATGATAAGTGTATTCATTGATTTATATAGGGATATTCATTAATAGAAAAAACAACAATTATGAATATTCAAATTCAAAGGAAAGATCCTGTGATTTGAGTTCGGGCAGCACACAGAGCACAGCAGCTGTGTGGTATTCAAACATTTCTTTTTTCCGTTGGTCTGAACATCAGACCTTGCTGACCCCATGACTCACTCCCTGTCCCTAAAGAGCATCTCTCGTGTTTCGAGGAAACGAGTGGACTGAAATTGTACGGTTTCGTGGAATGGCCTGGTAATTTGGCAATGTCTCTAGAGCATTTGGCAGTTATTGTTGCTAGTGTAGCTGTAGACTTGCTTGTAAGGTCAGGTGATCTGGAATCACATTATTTGCCAAGCACCTTTTCGGAGGGTAGAGAGGAACAGCTAAGCATATCTATGGGAATGTGTATGTCAATGTGTAGGGATATGTCGCTTTGCTTGATGACAATCATCTAATTAAAATGGAGAAATCTGGCCAATAATGTCTGTAAGAAATGGGTTTGTGTGTGTGTGGGGTTGAGCATCTGAAATGACTAATTTATAAAATATGGACTGTGCATCTACGCCAATAGGAGGCCTACTGACAGCACAACCCAGCAATGGAAAAAAAGGGGTGTTGGCATTGCACCTGAGTGAGCACAGATGACTGTCTTGGGCACATTTCAGACTGGACACCACCTCATCGTTGATGTCATGGCTAGCACAGACTCTCCCCTCACTGTGAAGAGAGCCCAGGGCCACCTGGCTGTAACAAGCATGATTATAGCTTTTTATTTTACTGCCGCACAGTGTGCTGTAGACCAGCGAAGATGTTGGAACACGTCTCATTGACTCGCTTAGGGTGTTGGGTGCCTACACGTAGTATTAAGGTGCTGCATCGTTTGTAATTGAAGAATTAATGTTCAAAAGTTGGCTTTCTAAATAGGTTGGGGTGTTTGTGATCAATGGAGAAATGTGGCAATGCAGTTTTATGTACACAGTGCTAATCTATGACACATTAACGGCCTGCTGAATGTTGAAACAAAAAAGACTTGTTGACCGAATTTATTGCAGCACCATGGGCAGAGTAGTCAACAATATTATACTTGGAGAATGGAACATTTGTTAACTGGTGGAGCCACCCCATAGATTTAATGAGGGAATAGAGCAGACAGAGTGCACAATGTCTCCATGACCTGAAAAAAGGGAATCCTCCCTATACAGCATGGCGCTTGGATAACCACAGAATGACGTTCTGCTGTGAGAAGACTTCTTTAGCAACACAGGCTCTGTTGAGCATGAATATAAGAGCAGGATGAGGGATGCTATACTGACACAACACCATGCTAATCTGATTCATCTCTTATTTTATTGATGGTATTTGCATGGGTGCATGTATGTGTGCCTGTGTGGGTGTGCCCCCCCCCCCCCCCCCCTACAGTGCATACAACCCAATCTACTGGATATGCAATTGATAATCAGTGTGTTGTAACATATTTCTTCTCCTAGCTACAATTATTTTGTACTTTGATTATAAACTTACACTGCATTTATATCTGACACAGACACATCAACCCACAAAGAATCTGCATTGGTCTGGTATTGTGAATGTTGTGAATGTGCACTGAGCAAGACATTTATGTCGTACATTCTCTAACGTTGATTTCCCAGGCCTGCATGGTTTTAACCAGGTGTATGTGTTTTTAGTGATGGGCTACTGCAGGTGTTGCCCGGCCAACCAGTAATCTCGGTGAATCACTACTTGTGGGAAGCAGAAGGTGATATGCAGACATAGAGTGGGGAGGGACAGAGAGATCTGGTCGAATAGAGAAAATCGTGAGAGGTCAGAGGTCGTAGAAGGAAAAAGAAAGATGGATTGGATGGATGAAGTTTAGGATTCAAGGTTGCTTGTTTGTCATTGTACGTAAGGAGTTGTCCACTCCTTTTGTTGTTTGAACTGCGACATGTAAACGTTAACAAACAAATGCAGCCTCGTAATACCAGTTCACTTGCTCACATGCTGTGATTTAGACATCCGCACGCTATTTCATTTGCCAACTGCCACACACACACAGACACACACACAGCAACACACACACACACAAACACACCCCCCCACACCCACACCCACACACACACACACACACACACACACACACACACTCTGATGAGCCGATATTATTTGTGGCGAGTAAAAACAAACAATAAAAGACGGGTTTGAGGGAGCAGGTGAATTTGTAGTTTCCAGAAGTTAGTATTTGCGTGGGCGATGATGCTGCTCTCTGCGGAGCAGCTGAGCTTGGACCGCACAGAGTGGTGGTTTATGTCCCCTCAAGCTGCTCTGATGGGGGAGGGGGGAGGGGGGAGAGGATGTCTGCCTTTGCTCAGGGCCGTAGCTGTGTCTCAGACTCTCCATGGGGGACCTGTCATTTCAGAGAACAGCAGGCTTTAACCTCACATAAGCCAGCATGTACTCAATTCTCCAGTCTATGATGGAACCAACAGGCATGTGTAGCAGTGGTAGGGTGTTATGTTATGTTTTGCTTTGAGGCAAAACATGAGATGGATGTATTATACTTTAGATATAAAGCATCGAATGAGCAGCTTAAGTCTTTTGTGGTTATTTATGTTCCCTACCAGTGTTGGGAAAGTTCACTTTCTACGTGAACTAGTTCAAAGTTCAGTTCACAAATTTTAAAATGAACTAGTTCAGTTAAACGTTCATAATTCAAAATTTTGAACTAAGTTCACAGTTCCAAAAAATTAACTAGTTCATAGTTATTTTTTTCAATATGTTGCTGTGAACTATTCGTTTTTTCTGGTATTTTCAACATTGAGCCCCCTTTGTGGTTTGTCTAGGATGAAATAGAGTGGTTGAATCAAGTATTGTAGCGAAATACAGTTTCTATCTTGTTTTATTGCACATTTAGCGCATTTTGTAAATCCCATTGGTTTCTGTTGGAAGACTCATTGCTCGTTGGCCGAAACGGGAAAGGGGGGGGGGGGGGGGGTGTTCACGTTTGGTTGTAGTCTTTTCGCTCGGTTCTAGCTCTACTGTTATGACAGAGAACCGAGCGAAAAGACTACAGCCAAACTTGAACAGCCCCCCTTTCCGTTTCCGGCAAACAAGCAATGATTCTAGGAGGTATTCTAGTCCGCTGAGCTATGAGCCAGAGAGCTAACGTTATGGATTGTACATATTCATAATTCGAAATTCGTCTCAGCCTTTATACCACAGATACTCTAGGTTCTATAGCATATAACCGCGTTGTCTGATTACAGTTTAATTCATTTTCCACGATTTAACAGCTCTCGTTTTGAAGAATAATTACCGCGCCATTAGTTTCAATGGGAATCGCGCCGGTCTATACTTTCAAAATAAAGTGTACATATTTATAATTTGAAATTCGTCCCAGCCTTTATTCGAAAGATACTATAGGGTCCATAGCATATAACCGCGTTTTCTGATTACAGTTTAATGTAACAGTAAGCTGGCAACACCGCAACTCCAAATTAACCACCCGGAGATTACCATGGCAACCGGTCAAACAACATGGCGATCTGCGCGCGCATCCACCGTGTTGATAAAAAAATAACCCCCCATTGAACGAAGTTAAAACGAGTGAGCGTGCCCTTCACAGACACCACAATGAACGAGTTCACAATAACGCTCATCAGGCAGTAATACAGTACGTTCAGTTCACGTTCTCCCAAAATATGAACTAGTTCATGAACTATCGTTCAATGAACGCGTTCAGGCACAACACTGGTCCCTACTCATCTTTTGTAGCATTAAATATCTCAGTGATAACTCTTAAAAAGACACGCCTTGAAAAGCTTCTTGAAATCGTTGATATAACTAATTTGATAGATTGGCCTCTTGATAACAATTTCTTTTTCGGGTTCTCTGAATTATGGTTTGCAGGGAGAGCTACTGCTTGACATTTTTTTGTCAATCTTTACATGATTCTTTTTTTTAAGGATTTCAAATGTGCGACCAAATTGTCCTTAAAACATAGATAACTGATGTAGCTGATTCTTTCTGGCTTAATTGGCTCAATTCTGAAACAATTTTTATATATAAATATGTTATAGCCATTTACATGATAGAAACATAGAGCAAATAGATGAGTCATATAGGTCATTAAATAATTGTAACAGCTTATCGATACTCTGTTTTAGGTGAGGAGTACCAGGCCCCTGTCAGCCCTCTGATACCAGATGAGAGCAGCTTTTTCTCGGGGGACCCTGAGCCCATTAGTAGCACTGGAGCCCCAGATGTCATCTCATACACTGCTGTTAGCGTCTCCCCCACATCCAAACCAATCCCAGATTTGGCTGGTTACGATGTCACTGGTGTTCCAAATGTGGAACCAACACCCCCTCAACTTCCGGAAGTGGTTGACTTGTTAACAACACAGGGCCCTGTACAGATAGATAAGACCACTTTACCAGCATCAACAATGGAGGACATGGTTCGATCCCAGGCCACACAAGGAGCTGCAGCTATCACAACCGTCACAGAGGCCACAGAGGTATTTAGTGAGGCTACACCTTCCCCTTCCGATTTGATAGCTACACGAACACCATCTGTGGCAGTGTCCGAAGAAACCGATTTGTTGGCTCCCTCAACGTTACCTAATGAAGGATCTACCGCTGTCAGCACACCATCATCACACAGAGAGCCTGGCTTTTCAGTAGCTACACCCACCATTGTCAAAAGTGACTCAGAAGTTAGTCAGACAGAGTTGTCTGGTGTCCAGGTTTCTAGTTCCGCCACCACCGAATTAAACACAGCCGCAGATAGAGACATGGCCACAGAGGGAAACTTGAGCACATCTGCTGCTTCAGCTGTACAGGCCATAACATCATCCTCTTCACAGACTGTAGCCTCTCCCACCTCTGACTATACAACAAAAACAACAATGACAGAAGACCCGGCCCATGAAACTCAAACCTTGATGGGAGCTTTCACAACCGCATTGAATCCTTCGATGACAAATGGACCAGATTCTGCCGAAGAGACAATCAGTACTGAGAAGGCCACAGTTACACAGGCAAGCCCTGAAAAAGCTCAAACTAATACCACAGGGGAATATTCAGACAGTACTGAAAAAACGACTGGCCGAATGCCCCCTAGACCAGACAAAGAGTACTCAGATGTTCAAACACCTGACATGTTTACAACTGGCCCTACATTGTCCACGAGAGGACAGATTTCTCGGGAGTCCACAGTGTATTCAGCTTTAAGTACTACAGGTACACCAGATAAAGTAACAGCACAGTCAAAGGAAACCAGAGTGTCAGATAGAGTAGTTGTCATTGATGATTCACTCTCATCTGTCTCTTTAGCTGAGGAAACCACAGAGGCAGTTAAGACTGCCGGTCCCACAGGGGAGTCCATTGAAACCACTGCATCTCCTCTGTACAGTGTCATTGAAACACTGAGGACAACAATGTCATCATTGAAAGACTATTTCATCCAATACACAACACAGGATACCTCAACGATTTCAAAATCAATGGAAACAGAAACTGAGACAACCAAACCCTTTAGTACAGTAACAGCCGGTGGGGAAGTGCCTGTGGAGCACACCACAAAACAACAGAGTGGAGAAGAGACAACTACAAGTGCAAACAAAGAGATGGACATATCTGAGCAACCAGACATCACCCTGGCCCCGGCAAGAGAGATGGTCGGCTCTAAAGACCCAGACACTGACAAGTTTACCACAGAGACTGGGATAGCTTCTTCGTACAATACTGGGTCAACAACAGTTTCACCTGAGAAGAGAAAATCTACTCCTCCCGCCACTGTTGAGGCTGTTCAGGAAAAAGAGAGTGCTGTCACAGTTAAGACAGAAAGCTCCGTATTCTTGCCTTCAACGGACAAGACAGTAATTAGTCATGGTGTAACAGCCACAACGGATGGTGGTTCAGGTGGAACTTCAGACATTTTGACGCAAACTTCTACGGACACACCTACATCTTCCCTAGCAAGCACAAAGGGATTGTCCACAAAGTCACCTACTATTAATATTGGACCAGAGTCAAGCTCTGTTACAACAACAGAGGAGAACACATCAACAAATTTATTCAGAACAGAGAAGCCTTCGGTGACAAAAAAATCCAATGAAACAGCTGACAGTTCAACGACAACACCATCTCCAGCGTCCTCATTGTACAGCACTGAGAGACCAACATCAATTTCTTCTGAGTCTCAACACAGCATCACAACAAGTCAATCTAAGATATCTTCTGTTACACCAGAAGATAGTTCAGTTTTGTCCTCAACTCTTGGAGCGAGCTCAAGTGACATCACATCTGATGTGTCCACACAAGAAACTGTTACTGCTGCCATTACAATATCTACCACTTCAGCATCTTCTTCCTTCCTCTCTGAAAAAGTAACCCCAACACCTACTGAGACAAGTTCTGAGTTAACCTCTACAGAAAAAGACAGCTCAGTAGATCAAGCCAATGGTACATCAGAGACTGTACCTAAGACAGCCTCTTCTTTATTTAGCACTGAGAAACCAACCATGTTACCATCTGTAGAACAAGAGAGCGCTGTCACAGCTCTAACAGGAGCGTCTCCTGTATCGCCTGTAACAGAGAAGAAAGACATAATTTCTCATCCTAGAGAAGAAGGTGGTTCAGGTAAAGAAACTCCTGATATGTTTACACCTACCTTTCCTGACAGACCTACTTCCTCCCTGGGCAGCACAGAAGAACTGTCCACAAAATCACCTACCATTGAAACATCTATTGGACCAGATAGAAGTTTCCTTACAACTACAGGGGAAGAGGACACCTCTATATCTGATATTTCAACCGAAGAGACTGAAACAGTAACTGCAACATCATTGTTCAGCACAAAGAAACCATCAGTGACATTTGATTCCCATGAAACAGCTGACAGTACATGGACAACACCATCTCCAGCCTTTCCTCTGTACAGCACTGAGAGACCAACATCAATCTCTTCTGAGTCTCAACAAAGCTTCACAACGAGTCAATATAAGACATTTTCTGTCAAACCAGAAGATAATTCAATTTTATCCTCAACTCATGGAGCGAGTTCAGGTGACATAACATCGTATGTGTCCACACAAGAAACCGTTACACTAACATACTCCTCCGTGTCAAGTACAGATGATCCACAGAAAGAAACAGCTGCTGTTAAAATATCTACTACTTCTGCTTCTCCCTCCTTATCCACTGAAACAGCTACCGCCATCTCAAGTGAGCAACCAGAACAAACAAGTACAGATATGTCTCCAGGCAGTGAGACCTCCGCTGGGACATCATCGTCTTTGTTAAGTACTGAGAAACCGGCCATGTTACCCTCTGAAGAACATGAGAGTGCAGTCACAGGTCAGACAGGAAAGTCGTCAGTCTCGCCAATCACAGAGAAGACAGAGATCAGTGCTGGCCTAACATCTAAAGATGAAGGTGTTTCTGGTGATGAAGCTCCTGACATGTTCTCTCAGATGTCTGCTGTGACAACTGTATCTTCCCTGGCAAGCACAGAGGGACCATCCCCAGTGTCATCAGAAACTATAGTGGATATTTCAAATCAGACAGTGACGCCATCGACATATGTTGCCTCAGATGTCACAAAGACCAGTTCCATAACCAGCTCTCAAAGTTCAACATCACCTGAGGCATTCACAGATTCTAGTGATGAGTTTGTGGAATATGGTGTTAGCAAAGAACCTATCATGCTGGAATCTTCCCCTTCCTTCTCTGGATTAAGCACAGAGGCGGACACAGCAGCAGTATCTACTCCTTCTGAAACAGAATTTCCAGTGGACCTGACTTCTACGATATTTACTGATGAATCGTTAATTATCTCAACCACCATTTCTTCTTTGTTCAGCACAGAGAAAGCTGTTGTGACAACAGCATCAGATAAAGCTATTGACGGTATAAAATCAACCTTGTCTCCACCTTCCTCTCTCTATAGTACAGAGAAACCAGCATTCACAACAGAATCTCAAGAAAGTGTCTCTAAAGATCAATCCTCTATAACAGCAGAGGCTAGTTCCATTTTTGCATCAACAGAGGAGGGCTCTGGTGAATTAACATCTGATGGGTCTCCTAAAGAGACTGAAACAGAATCATCAACATCAACGTTCAGCACAAAGAAACCATCAGTGACAACAGAATCCCATGAAACAATTGACAGTTCAAGAGCAACAGCATATCCAGCCTCCTCTCTGTACAGCACTGACACGCCCACAATTCAATCAAAGACATACTCTGTTACACCAGAAGAGAGTGTAGTTTCATCTTCAACCCTTGAAGCGGGCTCAGAAGTTCAAACAATTGATATGTCCACCCAAGAGACTGTTACTATCACATCATCCACTGTGTTGAGTACAACGGAGCCAGAAAAAGAAACAGCTGCTGTTAAAATATCTACTACTTCTGCTTCTCCCTCCTTATCCACTGACACAGCTACCGCCATCTCAAGTGAGCAACCAGAACAAACAAGTACAGATATGTCTCCAGGCAGTGAGACCACCGCTTGGACATCATCGTCTTTGTTAAGTACTGAGAAACCGGCCATGTTACCCTCTGAAGAACATGAGAGTGCAGTCACAGGTCAGACAGGAAAGTCGTCAGTCTCGCCAATCACAGAGAAGACAGAGATCAGTGCTGGCCTAAAATCTAAAGATGAAGGTGGTTCTGGTGATGAAGCTCCTGACATGTTCTCTCAGATGTCTGCTGTGACAACTGTATCTTCCCTGGCAAGCATAGAGGGACCATCCCCAGTGTCATCAGAAACTATAGTGGATATTTCAAATCAGACAGTGACGCCATCGACATATGTTGCCTCAGATGTCACAAAGACCAGTTCCATAACCAGCTCTCAAAGTTCAACATCACCTGAGGCATTCACAGATTCTAGTGATAAGTTCGTGGAATATGGTGTTAGCAAAGAACCTATCATGCTGGAATCTTCCCCTTCCTTCTCTGGATCAAGCACAGAGGCGGACACAGCAGCAGTATCTACTCCTTCTGAAACAGAATTTCCAGTGGACCTGACTTCTACGATATTTACTGATGAATCGTTAATTATCTCAACCACCATTTCTTCTTTGTTCAGCACAGAGAAAGCTGTTGTGACAACAGCATCAGATAAAGCTATTGACGGTATAAAATCAACCTTGTCTCCACCTTCCTCTCTCTATAGTACAGAGAAACCAGCATTCACAACAGAATCTCAAGAAAGTGTCTCTAAAGATCAATCCTCTATAACAGCAGAGGCTAGTTCCATTTTTGCATCAACAGAGGAGGGCTCTGGTGAATTAACATCTGATGGGTCTCCTAAAAAGACTGAAACAGAATCATCAACATCAACGTTCAGCACAAAGAAACCATCAGTGACAACAGAATCCCATGAAACAATTGACAGTTCAAGAGCAACAGCATATCCAGCCTCCTCTCTGTACAGCACTGACATGCCCACAATTCAATCAAAGACAGTCTCTGTTACACCAGAAGAGAGTGTAGTTTCATCTGTAACCCTTGAAGTGGGCTCAGAAGTTCAAACAATTGATATGTCCACCCAAGAGACTGTTACTATCACATCATCCTCTGTGTTGAGTACAACGGAGCCAGAAAAAGAAACAGCTGCTGTTAAAATATCTACTACTTCTGCTTCTCCCTCCTTATCCACTGAAACAGCTACCGCCATCTCAAGTGAGCAACCAGAACAAACAAGTACAGATATGTCTCCAGGCAGTGAGACCTCCGCTGGGACATCATCGTCTTTGTTAAGTACTGAGAAACCGGCCATGTTACCCTCTGAAGAACATGAGAGTGCAGTCACAGGTCAGACAGGAAAGTCGTCAGTCTCGCCAATCACAGAGAAGACAGAGATCAGTGCTGGCTTAACATCTAAAGATGAAGGTGGTTCTGGTGATGAAGCTCCTGACCTGTTCTCTCAGATGTCTGCTGTGACAACTGTATCTTCCCTGGCAAGCACAGAGGGACCATCCCCAGTGTCATCAGAAACTATAGTGGATATTTCAAATCAGACAGTGACGCCATCGACATATGTTGCCTCAGATGTCACAAAGACCAGTTCCATAACCAGCTCTCAAAGTTCAACATCACCTGAGGCATTCACAGATTCTATTGATGAGTTCGTGGAATATGGTGTTAGCAAAGAACCTATCATGCTGGAATCTTCCCCTTCCTTCTCTGGATCAAGCACAGAGGCGGACACAGCAGCAGTATCTACTCCTTCTGAAACAGAATTTCCAGTGGACCTGACTTCTACGATATTTACTGATGAATCGTTAATTATCTCAACCACCATTTCTTCTTTGTTCAGCACAGAGAAAGCTGTTGTGACAACAGCATCAGATAAAGCTATTGACGGTATAAAATCAACCTTGTCTCCACCTTCCTCTCTCTATAGTACAGAGAAACCAGCATTCACAACAGAATCTCAAGAAAGTGTCTCTAAAGATCAATCCTCTATAACAGCAGAGGCTAGTTCCATTTTTGCATCAACAGAGGAGGGCTCTGGTGAATTAACATCGGATGGGTCTCCTAAAAAGACTGAAACAGAATCATCAACATCAACGTTCAGCACAAAGAAACCATCAGTGACAACAGAATCCCATGAAACAATTGACAGTTCAAGAGCAACAGCATATCCAGCCTCCTCTCTGTACAGCACTGACATGCCCACAATTCAATCAAAGACAGTCTCTGTTACACCAGAAGAGAGTGTAGTTTCATCTGTAACCCTTGAAGTGGGCTCAGAAGTTCAAACAATTGATATGTCCACCCAAGAGACTGTTACTATCACATCATCCTCTGTGTTGAGTACAACGGAGCCAGAAAAAGAAACAGCTGCTGTTAAAATATCTACTACTTCTGCTTCTCCCTCCTTATCCACTGAAACAGCTACCGCCATCTCAAGTGAGCAACCAGAACAAACAAGTACAGATATGTCTCCAGGCAGTGAGACCTCCGCTGGGACATCATCGTCTTTGTTAAGTACTGAGAAACCGGCCATGTTACCCTCTGAAGAACATGAGAGTGCAGTCACAGGTCAGACAGGAAAGTCGTCAGTCTCGCCAATCACAGAGAAGACAGAGATCAGTGCTGGCTTAACATCTAAAGATGAAGGTGGTTCTGGTGATGAAGCTCCTGACCTGTTCTCTCAGATGTCTGCTGTGACAACTGTATCTTCCCTGGCAAGCACAGAGGGACCATCACCAGTGTCATCAGAAACTATAGTGGATATTTCAAATCAGACAGTGACGCCATCGACATATGTTGCCTCAGATGTCACAAAGACCAGTTCCATAACCAGCTCTCAAAGTTCAACATCACCTGAGGCATTCACAGATTCTATTGATGAGTTCGTGGAATATGGTGTTAGCAAAGAACCTATTATGCTGGAATCTTCCCCTTCCTTCTCTGGATCAAGCACAGAGGCGGACACAGCAGCAGTATCTACTCCTTCTGAAACAGAATTTCCAGTGGACCTGACTTCTACGATATTTACTGATGAATCGTTAATTATCTCAACCACCATTTCTTCTTTGTTCAGCACAGAGAAAGCTGTTGTGACAACAGCATCAGATAAAGCTATTGACGGTATAAAATCAACCTTGTCTCCACCTTCCTCTCTCTATAGTACAGAGAAACCAGCATTCACAACAGAATCTCAAGAAAGTGTCTCTAAAGATCAATCCTCTACAACAGCAGAGGCTAGTTCCATTTTTGCATCAACAGAGGAGGGCTCTGGTGAATTAACATCGGATGGGTCTCCTAAAGAGACTGAAACAGAATCATCAACATCAACGTTCAGCACAAAGAAACCATCAGTGACAACAGAATCCCATGAAACAATTGACAGTTCAAGAGCAACAGCATATCCAGCCTCCTCTCTGTACAGAACTGACACGCCCACAATTCAATCAAAGACAGACTCTGTTACACCAGAAGAGAGTGTAGTTTCATCTTTAACCCTTGAAGTGGGCTCAGAAGTTCAAACAATTGATATGTCCACCCAAGAGACTGTTACTATCACATCATCCTCTGTGTTGAGTACAACGGAGCCAGAAAAAGAAACAGCTGCTGTTAAAATATCTACTACTTCTGCTTCTCCCTCCTTATCCACTGAAACAGCTACCGCCATCTCAAGTGAGCAACCAGAACAAACAAGTACAGATATGTCTACAGGCAGTGAGACCTCCGCTGGGACATCATCGTCTTTGTTAAGTACTGAGAAACCGGCCATGTTACCCTCTGAAGAACATGAGAGTGCAGTCACAGGTCAGACAGGAAAGTCGTCAGTCTCGCCAATCACAGAGAAGACAGAGATCAGTGCTGGCCTAACATCTAAAGATGAAGGTGGTTCTGGTGATGAAGCTCCTGACCTGTTCTCTCAGATGTCTGCTGTGACAACTGTATCTTCCCTGGCAAGCACAGAGGGACCATCCCCAGTGTCATCAGAAACTATAGTGGATATTTCAAATCAGACAGTGACGCCATCGACATATGTTGCCTCAGATGTCACAAAGACCAGTTCCATAACCAGCTCTCAAAGTTCAACATCACCTGAGGCATTCACAGATTCTATTGATGAGTTCGTGGAATATGGTGTTAGCAAAGAACCTATCATGCTGGAATCTTCCCCTTCCTTCTCTGGATCAAGCACAGAGGCAGACACAGCAGCAGTATCTACTCCTTCTGAAACAGAATTTCCAGTGGACCTGACTTCTACGATATTTACTGATGAATCGTTAATTATCTCAACCACCATTTCTTCTTTGTTCAGCACAGAGAAAGCTGTTGTGACAACAGCATCAGATAAAGCTATTGACGGTATAAAATCAACCTTGTCTCCACCTTCCTCTCTGTATAGTACAGAGAAACCAGCATTCACAACAGAATCTCAAGAAAGTGTCTCTAAAGATCAATCCTCTACAACAGCAGAGGCTAGTTCCATTTTTGCATCAACAGAGGAGGGCTCTGGTGAATTAACATCGGATGGGTCTCCTAAAGAGACTGAAACCGAATCATCAACATCAACGTTCAGCACAAAGAAACCATCAGTGACAACAGAATCCCATGAAACAATTGACAGTTCAAGAGCAACAGCATATCCAGCCTCCTCTCTGTACAGAACTGACGCGCCCACAATTCAATCAAAGACAGACTCTGTTACACCAGAAGAGAGTGTAGTTTCATCTTTAACCCTTGAAGTGGGCTCAGAAGTTCAAACAATTGATATGTCCACCCAAGAGACTGTTACTATCACATCATCCTCTGTGTTGAGTACAACGGAGCCAGAAAAAGAAACAGCTGCTGTTAAAATATCTACTACTTCTGCTTCTCCCTCCTTATCCACTGAAACAGCTACCGCCATCTCAAGTGAGCAACCAGAACAAACAAGTACAGATATGTCTCCAGGCAGTGAGACCTCCGCTTGGACATCATCGTCTTTGTTAAGTACTGAGAAACCGGCCATGTTACCCTCTGAAGAACATGAGAGTGCAGTCACAGGTCAGACAGGAAAGTCGTCAGTCTCGCCAATCACAGAGAAGACAGAGATCAGTGCTGGCCTAACATCTAAAGATGAAGGTGGTTCTGGTGATGAAGCTCCTGACATGTTCTCTCAGATGTCTGCTGTGACAACTGTATCTTCCCTGGCAAGCACAGAGGGACCATCCCCAGTGTCATCAGAAACTATAGTGGATATTTCAAATCAGACAGTGACGCCATCAACATATGTTGCCTCAGATGTCACAAAGACCAGTTCCATAACCAGCTCTCAAAGTTCAACATCACCTGAGGCATTCACAGATTCTAGTGATGAGTTTGTGGAATATGGTGTTAGCAAAGAACCTATCATGCTGGAATCTTCCCCTTCCTTCTCTGGATCAAGCACAGAGGCGGACACAGCAGCAGTATCTACTCCTTCTGAAAAAGAATTTCCAGTGGACCTGACTTCTACGATATTTACTGATGAATCGTTAATTATCTCAACCACCATTTCTTCTTTGTTCAGCACAGAGAAAGCTGTTGTGACAACAGCATCGGATAAAGCTATTGACGGTATAAAATCAACCTTGTCTCCACCTTCCTCTCTCTATAGTACAGAGAAACCAGCATTCACAACAGAATCTCAAGAAAGTGTCTCTAAAGATCAATCCTCTACAACAGCAGAGGCTAGTTCCATTTTTGCATCAACAGAGGAGGGCTCTGGTGAATTAACATCGGATGGGTCTCCTAAAGAGACTGAAACAGAATCATCAACATCAACGTTCAGCACAAAGAAACCATCAGTGACAACAGAATCCCATGAAACAATTGACAGTTCAAGAGCAACAGCATATCCAGCCTCCTCTCTGTACAGCACTGAAACGCCCACAATTCAATCAAAGACAGACTCTGTTACACCAGAAGAGAGTGTAGTTTCATCTTCAACCCTTGAAGCGGGCTCAGAAGTTCAAACAATTGATATGTCCACCCAAGAGACTGTTACTATCACATCATCCACTGTGTTGAGTACAACGGAGCCAGAAAAAGAAACAGCTGCTGTTAAAATATCTACTACTTCTGCTTCTCCCTCCTTATCCACTGAAACAGCTACCGCCATCTCAAGTGAGCAACCAGAACAAACAAGTACAGATATGTCTCCAGGCAGTGAGACCTCCGCTTGGACATCATCGTCTTTGTTAAGTACTGAGAAACCGGCCATGTTACCCTCTGAAGAACATGAGAGTGCAGTCACAGGTCAGACAGGAAAGTCGTCAGTCTCGCCAATCAAAGAGAATACAGAGATCAGTGCTGGCCTAACATCTAAAGATGAAGGTGGTTCTGGTGATGAAGCTCCTGACCTGTTCTCTCAGATGTCTGCTGTCACAACTGTATCTTCCCTGGCAAGCACAGAGGGACCATCCCCAGTGTCATCAGAAACTATAGTGGATATTTCAAATCAGACAGTGACGCCATCAACATATGTTGCCTCAGATGTCACAAAGACCAGTTCCATAACCAGCTCTCAAAGTTCAACATCACCTGAGGCAATCACAGATTCTATTGATGAGTTTGTGGAATATGGTGTTAGCAAAGAACCTATCATGCTGGAATCTTCCCCTTCCTTCTCTGGATCAAGCACAGAGGCGGACACAGCAGCAGTATCTACTCCTTCTGAAACAGAATTTCCAGTGGACCTGACTTCTACGATATTTACTGATGAATCGTTAATTATCTCAACCACCATTTCTTCTTTGTTCAGCACAGAGAAAGCTGTTGTGACAACAGCATCAGATAAAGCTATTGACGGTATAAAATCAACCTTGTCTCCACCTTCCTCTCTCTATAGTACAGAGAAACCAGCATTCACAACAGAATCTCAAGAAAGTGTCTCTAAAGATCAATCCTCTACAACAGCAGAGGCTAGTTCCATTTTTGCATCAACAGAGGAGGGCTCTGGTGAATTAACATCGGATGGGTCTCCTAAAGAGACTGAAACAGAATCATCAACATCAACGTTCAGCACAAAGAAACCATCAGTGACAACAGAATCCCATGAAACAATTGACAGTTCAAGAGCAACAGCATATCCAGCCTCCTCTCTGTACAGCACTGACACGCCCACAATTCAATCAAAGACAGACTCTGTTACACCAGAAGAGAGTGTAGTTTCATCTTCAACCCTTGAAGCGGGCTCAGAAGTTCAAACAATTGATATGTCCACCCAAGAGACTGTTACTATCAGATCATCCACTGTGTTGAGTACAACGGAGCCAGAAAAAGAAACAGCTGCTGTTAAAATATCTACTACTTCTGCTTCTCCCTCCTTATCCACTGAAACAGCTACCGCCATCTCAAGTGAGCAACCAGAACAAACAAGTACAGATATGTCTCCAGGCAGTGAGACCTCCGCTTGGACATCATCGTCTTTGTTAAGTACTGAGAAACCGGCCATGTTACCCTCTGAAGAACATGAGAGTGCAGTCACAGGTCAGACAGGAAAGTCGTCAGTCTCGCCAATCAAAGAGAATACAGAGATCAGTGCTGGCCTAACATCTAAAGATGAAGGTGGTTCTGGTGATGAAGCTCCTGACCTGTTCTCTCAGATGTCTGCTGTCACAACTGTATCTTCCCTGGCAAGCACAGAGGGACCATCCCCAGTGTCATCAGAAACTATAGTGGATATTTCAAATCAGACAGTGACGCCATCGACATATGTTGCCTCAGATGTCACAAAGACCAGTTCCATAACCAGCTCTCAAAGTTCAACATCACCTGAGGCATTCACAGATTCTATTGATGAGTTTGTGGAATATGGTGTTAGCAAAGAACCTATCATGCTGGAATCTTCCCCTTCCTTCTCTGGATCAAGCACAGAGGCGGACACAGCAGCAGTATCTACTCCTTCTGAAACAGAATTTCCAGTGGACCTGACTTCTACGATATTTACTGATGAATCGTTAATTATCTCAACCACCATTTCTTCTTTGTTCAGCACAGAGAAAGCTATTGTGACAACAGCATCAGATAAAGCTATTGACGGTATAAAATCAACCTTGTCTCCACCTTCCTCTCTGTATAGTACAGAGAAACCAGAATTCACAACAGAATCTCAAGAAAGTGTCTCTAAAGATCAATCCTCTACAACAGCAGAGGCTAGTTCCATTTTTGCATCAACAGAGGAGGGCTCTGGTGAATTAACATCGGATGGGTCTCCTAAAGAGACTGAAACAGAATCATCAACATCAACGTTCAGCACAAAGAAACCATCAGTGACAACAGAATCCCATGAAACAATTGACAGTTCAAGAGCAACAGCATATCCAGCCTCCTCTCTGTACAGCACTGACACGCCCACAATTCAATCAAAGACAGACTTTGTTACACCAGAAGAGAGTGTAGTTTCATCTTCAACCCTTGAAGCGGGCTCAGAAGTTCAAACAATTGATATGTCCACCCAAGAGACTGTTACTATCACATCATCCACTGTGTTGAGTACAACGGAGCCAGAAAAAGAAACAGCTGCTGTTAAAATATCTACTACTTCTGCTTCTCCCTCCTTATCCACTGAAACAGCTACCGCCATCTCAAGTGAGCAACCAGAACAAACAAGTACAGATATGTCTCCAGGCAGTGAGACCTCCGCTTGGACATCATCGTATTTGTTAAGTACTGAGAAACCGGCCATGTTACCCTCTGAAGAACATGAGAGTGCAGTCACAGGTCAGACAGGAAAGTCGTCATTCTCGCCAATCACAGAGAAGACAGAGATCAGTGCTGGCCTAACATCTAAAGATATAGGTGGTTCTGGTGATGAAGCTCCTGACCTGTTCTCTCAGATGTCTGCTGTCACAACTGTATCTTCCCTGGCAAGCACAGAGGGACCATCCCCAGTGTCATCAGAAACTATAGTGGATATTTCAAATCAGACAGTGACGCCATCGACATATGTTGCCTCAGATGTCACAAAGACCAGTTCCATAACCAGCTCTCAAAGTTCAACATCACCTGAGGCATTCACAGATTCTATTGATGAGTTTGTGGAATATGGTGTTAGCAAAGAACCTATCATGCTGGAATCTTCCCCTTCCTTCTCTGGATCAAGCACAGAGGCGGACACAGCAGCAGTATCTACTCCTTCTGAAACAGAATTTCCAGTGGACCTGACTTCTACGATATTTACTGATGAATCGTTAATTATCTCAACCACCATTTCTTCTTTGTTCAGCACAGAGAAAGCTGTTGTGACAACAGCATCAGATAAAGCTATTGACGGTATAAAATCAACATTGTCTCCACCTTCCTCTCTCTATAGTACAGAGAAACCAGCGTTCACAACAGAATCTCAAGAAAGTGTCTCTAAAGATCAATCCTCTACAACAGCAGAGGCTAGTTCCATTTTTGCATCAACAGAGGAGGGCTCTGGTGAATTAACATCGGATGGGTCTCCTAAAGAGACTGAAACAGAATCATCAACATCAACGTTCAGCACAAAGAAACCATCAGTGACAACAGAATCCCATGAAACAATTGACAGTTCAAGAGCAACAGCATATCCAGCCTCCTCTCTGTACAGCACTGACACGCCCACAATTCAATCAAAGACAGACTCTGTTACACCAGAAGAGAGTGTAGTTTCATCTTCAACCCTTGAAGCGGGCTCAGAAGTTCAAACAATTGATATGTCCAACCAAGAGACTGTTACTATCACATCATCCACTGTGTTGAGTACAACGGAGCCAGAAAAAGAAACAGCTGCTGTTAAAATATCTACTACTTCTGCTTCTCCCTCCTTATCCACTGAAACAGCTACCGCCATCTCAAGTGAGCAACCAGAACAAACAAGTACAGATATGTCTCCAGGCAGTGAGACCTCCGCTTGGACATCATCGTCTTTGTTAAGTACTGAGAAACCGGCCATGTTACCTTCTGAAGAACATGAGAGTGCAGTCACAGGTCAGACAGGAAAGTCGTCAGTCTCGCCAATCACAGAGAAGACAGAGATCAGTGCTGGCCTAACATCTAAAGATGAAGGTGGTTCTGGTGATGAAGCTCCTGACATGTTCTCTCAGATGTCTGCTGTGACAACTGTATCTTCCCTGGCAAGCACAGAGGGACCATCCCCAGTGTCATCAGAAACTATAGTGGATATTTCAAATCAGACAGTGACGCCGTCAACATATGTTGCCTCAGATGTCACAAAGACCAGTTCCATAACCAGCTCTCAAAGTTCAACATCACCTGAGGCATTCACAGTTTCTAGTGATGAGATCGTGGTATATGGTGTTAGCAAAGAACCTATCATGCTGGAATATTCCCCTTCCTTCTCTGGATCAAGCACAGAGGCGGACACAGCAGCAGTATCTACTCCTTCTGAAACAGAATTTCCAGTGGACCTGACTTCTACGATATTTACTGATGAATCGTTAATTATCTCAACCACCATTTCTTCTTTGTTCAGCACAGAGAAAGCTGTTGTGACAACAGCATCAGATAAAGCTATTGACGGTATAAAATCAACCTTGTCTCCACCTTCCTCTCTGTATAGTACAGAGAAACCAGCATTCACAACAGAATCTCAAGAAAGTGTCTCTAAAGATCAATCCTCTACAACAGCAGAGGCTAGTTCCATTTTTGCATCAACAGAGGAGGGCTCTGGTGAATTAACATCGGATGGGTCTCCTAAAAAGACTGAAACAGAATCATCAACATCAACGTTCAGCACAAAGAAACCATCAGTGACAACAGAATCCCATGAAACAATTGACAGTTCAAGAGCAACAGCATATCCAGCCTCCTCTCTGTACAGCACTGACACGCCCACAATTCAATCAAAGACAGACTCTGTTACACCAGAAGAGAGTGTAGTTTCATCTTCAACCCTTGAAGCGGGCTCAGAAGTTCAAACAATTGATATGTTCACCCAAGAGACTGTTACTATCACATCATCCACTGTGTTGAGTACAACGGAGCCAGAAAAAGAAACAGCTGCTGTTAAAATATCTACTACTTCTGCTTCTCCCTCCTTATCCACTGAAACAGCTACCGCCATCTCAAGTGAGCAACCAGAACAAACAAGTACAGATATGTCTCCAGGCAGTGAGACATCCGCTTGGACATCATCGTCTTTGTTAAGTACTGAGAAACCGGCCATGTTACCCTCTGAAGAACATGAGAGTGCAGTCACAGGTCAGACAGGAAAGTCGTCAGTCTCGCCAATCACAGAGAAGACAGAGATCAGTGCTGGCCTAACATCTAAAGATGAAGGTGGTTCTGGTGATGAAGCTCATGACCTGTTCTCTCAGATGTCTGCTGTCACAACTGTATCTTCCCTGGCAAGCACAGAGGGACCATCCCCAGTGTCATCAGAAACTATAGTGGATATTTCAAATCAGACAGTGACGCCATCGACATATGTTGCCTCAGATGTCACAAAGACCAGTTCCATAACCAGCTCTCAAAGTTCAACATCACCTGAGGCATTCACAGATTCTAGTGATGAGTTTGTGGAATATGGTGTTAGCAAAGAACCTATCATGCTGGAATCTTCCCCTTCCTTCTCTGGATCAAGCACAGAGGCGGACACAGCAGCAGTATCTACTCCTTCTGAAACAGAATTTCCAGTGGACCTGACTTCTACGATATTTACTGATGAATCGTTAATTATCTCAACCACCATTTCTTCTTTGTTCAGCACAGAGAAAGCTGTTGTGACAACAGCATCAGATAAAGCTATTGACGGTATAAAATCAACATTGTCTCCACCTTCCTCTCTCTATAGTACAGAGAAACCAGCGTTCACAACAGAATCTCAAGAAAGTGTCTCTAAAGATCAATCCTCTACAACAGCAGAGGCTAGTTCCATTTTTGCATCAACAGAGGAGGGCTCTGGTGAATTAACATCGGATGGGTCTCCTAAAGAGACTGAAACAGAATCATCAACATCAACGTTCAGCACAAAGAAACCATCAGTGACAACAGAATCCCATGAAACAATTGACAGTTCAAGAGCAACAGCATATCCAGCCTCCTCTCTGTACAGCACTGACACGCCCACAATTCAATCAAAGACAGACTCTGTTACACCAGAAGAGAGTGTAGTTTCATCTTCAACCCTTGAAGCGGGCTCAGAAGTTCAAACAATTGATATGTCCAACCAAGAGACTGTTACTATCACATCATCCACTGTGTTGAGTACAACGGAGCCAGAAAAAGAAACAGCTGCTGTTAAAATATCTACTACTTCTGCTTCTCCCTCCTTATCCACTGAAACAGCTACCGCCATCTCAAGTGAGCAACCAGAACAAACAAGTACAGATATGTCTCCAGGCAGTGAGACCTCCGCTTGGACATCATCGTCTTTGTTAAGTACTGAGAAACCGGCCATGTTACCTTCTGAAGAACATGAGAGTGCAGTCACAGGTCAGACAGGAAAGTCGTCAGTCTCGCCAATCACAGAGAAGACAGAGATCAGTGCTGGCCTAACATCTAAAGATGAAGGTGGTTCTGGTGATGAAGCTCCTGACATGTTCTCTCAGATGTCTGCTGTGACAACTGTATCTTCCCTGGCAAGCACAGAGGGACCATCCCCAGTGTCATCAGAAACTATAGTGGATATTTCAAATCAGACAGTGACGCCATCAACATATGTTGCCTCAGATGTCACAAAGACCAGTTCCATAACCAGCTCTCAAAGTTCAACATCACCTGAGGCATTCACAGTTTCTAGTGATGAGATCGTGGTATATGGTGTTAGCAAAGAACCTATCATGCTGGAATATTCCCCTTCCTTCTCTGGATCAAGCACAGAGGCGGACACAGCAGCAGTATCTACTCCTTCTGAAACAGAATTTCCAGTGGACCTGACTTCTACGATATTTACTGATGAATCGTTAATTATCTCAACCACCATTTCTTCTTTGTTCAGCACAGAGAAAGCTGTTGTGACAACAGCATCAGATAAAGCTATTGACGGTATAAAATCAACCTTGTCTCCACCTTCCTCTCTGTATAGTACAGAGAAACCAGCATTCACAACAGAATCTCAAGAAAGTGTCTCTAAAGATCAATCCTCTACAACAGCAGAGGCTAGTTCCATTTTTGCATCAACAGAGGAGGGCTCTGGTGAATTAACATCGGATGGGTCTCCTAAAAAGACTGAAACAGAATCATCAACATCAACGTTCAGCACAAAGAAACCATCAGTGACAACAGAATCCCATGAAACAATTGACAGTTCAAGAGCAACAGCATATCCAGCCTCCTCTCTGTACAGCACTGACACGCCCACAATTCAATCAAAGACAGACTCTGTTACACCAGAAGAGAGTGTAGTTTCATCTTCAACCCTTGAAGCGGGCTCAGAAGTTCAAACAATTGATATGTTCACCCAAGAGACTGTTACTATCACATCATCCACTGTGTTGAGTACAACGGAGCCAGAAAAAGAAACAGCTGCTGTTAAAATATCTACTACTTCTGCTTCTCCCTCCTTATCCACTGAAACAGCTACCGCCATCTCAAGTGAGCAACCAGAACAAACAAGTACAGATATGTCTCCAGGCAGTGAGACATCCGCTTGGACATCATCGTCTTTGTTAAGTACTGAGAAACCGGCCATGTTACCCTCTGAAGAACATGAGAGTGCAGTCACAGGTCAGACAGGAAAGTCGTCAGTCTCGCCAATCACAGAGAAGACAGAGATCAGTGCTGGCCTAACATCTAAAGATGAAGGTGGTTCTGGTGATGAAGCTCATGACCTGTTCTCTCAGATGTCTGCTGTCACAACTGTATCTTCCCTGGCAAGCACAGAGGGACCATCCCCAGTGTCATCAGAAACTATAGTGGATATTTCAAATCAGACAGTGACGCCATCGACATATGTTGCCTCAGATGTCACAAAGACCAGTTCCATAACCAGCTCTCAAAGTTCAACATCACCTGAGGCATTCACAGATTCTAGTGATGAGTTTGTGGAATATGGTGTTAGCAAAGAACCTATCATGCTGGAATCTTCCCCTTCCTTCTCTGGATCAAGCACAGAGGCGGACACAGCAGCAGTATCTACTCCTTCTGAAACAGAATTTCCAGTGGACCTGACTTCTACGATATTTACTGATGAATCGTTAATTATCTCAACCACCATTTCTTCTTTGTTCAGCACAGAGAAAGCTGTTGTGACAACAGCATCAGATAAAGCTATTGACGGTATAAAATCAACCTTGTCTCCACCTTCCTCTCTGTATAGTACAGAGAAACCAGCATTCACAACAGAATCTCAAGAAAGTGTCTCTAAAGATCAATCCTCTACAACAGCAGAGGCTAGTTCCATTTTTGCATCAACAGAGGAGGGCTCTGGTGAATTAACATCGGATGGGTCTCCTAAAGAGACTGAAACAGAATCATCAACATCAACGTTCAGCACAAGGAAACCATCAGTGACAACAGAATCCCATGAAACAATTGACAGTTCAAGAGCAACAGCATATCCAGCCTCCTCTCTGTACAGCACTGACACGCCCACAATTCAATCAAAGACAGACTCTGTTACACCAGAAGAGAGTGTAGTTTCATCTTCAACCCTTGAAGCGGGCTCAGAAGTTCAAACAATTGATATGTCCACCCAAGAGACTGTTACTATCACATCATCCACTGTGTTGAGTACAACGGAGCCAGAAAAAGAAACAGCTGCTGTTAAAATATCTACTACTTCTGCTTCTCCCTCCTTATCCACTGAAACAGCTACCGCCATCTCAAGTGAGCAACCAGAACAAACAAGTACAGATATGTCTCCAGGCAGTGAGACCTCCGCTTGGACATCATCGTCTTTGTTAAGTACTGAGAAACCGGCCATGTTACCCTCTGAAGAACATGAGAGTGCAGTCACAGGTCAGACAGGAAAGTCGTCAGTCTCGCCAATCACAGAGAAGACAGAGATCAGTGCTGGCCTAACATCTAAAGATGAAGGTGGTTCTGGTGATGAAGCTCCTGACATGTTCTCTCAGATGTCTGCTGTGACAACTGTATCTTCCCTGGCAAGCACAGAGGGACCATCCCCAGTGTCATCAGAAACTATAGTGGATATTTCAAATCAGACAGTGACGCCATCAACATATGTTGCCTCAGTTGTCACAAAGACCAGTTCCATAACCAGCTCTCAAAGTTCAACATCACCTGAGGCATTCACAGTTTCTAGTGATGAGATCGTGGTATATGGTGTTAGCAAAGAACCTATCATGCTGGAATCTTCCCCTTCCTTCTCTGGATCAAGCACAGAGGCGGACACAGCAGCAGTATCTACTCCTTCTGAAACAGAATTTCCAGTGGACCTGACTTCTACGATATTTACTGATGAATCGTTAATTATCTCAACCACCATTTCTTCTTTGTTCAGCACAGAGAAAGCTGTTGCGACAACAGCATCAGATAAAGCTATTGACGGTATAAAATCAACCTTGTCTCCATCTTCCTATCTGTATAGTACAGAGAAACCAGCATTCACAACAGAATCTCAAGAAAGTGTCTCGAAAGATCAATCCTCTACAACAGCAGAGGCTAGTTCCATTTTTGCATCAACAGAGGAGGGCTCTGGTGAATTAACATCGGATGGGTCTCCTAAAGAGACTGAAACAGAATCATCAACATCAACGTTCAGCACAAAGAAACCATCAGTGACAACAGAATCCCATGAAACAATTGACAGTTCAAGAGCAACAGCATATCCAGCCTCCTCTCTGTACAGCACTGACACGCCCACAATTCAATCAAAGACAGACTCTGTTACACCAGAAGAGAGTGTAGTTTCATCTTCAACCCTTGTAGCGGGCTCAGAAGTTCAAACAATTGATATGTCCACCCAAGAGACTGTTACTATCACATCATCCACTGTGTTGAGTACAACGGAGCCAGAAAAAGAAACAGCTGCTGTTAAAATATCTACTACTTCTGCTTCTCCCTCCTTATCCACTGAAACAGCTACCGCCATCTCAAGTGAGCAACCAGAACAAACAAGTACAGATATGTCTCCAGGCAGTGAGACCTCCGCTTGGACATCATCGTCTTTGTTAAGTACTGAGAAACCGGCCATGTTACCCTCTGAAGAACAGGAGAGTGCAGTCACAGGTCAGACAGGAAAGTCGTCGGTCTCGCCAATCACAGAGAAGACAGAGATCAGTGCTGGCCTAACATCTAAAGATGAAGGTGGTTCTGGTGATGAAGCTCCTGACATGTTCTCTCAGATGTCTGCTGTGACAACTGTATCTTCCCTGGCAAGCACAGAGGGACCATCCCCAGTGTCATCAGAAACTATAGTGGATATTTCAAATCAGACAGTGACGCCATCGACATATGTTGCCTCAGATGTCACAAAGACCAGTTCCATAACCAGCTCTCAAAGTTCAACATCACCTGAGGCATTCACAGTTTCTAGTGATGAGATCGTGGTATATGGTGTTAGCAAAGAACCTATCATGCTGGAATCTTCCCCTTCCTTCTCTGGATCAAGCACAGAGGTGGACACAGCAGCAGTATCTACTCCTTCTGAAACAGAATTTCCAGTGGACCTGACTTCTACGATATTTACTGATGAATCGTTAATTATCTCAACCACCATTTCTTCTTTGTTCAGCACAGAGAAAGCTGTTGTGACAACAGCATCAGATAAAGCTGTTGACGGTATAAAATCAACCTTGTCTCCACCTTCCTCTCTGTATAGTACAGAGAAACCAGCATTCACAACAGAATCTCAAGAAAGTGTCTCTAAAGATCAATCCTCTACAACAGCAGAGGCTAGTTCCATTTTTGCATCAACAGAGGAGGGCTCTGGTGAATTAACATCTGATGGGTCTTCTAAAGAGACTGAAACAGAATCATCAACATCAACGTTCAGCACAAAGAAACCATCAGTGACAACAGAATCCCATGAAACAATTGACAGTTCAAGAGCAACAGCATATCCAGCCTCCTCTCTGTACAGCACTGACACGCCCACAATTCAATCAAAGACAGACTCTGTTACACCAGAAGAGAGTGTAGTTTCATCTTCAACCCTTGAAGCGGGCTCAGAAGTTCAAACAATTGATATGTCCACCCAAGAGACTGTTACTATCACATCATCCACTGTGTTGAGTACAACGGAGCCAGAAAAAGAAACAGTTGCTGTTAAAATATCTACTACTTCTGCTTCTCCCTCCTTATCCACTGAAACAGCTACCGCCATCTCAAGTGAGCAACCAGAACAAACAAGTACAGATATGTCTCCAGGCAGTGAGACCTCCGCTTGGACATCATCGTCTTTGTTAAGTACTGAGAAACCGGCCATGTTACCCTCTGAAGAACATGAGAGTGCAGTCACAGGTCAGACAGGAAAGTCGTCAGTCTCGCCAATCACAGAGAAGACAGAGATCAGTGCTGGCCTAACATCTAAAGATGAAGGTGGTTCTGGTGATGAAGCTCCTGACCTGTTCTCTCAGATGTCTGCTGTCACAACTGTATCTTCCCTGGCAAGCACAGAGGGACCATCCCCAGTGTCATCAGAAACTATAGTGGATATTTCAAATCAGACAGTGACGCCATCGACATATGTTGCCTCAGATGTCACAAAGACCAGTTCCATAACCAGCTCTCAAAGTTCAACATCACCTGAGGCATTCACAGATTCTAGTGATGAGTTTGTGGAATATGATGTTAGCAAAGAACCTATCATGCTGGAATCTTCCCCTTCCTTCTCTGGATCAAGCACAGAGGCGGACACAGCAGCAGTATCTACTCCTTCTGAAACAGAATTTCCAGTGGACCTGACTTCTACGATATTTACTGATGAATCGTTAATTATCTCAACCACCATTCCTTCTTTGTTCAGCACAGAGAAAGCTGTTGTGACAACAGCATCAGATAAAGCTGTTGACGGTATAAAATCAACCTTGTCTCCACCTTCCTCTCTGTATAGTACAGAGAAACCAGCATTCACAACAGAATCTCAAGAAAGTGTCTCTAAAGATCAATCCTCTACAACAGCAGAGGCTAGTTCCATTTTTGCATCAACAGAGGAGGGCTCTGGTGAATTAACATCGGATGGGTCTCCTAAAGAGACTGAAACAGAATCATCAACATCAACGTTCAGCACAAAGAAACCATCAGTGACAACAGAATCCCATGAAACAATTGACAGTTCAAGAGCAACAGCATATCCAGCCTCCTCTCTGTACAGCACTGACACGCCCACAATTCAATCAAAGACAGACTCTGTTACACCAGAAGAGAGTGTAGTTTCATCTTCAACCCTTGAAGCGGGCTCAGAAGTTCAAACAATTGATATGTCCACCCAAGAGACTGTTACTATCACATCATCCACTGTGTTGAGTACAACGGAGCCAGAAAAAGAAACAGCTGCTGTTAAAATATCTACTACTTCTGCTTCTCCCTCCTTATCCACTGAAACAGCTACCGCCATCTCAAGTGAGCAACCAGAACAAACAAGTACAGATATGTCTCCAGGCAGTGAGACCTCCGCTTGGACATCATCGTCTTTGTTAAGTACTGAGAAACCGGCCATGTTACCCTCTGAAGAACATGAGAGTGCAGTCACAGGTCAGACAGGAAAGTCGTCAGTCTCGCCAATCACAGAGAAGACAGAGATCAGTGCTGGCCTAACATCTAAAGATGAAGGTGGTTCTGGTGATGAAACTCCTGACCTGTTCTCTCAGATTTCTGCTGTGACAACTGTATCTTCCCTGGCAAGCACAGAGGGACCATCCCCAGTGTCATCAGAAACTATAGTGGATATTTCAAATCAGACAGTGACGCCATCAACATATGTTGCCTCAGATGTCACAAAGACCAGTTCCATAACCAGCTCTCAAAGTTCAACATCACCTGAGGCATTCACAGTTTCTAGTGATGAGATCGTGGTATATGGTGTTAGCAAAGAACCTATCATGCTGGAATCTTCCCCTTCCTTCTCTGGATCAAGCACAGAGGCGGACACAGCAGCAGTATCTACTCCTTCTGAAACAGAATTTCCAGTGGACCTGACTTCTACGATATTTACTGATGAATCGTTAATTATCTCAACCACCATTCCTTCTTTGTTCAGCACAGAGAAAGCTGTTGTGACAACAGCATCAGATAAAGCTGTTGACGGAATAAAATCAACCTTGTCTCCACCTTCCTCTCTGTATAGTACAGAGAAACCAGCATTCACAACAGAATCTCAAGAAAGTGTCTCTAAAGATCAATCCTCTACAACAGCAGAGGCTAGTTCCATTTTTGCATCAACAGAGGAGGGCTCTGGTGAATTAACAGCGGATGGGTCTCCTAAAGAGACTGAAACAGAATCATCAACATCAACGTTCAGCACAAAGAAACCATCAGTGACAACAGAATCCCATGAAACAATTGTCAGTTCAAGAGCAACAGCATATCCAGCCTCCTCTCTGTACAGCACTGACACGCCCACAATTCAATCAAAGACAGACTCTGTTACACCAGAAGAGAGTGTAGTTTCATCTTCAACCCTTGAAGCGGGCTCAGAAGTTCAAACAATTGATATGTCCACCCAAGAGACTGTTACTATCACATCATCCACTGTGTTGAGTACAACGGAGCCAGAAAAAGAAACAGCTGCTGTTAAAATATCTACTACTTCTGCTTCTCCCTCCTTATCCACTGAAACAGCTACCGCCATCTCAAGTGAGCAACCAGAACAAACAAGTACAGATATGTCTCCAGGCAGTGAGACCTCCGCTTGGACATCATCGTCTTTGTTAAGTACTGAGAAACCGGCCATGTTACCCTCTGAAGAACATGAGAGTGCAGTCACAGGTCAGACAGGAAAGTCGTCAGTCTCGCCAATCACAGAGAAGACAGAGATCAGTGCTGGCCTAACATCTAAAGATGAAGGTGGTTCTGGTGATGAAGCTCCTGACATGTTCTCTCAGATGTCTGCTGTGACAACTGTATCTTCCCTGGCAAGCACAGAGGGACCATCCCCAGTGTCATCAGAAACTATAGTGGATATTTCAAATCAGACAGTGACGCCATCAACATATGTTGCCTCAGATGTCACAAAGACCAGTTCCATAACCAGCTCTCAAAGTTCAACATCACCTGAGGCATTCACAGTTTCTAGTGATGAGATCGTGGTATATGGTGTTAGCAAAGAACCTATCATGCTGGAATCTTCCCCTTCCTTCTCTGGATCAAGCACAGAGGCGGACACAGCAGCAGTATCTACTCCTTCTGAAACAGAATTTCCAGTGGACCTGACTTCTACGATATTTACTGATGAATCGTTAATTATCTCAACCACCATTCCTTCTTTGTTCAGCACAGAGAAAGCTGTTGTGACAACAGCATCAGATAAAGCTGTTGACGGTATAAAATCAACCTTGTCTCCACCTTCCTCTCTGTATAGTACAGAGAAACCAGCATTCACAACAGAATCTCAAGAAAGTGTCTCTAAAGATCAATCCTCTACAACAGCAGAGGCTAGTTCCATTTTTGCATCAACAGAGGAGGGCTCTGGTGAATTAACAGCGGATGGGTCTCCTAAAGAGACTGAAACAGAATCATCAACATCAACGTTCAGCACAAAGAAACCATCAGTGACAACAGAATCCCATGAAACAATTGACAGTTCAAGAGCAACAGCATATCCAGCCTCCTCTCTGTACAGCACTGACACGCCCACAATTCAATCAAAGACAGACTCTGTTACACCAGAAGAGAGTGTAGTTTCATCTTCAACCCTTGAAGCGGGCTCAGAAGTTCAAACAATTGATATGTCCACCCAAGAGACTGTTACTATCACATCATCCACTGTGTTGAGTACAACGGAGCCAGAAAAAGAAACAGCTGCTGTTAAAATATCTACTACTTCTGCTTCTCCCTCCTTATCCACTGAAACAGCTACCGCCATCTCAAGTGAGCAACCAGAACAAACAAGTACAGATATGTCTCCAGGCAGTGAGACCTCCGCTTGGACATCATCGTCTTTGTTAAGTACTGAGAAACCGGCCATGTTACCCTCTGAAGAACATGAGAGTGCAGTCACAGGTCAGACAGGAAAGTCGTCAGTCTCGCCAATCACAGAGAAGACAGAGATCAGTGCTGGCCTAACATCTAAAGATGAAGGTGGTTCTGGTGATGAAGCTCCTGACATGTTCTCTCAGATGTCTGCTGTGACAACTGTATCTTCCCTGGCAAGCACAGAGGGACCATCCCCAGTGTCATCAGAAACTATAGTGGATATTTCAAATCAGACAGTGACGCCATCAATATATGTTGCCTCAGATGTCACAAAGACCAGTTCCATAACCAGCTCTCAAAGTTCAACATCACCTGAGGCATTCACAGTTTCTAGTGATGAGATCGTGGTATATGGTGTTAGCAAAGAACCTATCATGCTGGAATCTTCCCCTTCCTTCTCTGGATCAAGCACAGAGGCGGACACAGCAGCAGTATCTACTCCTTCTGAAACAGAATTTCCAGTGGACCTGACTTCTACGATATTTACTGATGAATCGTTAATTATCTCAACCACCATTCCTTCTTTGTTCAGCACAGAGAAAGCTGTTGTGACAACAGCATCAGATAAAGCTGTTGACGGTATAAAATCAACCTTGTCTCCACCTTCCTCTCTGTATAGTACAGAGAAACCAGCATTCACAACAGAATCTCAAGAAAGTGTCTCTAAAGATCAATCCTCTACAACAGCAGAGGCTAGTTCCATTTTTGCATCAACAGAGGAGGGCTCTGGTGAATTAACATCGGATGGGTCTCCTAAAGAGACTGAAACAGAATCATCAACATCAACGTTCAGCACAAAGAAACCATCAGTGACAACAGAATCCCATGAAACAATTGACAGTTCAAGAGCAACAGCATATCCAGCCTCCTCTCTGTACAGCACTGACACGCCCACAATTCAATCAAAGACAGACTCTGTTACACCAGAAGAGAGTGTAGTTTCATCTTCAACCCTTGAAGCGGGCTCAGAAGTTCAAACAATTGATATGTCCACCCAAGAGACTGTTACTATCACATCATCCACTGTGTTGAGTACAACGGAGCCAGAAAAAGAAACAGCTGCTGTTAAAATATCTACTACTTCTGCTTCTCCCTCCTTATCCACTGAAACAGCTACCGCCATCTCAAGTGAGCAACCAGAACAAACAAGTACAGATATGTCTCCAGGCAGTGAGACCTCCGCTTGGACATCATCGTCTTTGTTAAGTACTGAGAAACCGGCCATGTTACCCTCTGAAGAACATGAGAGTGCAGTCACAGGTCAGACAGGAAAGTCGTCAGTCTCGCCAATCACAGAGAAGACAGAGATCAGTGCTGGCCTAACATCAAAAGATGAAGGTGGTTCTGGTGATGAAACTCCTGACCTGTTCTCTCAGATTTCTGCTGTGACAACTGTATCTTCCCTGGCAAGCACAGAGGGACCATCCCCAGTGTCATCAGAAACTATAGTGGATATTTCAAATCAGACAGTGACGCCATCAACATATGTTGCCTCAGATGTCACAAAGACCAGTTCCATAACCAGCTCTCAAAGTTCAACATCACCTGAGGCATTCACAGTTTCTAGTGATGAGATCGTGGTATATGGTGTTAGCAAAGAACCTATCATGCTGGAATCTTCCCCTTCCTTCTCTGGATCAAGCACAGAGGCGGACACAGCAGCAGTATCTACTCCTTCTGAAACAGAATTTCCAGTGGACCTGACTTCTACGATATTTACTGATGAATCGTTAATTATCTCAACCACCATTCCTTCTTTGTTCAGCACAGAGAAAGCTGTTGTGACAACAGCATCAGATAAAGCTGTTGACGGTATAAAATCAACCTTGTCTCCACCTTCCTCTCTGTATAGTACAGAGAAACCAGCATTCACAACAGAATCTCAAGAAAGTGTCTCTAAAGATCAATCCTCTACAACAGCAGAGGCTAGTTCCATTTTTGCATCAACAGAGGAGGGCTCTGGTGAATTAACATCTGATGGGTCTTCTAAAGAGACTGAAACAGAATCATCAACATCAACGTTCAGCACAAAGAAACCATCAGTGACAACAGAATCCCATGAAACAATTGACAGTTCAAGAGCAACAGCATATCCAGCCTCCTCTCTGTACAGCACTGACACGCCCACAATTCAATCAAAGACAGACTCTGTTACACCAGAAGAGAGTGTAGTTTCATCTTCAACCCTTGAAGCGGGCTCAGAAGTTCAAACAATTGATATGTCCACCCAAGAGACTGTTACTATCACATCATCCTCTGTGTTGAGTACAACGGAGCCAGAAAAAGAAACAGCTGCTGTTAAAATATCTACTACTTCTGCTTCTCCCTCCTTATCCACTGAAACAGCTACCGCCATCTCAAGTGAGCAACCAGAACAAACAAGTACAGATATGTCTCCAGGCAGTGAGACCTCCGCTTGGACATCATCGTCTTTGTTAAGTACTGAGAAACCGGCCATGTTACCCTCTGAAGAACATGAGAGTGCAGTCACAGGTCAGACAGGAAAGTCGTCAGTCTCGCCAATCACAGAGAAGACAGAGATCAGTGCTGGCCTAACATCTAAAGATGAAGGTGGTTCTGGTGATGAAGCTCCTGACCTGTTCTCTCAGATGTCTGCTGTCACAACTGTATCTTCCCTGGCAAGCACAGAGGGACCATCCCCAGTGTCATCAGAAACTATAGTGGATATTTCAAATCAGACAGTGACGCCATCGACATATGTTGCCTCAGATGTCACAAAGACCAGTTCCATAACCAGCTCTCAAAGTTCAACATCACCTGAGGCATTCACAGTTTCTAGTGATGAGATCGTGGTATATGGTGTTAGCAAAGAACCTATCATGCTGGAATCTTCCCCTTCCTTCTCTGGATCAAGCACAGAGGCGGACACAGCAGCAGTATCTACTCCTTCTGAAACAGAATTTCCAGTGGACCTGACTTCTACGATATTTACTGTTGAATCGTTAATTATCTCAACCACCATTTCTTCTTTGTTCAGCACAGAGAAAGCCGTTGTGACAACAGCATCAGATAAAGCTATTGACGGTATAAAATCAACCTTGTCTCCACCTTCCTCTCTCTATAGTACAGAGAAACCAGCATTCACAACAGAATCTCAAGAAAGTGTCTCTAAAGATCAATCCTCTACAACAGCAGAGGCTAGTTCCATTTTTGCATCAACAGAGGAGGGCTCTGGTGAATTAACATCGGATGGGTCTCCTAAAGAGACTGAAACAGAATCATCAACATCAACGTTCAGCACAAAGAAACCATCAGTGACAACAGAATCCCATGAAACAATTGCCAGTTCAAGAGCAACAGCATATCCAGCCTCCTCTCTGTACAGCACTGACACGCCCACAATTCAATCAAAGACAGACTCTGTTACACCAGAAGAGAGTGTAGTTTCATCTTCAACCCTTGAAGCGGGCCCAGAAGTTCAAACAATTGATATGTCCACCCAAGAGACTGTTACTATCACATCATCCTCTGTGTTGAGTACAACGGAGCCAGAAAAAGAAACAGCTGCTGTTAAAATATCTACTACTTCTGCTTCTCCCTCCTTATCCACTGAAACAGCTACCGCCATCTCAAGTGAGCAACCAGAACAAACAAGTACAGATATGTCTCCAGGCAGTGAGACCTCCGCTGGGACATCATCGTCTTTGTTAAGTTCTGAGAAACCGGCCATGTTACCCGCTGAAGAACATGAGAGTGCAGTCACAGGTCAGACAGGAAAGTCATCAGTCTCGCCAATCACAGAGAAGACAGAGATCAGTGCTGGCCTAACATCTAAAGATGAAGGTTGTTCTGGTGATGAAGCTCCTGACATGTTCTCTCAGATGTCTGCTGTCACAACTGTATCTTCCCTGGCAAGCACAGAGGGACCATCCCCAGTGTCATCAGAAACTATAGTGGATATTTCAAATCAGACAGTGACGCCATCAACATATGTTGCCTCAGATGTCACAAAGACCAGTTCCATAACCAGCTCTCAAAGTTCAACATCACCTGAGCCATCCAAAGAACCTGGCATGCTCGAATCTTCCCTTTCCTTTTCTGGATCAAGCCCAGAGCCGGAGACAGTAGCAGTCTCAACTTCTTCTGGAACAGAATTTCCAAGGGACCTGGCTTCTACTATGTTTACTGATGATTCGTTAATAATATCAACCACCTTTTCCTCTTTGTTCAGCACAGAGAAACCAACGTATGTTGCCTCAGATGTCACAAAGACCAGTTCCTTAACCAGCTCTCAAAGTTCAATATTACCTGAGCTTTCCAAAGATCCTGCCATGCTGGAATTTTCCCCCTCCTTTTCTGGATCAAGCCCAGAGCCGGACACAGTAGCAGTCTCTACTTCTTCTGGAACAGAATTTCCAAGGGACCTGGCTTCTACTATGTTTACTGATGATTCATTAATAATATCAACCACCTTTTCCTCTTTGTTCAGCACGGAGACACCTGCAGTGACAACAGCATCAGATAAAGCTATTGACGGTATAAAATCAACCTTGTCTTCATCTTCCTCACTCTATAGTACAGAGAAACCAGCATTCACAACAGAATCTCAAGAAAGTGTTTCTAAAGATCAAACAACTATTGCTGCAGAGGCTAGTTCCATTCTTGCAACAACAGAGGAAGGCTCTGGTGAATTAACATCTGATGTGTCTACCAAAGAAACTTTCACCGATTCATCAACATCAACATCGATGTTCAGTACAAAGAAACCATCCGTGACAGCAGAATTCCATGAAACAACTGACAGCTTAAAGACAACAGCATATCCAGCCTCCTCTTTGTACATTACTGGGATACCCACAAGTCAATCAAAGACGGACTCGGTTGCAACAAAATATAGTTCAGTTTCCTCGTCAGCATTTGAAGAGGGCTCTGATGTTCAAACGTCTGATTTGTCTACACAAGTGACTGTTACTATCACATCATCCTTTGTGTCCATTACAAATGAGCCAGAAAAAGCAGATGCCATTCAAATATCTATTGCTTCTGCATCTCCCTCCTTTTGCAATGATAAATCCACAGCCATCTCAACTGCTAAACCAGAAGAGTCAACTCCAGAGAAATCCAATGGCAGTGAGACCTCAGCTAGCACATCATCCTCCTTGTTAAGTCCTGAAACATTGACCATGTTACACTCTGAAAAACAGGAGAGTGCAGTCACAGTTCAGACAGTTCAGACATCAGTCTCGATTGTCACAGAGAAGGTAGAGATGAGTTCTGGTCTACCATCTATAGATGATGGTGGTTCTGGTGATGGAGCTTCTGACATTTTCTCCAAGACGTCGATCGTTACAACTGTATTGCCCCTGGCAAGCACAGAAGGACCGTCCACGGTGTCATCGGTAACTGCAGTGGATATTTCAGATCAGACAGTGATGCCATCAACATATGTTGTCTCAGATGTCACAAAGACAAGTTCCATAATCAGCTCTCAAAGTTTATCATCGACCGAGCCATCCAAAGAACCTGCCATGCTGGAATCTTCCCTTTCCTTTTCTGGATCAAGCCCAGAGCCGGACACAGTAGCAGACTCTACTTCTTCTGGAACAGAATTTCCAAGGGACCTGGCTTCTACTATGTTTACTGATGATTCGTTAATAATATCAACCACCTTTTCCTCTTTGTTCAGCACGGTGAAACCTGCAGTGACAACAGCATTAGATAAAGCTATTGACGGTATAAAATCAACCTTGTCTCCACCTTCCTCACTCTATAGTACAGAAAAACCAGCATTCACAACAGAATCTCAAGAAAGTGTCTCTGAAGATCAATCCTCTTTCACAGCAGAGGCTAGTTCCATTTTTGCATCAACAGAGGAGGGCTCTGGTGAATTAACATCTGATGGGTCTCCTAAAGAGACTGAAACAGAATCATCAACATCAACGTTCAGCACAAAGAAACCATCAGTCGCAAAAGAATCCCCTGAAACAAGTGACAGTTCAAGAACAACACCACATCCAGCCTCCTCTCTGTACAGCACTGAGTCACCAACAAGTCAATCAAAGACAGGCTCTGTTGCACCAGAAGATAGTTCAGTTTCATCGTCAACCCTTGAAGAGAGCTCAGGGGTTGAAACATCTCATTTTTCCACACAAGAGACTGCTAATATCACATCAACTTCTGTGAAGAGTACAAAGGAGCCAGGACAACAAGCAGCTGCTGTTACAATATCTACCACTTCTGCATCTCCCTCCTTTTCCACTGAAAAAGCTACCACCATCTCAAGTGAGCGACCAGAACAGACAAGTACAGATATATCGTCAAGTGATGAAACATCCATCAATATAGCTACTGTGTTGCCCACATATATGTCCACTGTAACCAGTGTCTCTGTGTCTTCAATACAGTCAACAGAAGAAGGTCCAATAGAAACACCTTCAGAGGCTACAAAGGAAGAAACATCAATGGACCACACAGTTTCTACATCATCTCCATCAACAACTCTGCAAACCCGTGGTTATCCCACAAGAGTAACTTCGACATTCATTGACATGGAGAGCTCTGGTGACTCATTCTTGGATGATGATGTGGGGAGCACTCCTGATGGATCAGGTTCTGAACTACTGATGGAGACCTTTACAAAATCAAAAGCGGGTTTCACTTTTGCCCCCCCCCAGATAAGCACATCAGCAGTATCAAGTTTTGCAACATCAACTTATTTAAGCAGAAAGCCAACCATGGATTCAGAACCATCAACCCAATCTCCATACATTACAAGCACAGAAACTTTAACTGTCACTATCTCTGTGTCATCGGATGGAAGCACAGCTGACCAGACACATGATTTTTTCATTCAGTCCTCCAATGTTACAGATTCAACTCTCTACACAACTGAGTCTACCACAGAAGTCTTGGCTACAAATGAGCATATTGATGCAAGCTTCCCAGAAACAATTACAAGTACTGATGAGACAGTTTCTATAACGGCAAAACCTGAAACACAATCCGATGGTTCAGGGGACCTATTAACAGATGTGTCATCAATGTTCAGCACAGGGATACCAAAAGTAATAACGTTGTCACATGAAACAACAACAGGTTCCATTTCAAAATCTGATGTAACAGCAGCTTCTTTCCTCTTTAGCTCTGAAGAACCAACCACGGCCCCTTCAAATATGATGATATCCCATTCTGTCTCATCAGGGCCTTTGTTGACTGATACATCGAAATCCACCCTAACCGTTACTTTGATGGAAGAAAAAAGTTCCAGTTTCCATACCCCTGGGGTATTCACTTCAACTCCATCAGAAGCCACAGGTGAAACAGAGTATTTTGTTTCAGTTACACCAGGCTCTGATGAGATGGCTACCTCAAAAGAAAGGGAGAATATCCGAGCTACACAAAGCACTGTGAGTTCTGAAACAACACAGACTCCAAGTCATAGCCGCATCGATGAAAGTAATACTTTAGCTGAGCAAACAAGAGACTATTCCCATCCAACCATGATGCCCAATGCAACCATTAAGTTAGTCAGTGATCACACTTCAAGTGACACCACCAAGTCAAGCTCAAGCAGTGAATTCCCATCCATTTCAACCGCTTTCCCCTCTATTGTTTACCATTCTGTGACAGACCAACAGATTATGATTATTAGTCCCACAACCAGCCAAACCAATGCTGAACTAAGTGAACAGACCCCTACAATGATTCTGCATGGGACCAAACCATCAGCAAGCACCACTCGCATATTCACAGAGGAAGCCACAGATGAGGATACGATTTTCTCAACAGTGACAGATGGCATGAAACATGGAAGCCTAGACCCTGGCCATATTACCAAAGATAATACTATCATCGATGCAGACACTTTTTCTGTGGTTTCCACCATTCAGACTGAGGAAAAAGGAGGTCTCACAGCAGTTACGATGACACCCATGCTGGATGGGACAGAAGAGATAAAAGGTTCTGGAATTGATGAGGTGATTTCTGAATCAACTCCAGCCACCCTTGATTCAACATCAGAATCGTCTGAAAATTCCTCCCATCGTTCAGAATCAACAAGCAGCTCTGCAGAGATCAAAATGGTCCCAACAGAAGAAGAAGAAGGCATCTCTAGCAGTTCTAGTGAGTCATCCAGTGCTGAGGCAGTGACATTTGCGCCACAGAGCACGGGGGAATCTAAATTATTTAATGTCCAATATAGCACCTTCCCCACTGCAAGTCCCGACCAACCCACTCAACGAATGGATGCTGATTCTACGAGTGACAGCATTAACGATAAGGAGAGTGGTTCTACCACAGAAATCTTGTCCACTTTGCCTCCTTCTCAAGCTTCAAACGACTCAGCTGAAATTGTGACAACAGCAGTGCTTAAAGGTGAAGAAACAACCGCAAATGTAAAGACTACCGCTTCTTCACTGTTCCGTACTAAGATCCCAATTGTTTCTGTATCAGATATTACTGGTGAGCCTACTGCCACAGTAAAAGCAGAACAAGGAAGCCTTTCCTCTATATCAGATATCACACCAGAGGAAAGCTCTGGTCAGCCAAGCACAGCTATGTTTACAGAAGAAACTTCTTTGTACAGCACAACCAAACCCCTAAAAGATATGAACACAGAAGAGACGCTGAGACCCACTGCCTCCCTTCATTCCACTGAGGAACCCACCATTTCCTCCGGCACAGATGTGACCAGCAAAGAAGACTCAGCTGAACAAACCCCTCCTAGTGCAATGGTCAATGCAACAGTGATGGTGGAACAAGAGCCAATTCCCACTATTTCAGCTACTACAAGTGTAGGAGCTGTGTCATCTCTTTATAGCACCCAAAAACCAGTTATTACATCAAGTCCAGATTTTACTGAGTACTCAAATACCTTAACCATAGAATCATTTTCAGAGACTTCCACAGTGTACACATATACAGTAAAGATTGATGAACTGCCTTCCACAAACGTTACAACTTCACCTCAAGTTACTAAACAGCCATCAGAGGCAAATATCACTGATGTTGAGAGCTCCGGTGACAAGACAATGGATACAACCACTAACCTAAACAACATCTCCACATTATCACCGAAAAGTATAATAGATGGAAATACTTTATCCACCTCCACGTCCTCGCTGTACACCACAGAGAAAACACTGACTGAAACAGAAAGAGATGAAGCTACTAAGGAATCAACTGAAGAATCAGTCTCGTCAATGGAACTTCATACAGCATCGTCTCAACAATGGGTCTCCGTTCCTTCCTCTACCATCGCAACATCATCAACACCTGTGGACAAAGTTCAATTTGTCACCACATTTGTGCCGGTACCTGAAGTAAAATCATCGGCAGAATCTTACCAGCAGGCCAGGTCAGAGATTACGTTTATACATCATTCCTCAGTCGCTGTCAGCTCAGCGGAAACAGTAGCGGCTACAACAATCGCCATGGTCTCCAGTGAGAGGACCACCTCCCCTGCTACTGGAAAGGGAGTCACTGCATCAACAACTGATAACTCTTTGTTCGATGACTCATCCAGCCAGTCAACTGCTAACCTAGAAGTTTCAACTTCCGCAGGAAGCATCCCTGAAAAACAGGATGGTGTTGAAAATATATCTGATAAAACTGAAGCATCGACCAAAGTCACAATGACCACCTTCTCTAGTGTGGATAAAGTTGTAGATTACAACAGCACAGGGCCCGTTGTGCTTGTAGCCATAACTGAAAGCGGTAGGACACATTCTGAAGAGTCCACACTGAGTTTTAAGGAAGTAACATTGATTCCGGTTACATCACAGGATAAATTGTCAACACTTGGACACACAGAGAACCCACCAGCAGCCCCCATTTCAGAGGTTTCTGGATCAGAAGCCTCAGGGGATGGGACACCTGTTATCTTCATCAGAGCGATGTCCACACTATTACCTCCGATGTTGACGGAAGAAAGTGAAACGGTAGCAAGCAGAGGGCAAACTCCTCATGTGGCACACATTGAGGAGACTTCTACGAGCTCAGAAGAGGAAGGTTTTACATCTCAGACGAAAACAGTAGTCACCCCAATCCCAACCTTGGTCCTGGCTCCCAATCTGACCATAGAGGTTAGTGAACTCTCGACCAGCATACATTTGACAGCTGCTACATCACAGCCTGATGTCAATATTCAGTTTGTCACAACAAGTTCGCCATTACAACATCTGACAACCCCTGTGGAATCCTTTGAACAGGCCAGATCTGACGACAGCTTAACCCATGTGCCTTACACCGATCATTCCTCTGAGCATGCACTACTAAGCACAACCAGCCCCCTGTTGCCAATTCAGAAGACAACCCAGAGTTCAGAGTCAACAGCCACCCCTGTAGATGGGTCAGCTTCAAAAGACAATTGGACAATTGAACCTCTAAAAGAAGCCGGTTCAAGTAGCACAGAGAGCGAATCATCAACCTCTACCCCGTTTTATGAAAAAGACCCCGATTATGGCACCCCAGTAGATTATGAAGCACCAGACCTCTCCAAGGTTGAATCGATCCCAATTTACCCAAGAGCACCTCCAAGCGCTCTGCCACAAACTACTCAGAGCCAGTCTGTTATCTCAGCAGGAAGCGAAAGTGGCTCTGAGGGAAGCACTTCTCAATCGTCCGTAATAGCAGGGAGTACCCCTGTTTTGCCTGCGCTAGCATCCACACTGAGCTCTGAACATGTGTCAGAGAGCAGTAGCAGCATAGGAGAGGGCCTGACGACAAGCACTGCGGTGGATCTGGAGAGTGACAAGGTTGAAGACAAAAATGAGCTTTCGACTGCTATCACTAGCCCGCCCTCTATGATAATAACCGAAGCGCCCACTGTTGAGGCTGGTGAAGAATCCACTAAAGAAAAGCCCTCAGCCGCTCCCGGTGAGATCAAGACTGTATTCAAGGCAGATGTTACCACGAGTTTACCGATGATCGGAGAGCCAGGTAGGAGAGAGGATTCCATCAGTGTGGACAGAGAAGTGTCGGCCACTACCACCACAATCGTGCCTCTGGCTGAGACACAAAGCCTGGAAGAAATAGTCACATCATTGCATACCACTCCTTCGTCATTCTCCAATGAAAATGACACAGTGGACCAGGATGGGATACCCTATACACCTCTCTTCAATGAAGGATTGCCGATCAGTGGAGAAGAACCCAGCAACTCTGTTGAATCTAGACTGGACACAAACAACAGCATCATCGGCGAGACTGTTGAATTTCCAGGTATGTAAAAATCATTTACAGATTTTTTGCATTGTAATTTTAAGGGATCTGAGTTTATGTCTCTATGTATTTTTATTTAGATGGTTTGTTTTATATCCACGCAGGTTTTCACTCATGTGTGAAAAACATTTGTTTGAATGGCGGTTCCTGCTCCAAGACCGGCAGTACCATTTCATGCAGCTGTCCTCCTGGTTACACTGGAGTCCGTTGTGAAACAGGTACATCACACATTCCCTCTGTATCCCCTTTCTCATCACAACAGGCGCTTAAAGATCATTTGATACCACCAAATATGCCTACTCATTTCGGCCTTTTCTGTTATTTCTAGATATTGATGAATGCCAGTCCAACCCTTGCCGTAACGGTGGTACGTGTTTTGATGGGGTTGGCTGCCATACATGCGTGTGCCTTCCCAGCTACTCCGGCCGTTACTGTGAAGAGGGTGAGTTTAGTGTATGACGTTACTGTATGACGCAATATTTATATATTTTCCTCAGTTAGCATTGTGTTGTTAATGCATTCAAATGTATACAATGACCACATCACCAATATTAGTTGCTTACTATTTCTATTGTTTAATAAAGTAACTGTTTATGTGGTCAACTACTTTGTGAGAGGTATTGATTTTATTCAACCCCTTCATCCATCTCAAAATAACTAAATCCCCTAAATCCCTTGAGGAATAAACAGTCAATGTTAGAGATAACTCTTAAATAAATGAGTTATGGTTAAGTCTGGTTGTGAAGCTTCTCAGACTTCCCCAACAGCAGAACATTTTCTTCTAATATAAACCCTCGCCAATAAGACACAACTGAATCACAAACAGCCCCTCCATCTCATCATGGCAGCTGCTTTTAGTAGTCTCCTAGTCTTGTCCGCAGGCCGCCAGGTTACTGAACTGGTAGCATTGACTGATGGAGTCAGGCAGACAGACCTAGCAGACAATACATTACACACTTCACAAACATTCTGTTGGTTATGTTTAGACACGTTAAACATCCGACTACGGATGTGTTATAATTCACATTGGCTATTTCAGCAAGCAAAGATGTTTATGTTTAATAGAATGAAAAACAATATAAAAACTGTTACAACCGCTATACAAATACATTTGAATATATGAACTGTTGTGAGTAGGGCCATAGGAACATGTGAGTGATTCCCCGACTCGTCATTTGATTCATGTAGTCCCAAATGCAGCATAGTTTGACCTTTTAATTGTTCAGCCCAAGTCATCATCCGTATTTGCCTGATCGACTGGTGTCCCCGCCCAAGATGTTATTGGGATCACTCAGCAATGATTCACACCACAGCCCCATTGTATGCTGAGTCCCAGCTGTTTTCCCAAAACATCCTGCTAGTGGAGAAATAAAGCGTATGAAAGTGAGGGGAGAACTGATCAGAACCAAGATGTCTGTTTGGTCCGTGTATCAACAGCTGGGTTGAGTCTTGATAAAAATATGTTTTTGAAAAAAATCTAGTAAAACAGACATTAAATAGAACTTGTCACCTCATCTTTATATAGCCATACATATACATACCGACAAACATGCACAGAGACCTTACAAGTAATTAAGAGGCTCCATCAGACTCAATGTCCCAATCTGATTTAATCTTAACGTCATTTTAAGAGTAATCATAATTATGTTTTTTTGAGGCCTGAAAATACTTTAGGTTGAAAATACTCAGGTGTTGGAAAGATCCGATTGGGAGTAGTAAAACAGAAGTGTTTAACTATGCATTGTATTATCTTAGCCCTGTTGAAAGGCACTGATGATTGGTTTTCTTACCCAAAGTTACAAAAAGGACTTCTGCTAAATGACTAATCAATGCTCTCTCTCTCTCTCTCTCTCTCTCTCTCTCTCTCTCTCTCTCCTCTCCCCATCAGACACTGAAGCATGTGGCTATGGCTGGCATAAATTCCAGGGCCACTGCTACAAGTACTCTCCCCATAGGAGGAACTGGGACACCGCAGAGCGCGAGTGCAGAATGCAGGGCGCTCACCTAGCCAGTATAGTTTCCCACGAGGAGCAGCAGTTTGTCAACCGTAAGTCTATCACTTTGACGGACAGACGAAAACAAATAGATAAGCTGTGTATGTGTGTGTGTGTGTTATAAACTAGATAAGACACATGCAAGAGAATGCACTGCTTAACCGGGCTTCTCGAAATCCATCATTTCGTAATGTATTCTAACTTAATTATAAAACATCTTATCAAAATGAGCTGAGATTAGTAACAACCATAGAACAAGAAACTAATGCCTATGTGGCATCACACTTTGTGTCTCTATTTTGGTAATTACACACACTTTTTTTTAACAATTTTTTCCTTTCACCGAAAAAGTCCTAATAAGGGTAAATTCTCAGAGGGAGCCATCAACCTGCTCCTAACCAAGCTCTCTCTCTCTGCCACTATATCGCAGGTCTGGGCCAGGACTACCAGTGGATCGGCCTGAACGATAAGGTGTACGACAGCGACTTCCGCTGGACCGACGGCAACCCTCTGGTAAGAACTGGGCTCTTTTCTCACAGTATTTTATCTCAACAAACATGGCACTGCATCATTCTAAATATTTGGACGTGATGTTGATGAGAAAATGGCGTCACCATCCGGGGTAGGAGTTGCTCCTCCGCATGGAAGTGACCGAATGTGGTAGGGATGGGAACAGTGGTGGCCTTCTCATGGCGTATTCTCCCCCTTGCCATGTGTGGGTGTGTGTGTGGGTGTGTGACAGAGAACAAGGAACGAGTGCAGATGTTTGTTTCGAATTGGCCACTGCGACTCTGTGCATTCCTGGCTGCAGTAGGACAGGTCATGTTATCAGTCGGTCAGTCGGGGCAGGAGTTGGGGGTTTTGACCGCTCTGCGGTGTCCCTAAGTGGGGGTGTGTTTGTTTGTTTTGGCTTCTGGCTGAGGAACCCCATTCCACCTCCTCTCACACACTAGACAGGATAGTGGTTAATTGCTATGTACATCCATGTCGTACAGAGTGATGTCCTCACTTCAAAGATAACCCCCCCCCCCCCCCACCCCCGCGACAACGCCAGAGATAAGGCGGGAGGCATCTAGATGGCCTGAGGAAAGGTATGGAAGAGAGAGAGAGAGAGAGAGAGAGAGAGAGAGAGAGAGAGAGAGAGAGAGAGAGAGAGAGAGAGAGTTGGGGGGTCACAGTCACTGCATTAGCACCCCCCCCCCCCCCCCCCCCCCCCCCCCCCCCCCCCCCCCCCCCCCCCCCCCTCCCAGCTTGAGTGGAGGAGGAGGTTGGGTGGTGCTGGGGAGGGGATGGGGAGGGTGTTAGGGACACTGTCTAGGGGGAGCGCATGACAGGCGTGGACAGGTATCGCTCGTCCGAGCCCAACACCCGTCTGGAAAGCCAGCAGGCAGCCAGCCAAGCCCAGCCACCCAGCCACACACACACACAGATGGACACACACACACAGATGGACACACACACACAGATGGACAGCACCTGTGCCCGGCTGTGGAGAGACGGGGAGAGAGAGGAAGTTGTGCAGAAACCTCCCAGCGGAGGGCCGGGGTAGGGGCTAGGTGGGTGGTCGCCCCAGGATCCTGTAGTAGACCACCACAATTGGAACAAAGTTGGCATCTGGAGTAGAGCCAGTCTGTACTATAGCTGTGGAGGATGAATGTATCAACACAGCCATCTGTTGCATATGCAGTGTGTGTGTCTGTGTGTGTGTGTGTGTGTGTGTGCGTGTGTGCGTGCGTGCGTGCGTGCGTGCGTGCGTGCGTGCGTGCGTGCGTGCGTGCGTGCGTGTATGTGTGTGAGTGTGAGTGTGTGTCATACTCTCTACTTATTTATTTGCAGATGCGTACTGCTTACACATTAGTGTGTGTGAATCAGGATTTAGCAAAGTACATAGGACTGATTATTGATTTTGATGATTGGTCATTAAGGGTCTACTGTGTGCCTGGGGTGGGGGAGGGTAGGGATGGGGTAACCATTGTGATGAATGTGAGTGAATGGGGCAGGAAGCCAGTAGCTTTGCTCAGCATAATAACAGGGTTGCAGCACCTCAAGGCATGGATGGAGGTGTGGGGTGGGGGTTGCAGCTTTGATGGGACTGTTTGAACCCAGAGGGCGTTGACAGCCCGCTGATGCTGTCCAAGTTGAGGGAGCTAGCCTCACTGGCTGCAGCTGTGTGTACATTATTGCAGGATTGTGCAAATCAACATTTTTTGGAATATTGTGCGTACATAATCCGGATGTGTCGGGATGGTAGGATCTGTGATGTCATGACACAGTGCTTGACATGACACATGTCAATTATAACATACTATAATAAATAGCCTTATAAAGGAAACCTCCTTTCTGCCTTCTGCATGTGCAATATAGAATATTTCCACCTGATTGCATCTGCCAACTACATTTATTTCCTCTTTATATTTATGCTGTTCTTAATAAGACACCCTTGCATGGGTGCTTCTTTAAAGAGAGGTATGGTGATTTATTGGAATAGATTCATAGATTCCAGTGTGCAGATGCTGTGGCTCCATCTTGTGGCCTTTCGGAGTAGCTACAGAAAGCCATAAACTACAGATTGGAAACCCTATTTCCATGAGCAGCAGTGCAATATCTCTTTTCGCAGGACCACTTCCAGAGCGAGAGATAAGGTCTAACTTTATAGCCTCTGACTTGTTAACCTCTGCCCTAACAGTGGTGCTAGTTTGATATCATGAACTTATCGACTCTTCCAGTTTTACTTGGAAGATAAGGAAGGTCCTTTTATGTTTCAAAATAACACCCAGCAACACATACCCAATGATCTGATTAACACTATTATTATAACGCTATTATCAACGCT
>NC_136934.1:7087860-7280360 GCF_949987615.1 Pollachius pollachius | reverse complement strand
CATCCTTAAATCGGTGCTATGTCACTAACAATTGTGTTAGAGAAATTGCAGTCTAAATGTGAGCACTAGCATGTGTTAGCAGCACATGTTCCCATAAGTATTTGGACATTTTGTTGTATAATTTTGATCTCCCAACTGAACAAGCTAACAGCTGAAACACATTCAAACCAATTTGTGATGAACACAAAACCAACCTACCACATGCAGTACACAAATTAACAACACAATATATTTGAACAACTGAAACAGGCTTTCCATAGCTTTTACACATCAACAGGTATTATCGGAGACTGCAGTCAAAAAGTACCAGTCCACTCACTTACATTCATTTTCTCATCACATCACTTCTCAAAGGTAAAAAAAAAGGGCTTTTGCAATTTCAAAAGTAGAGGAAACAACATTAGTGGGAGAGAGTGAGTACAGTTAAAGTAATGCTTACTGCTAAAGAGCAGTTAACAGTAAGACAAGTTAATATATAACTCTGAAACTGTGAAGTCATGTTGAACTTTGTTACATAATTTAGCAATGAACAACATATTTAGATATTTAGAGCAAATAAGATACAATGTGGATGTTTATAATGAACATCTACATTGTATCTTATCTGCTCTAAATATCTTTGTTCATAGTCAATCTTTCTACGAGGGACAAATCTTTCTGAAGAGTTTCTGAACCATATTTTGTATTGTCAAACTTTGTATACTGTATTGCTGAAAGGTCTGAGAAATTAATACACTTGCAAAACTACAAAATGTAAATGAAATAACTGCTGGATAAAAATGACGATATTTATTAGTTTTGAAAGATTCAGATAAAAAAAAATCACAGTTTCAGAAAAAGGAAATGAGTTCATGCTAATTCATGCTTGTTAAAATCCCACAATTAATATTCAGCTTTAATGCTGACATTTTTGTATTCGTTGTGGTAATTCCTCTTTGGTGGTTAACACTTCCTTAATTTCTACGGCCCCCGGCAGCTTCAATGCTCCTGTGGCTTGAAGCAGTACACGCCGTAGAGCTTCTGCTTCTTGTCCGGGAAGCCCAAGAAGCGCACGGCGGCCTCCCCTGCGCTGCAGTTCTTGCGGGGTCTGGAGATGGGGTAGCGGACGCTGCTGTCGGCCAGCCAGCCGGCGTCGCAGCGGTCGAAGCCGTGGAGCTTCCATGCGGCGTACATGTGGCCAACCTTGGCGATCTCTGCGTTGTCGTCCAAGCACGCCTGCACAGCCTCGTCATAGGTCAGCCTCTCGGGCTGCTCCAGCCAATAAAAGGTCCCTTGGGAGGGGGGGTGAACACAAGGACAAACGATTACAGACAAGTAAATCGTTTGGAAATGAATTGAAAAAAGAACGGCCACACCCAAAGTTAGGGCTGTACCCTAGGGCTTAAGATAGAGGAATTTCATTACTTATGAATTATGGATAGATATATAAATCTTTACACGCTGTGCTTGTTAACCTTTTTTTTGTAATCACATTTTTGTTTTGTATGCAATTGATTGTGTGATTGTATGCAACACAAGGATGTTAATCAACATAACCATAGGTCAAGACTCGTTGATTAATCCGTCAATCTCATCAACCTGAGTTAAAGTTACAAAGATATTGGAGATTCATGCTCCGTAATAAAGCCTTTATAAACCAGATCCAAAGGGGGATCTGCTCTGTGTCTAGAGGTCTGAACTGAAAAGTGAGTCAAAAAGGTAGGGGTTGCCTGGTCAGGCTCAAGCACCTAACACCACTATACCTCCTGTGATTTGGACAACTGAGTGTGCCCTTCACACTCGCTTTCATCGTTTTGTTATGGAGCATGAATATTTGTCTAAACTCCAATATCTTTGTAATCTCTGTTGCCATCGACTAATGTTACGGTTGGATTTGGTCCATGGATTTAGTGCATTCAATCACATGCTTGCATGTGTGCCAATGTGCACGCACAAATGGAAATTTGGCATCTTTTCATTATCGAATAATCGATTAAACTGATGAATCGAGCCAACACAGAAAATTCCGAGCTGGGTACAGCCCTACAAAAAAATGACCATACAGCAATTACAAAACCTTTTACCTTCAAGCACGGGTTTGAAGCAGAAAACGTCGTAGCGGCTCTTGGACTTGTCGCGCTGGCCGTACGACCGGAGGCCTGCCTCGCTGCCGGACCCGCCGCACGGCTCCCGGGGCTTGGTGACCGGGTACTGGACGGTGCCGTCGCTCAGCCAGCCGGCGTTGCACCAGTCAAAGCCACCCCTCCACGCCTGGAAGAGCTGGTCGAAGGTGGCCACCGTCGAGTCCTGGCTCAAGCAGGCCTGCTCTGCGTCGTGGAAGTTCAGGTTGTAACGGCCCAGGCGGGGAGAGTACGGGAATACTACACCTTTGGTGGACAGAGGACATAACAAATGTTGGACACTCTAAATAACCACTCATAGCAACACAATCAATCATGTGTTAAATCCTAAAGTGGTCATCAGCACTGGACTGTGGTCCTTTAAATTCATATGTTTTCTGTTCAACTCACAATTTTCATCTGCTGCCAAACGATGAAATGCAGGCTGTGTGGTTTCTGGGCCTAATACTGCGGTGTCTCAAGGGATACTGGTGTTGCTGCCATACAATCTCCTGGGTTTTACCTTTGCCATCTTGACTGTGAAAGGAGTCATTGTCTCCACAGAGGCCAGGCTACGCTAACTGCCTAATTAAATGGCTGTCAGTCCTTGCAGGACATAGATCATATCGCTCAAGTTAGTTAGCTAACAACTGCTGTGTATTCATTGAACAAGGTACTTTCAGCTATGTTATTGCATGGGTTTAATATAATGAAATTGTGCTGAAACTATATTTCCAAGAGTTTATATAAAGTTATTTACTTCATTCACATATGTAGACTAAATATTGACCATTTGCCCTGATATTGTCAATGCAAGAGTAAATGGAGGGTCTGTGTATGGATATTTTCCCTATGATAAAATAGACATCATGGCAAAAACATAATACAATTATTAAAATTCATTGTTGAATGTCGAACTAGACTATTGCAGACCAACATGTGCAAGGAAACAGGATGCAATGGAATCAGACAAATAATTCTCTGAGCTGTGAAGGTAAATAAAAAATATGTACCATTTATGGGGTCAGCTTCCACCAACAGGATAACATCTTGGATGACTTCTTCCATTCCTCTGAACACCTCGCATCGGAATCGACCGCTGTCGCTCGCGGTGACGTCCATAATCGTTAATGAGGCGTCTTTCTCATCAGCGCCCTGCAGGAAGGCGCGGCCGTTGAACTCCCCAAAGCTCTTAGTGTGGATACCCAGCGACACCAGAATCTCTTCTTCGTCCAGAGTCTCGTCCTCAGGCACCCGGCTCCACTTGACCCTAATACCGATGTTGGCGAATGGCGTCAACTCCAAGTCGCCATTGAGCCGGCATAGCAGGGTGACGTTGGCCCCGGCGCTGGCAAATACTGGTGAAAAATAAAATAAAGTTATCCCCTGAAATTGGTTACATTAAGAAGGATGAATTCATTATTTGTAATGGGATCCCAGCAGAAGGGGAATTTGGTGACTTGGAGAACAATAGAAGGATACCTGTGGTCTCAACCTTCTTATTAAATTCAAGTTTCTATCACGTTTTACGTACAGCAAAGGCATGCATACATACAAACACAAAACCGTTTCTCTGCTACCAAACAACTTTTGTTATGCAGCCTAGATTCTGTCTTGATAATTAGAAGCTGCAGTTGGACGCCATATGTCTTCAGAGCCTGAAGCCAAACCCTTGCATCTGTTTCCTACCAAACTTCCTGCTATCATCTTTGCACGAATCAGCTGTTTGTTGTTTTGCAATATTTAACAATAAGACAATATTGCACACCAATAACATGTGTTAAGTGCTTATCTAATATGTGTTACAACCAGAACAGGAATACTGATGGAAGTATTCCAACTGATTATTTCATCCTCAAAACCATCTTACAGGTGCTATACTTATTTTGGAACCAAGATTACATTTTATTGTTATGCAGATATACCCTTTTTCTTTGGGTATGTGATTTTTAGAAGAAAAAAAAAAGTACAGGCCTAGTGATGTAGAGGTTAGCCTCACAGAAGAAAGGGATCCCACAGTGTTTGTGCAAACCTACTGGCCTCCTGGTTTATTTAGCTTAGAGGGTCCTACCATACTGGGCCCCCAGTTTGGAGGAATGAAGGATATACATGACAGCTGACCCTATGGCCACTCCTCAAACACTCCACTTATAACGGTCATGCTCAGTAAAACCCTTTAGTGAGCAGAACAGGACCTTAACTTTAAGTGTAAAACATCTGGAATTTTTGTAGCTGAGGGCTTATATTATTCATATGTATACGTTTGCTTTGTGCTGAAGATACCAGTGTTCTGATTTTCTTTTGGATGAAGATTCAATGCGGTTGATCCTTCCCAAAACGTGAACATGTTTCTTTTTTTTTTTCCATCTCCTTGAAGCTCCTCTCGCTGACTTCCTCCAGCAATCTTCGCCAGAGCCACAACTGGAAAGCAGCATTTCTTTTTAACAAGCACAAACCTTTCCCACATGGACGCAACCCCCACCTTGTCAACTCACCAAGGCTTTGCCAGCCTTGTTCTTCCCATTACCCACCCAGGCAGGCCCCCCATCATCCCCCATGCCCCCTCTACCCTCCCACTTCCGCTCCAAGTGCGCGACAGACATGGGTCTGGATTTTGTACTGCTTTGCTGCATTAAGATTTTATTGGTGCTGCCGACAAAGCTATCCTATGTACCTTTACTTTTCCAGGTTTTATCACACTGCTATTCTTACCATTACTTCATAAGTGCTGGAAATCCTAAATTCTTCCCAAAAGCATTAAAATCATCATCATCCTACATCACTCTTGTCTCAGTAAGTCAGTCAGTAAGTATTCCGTCACTTTATGTTGCCTCGTAAATTCAGTGTTTGGTTAGCAGTCATATAAAGTTAGACTGGATCCAGAATGACTCAACTGCTCATCAAAACCCTGGGCGCCGACAGCTGATGTCACCACTGACAGGTTACCAGATGAAACCAGGTCCAGGACCAGGAATTATGTCTGGGAGTTTCCATGGCCTTTTGAAAGAGCTTTAAGTGAACAACAAGACCCTTTGTCCAGCGAGGTATAAAAAAAAGTATCCTGGTTGAGGAAAATGTATCCACTGGAAGAGATTTGTATTTTATCAAACAAGTGTCTCAAGGGGAAATTGGAAAAAAAAAATAACAAAGCAACTTTCTTTCAAGCATGAAGGCTATGCTTGATTGTTGTGTTTATCCACCAAGTGTTGCATTTTCATTGCTTATTTTTTCTGCCTTCTCTGAGGTCAAAGTTCAGGCTTTTAGCGCAATTGTATACACACATCGGTCAATTCATTCTCAACCATGTCATTCGGTGTATACTATGTACAGAGAAGCTAGAAAAAAAAAAGTAACTTCACATGTGTATGGCAATAAAAATGCGGAAGCCAGTACCAAAGGACACTTTATGACCACTGGTACTGGCTATTTTATGACCGCCAACTCTTTCTAAGGTTTTTGCCACTGATTGAAACCATATGCTTCTTTGCAGCCTGTGGTGTTTAATTAATACAATATACAATAAAGTTGTCCAAGTCAACTGTATGAACTATATATCTGGAATCTCAACTATTCCTTTAAAACATTTCAAAGAATACTGTGCATTGTTGTATTACTGTATTTTAGTCATAAAGCGTTAATTTCTCTAATGAACAAGTAAACCCTGTGACCATTATTATTCAGAACTCCTGCCTCATGTGTTTTCCATGGCGTGTAAAGGCGCATCTTGAAACAGCTTGAAACAGCTTGTTTTATATGAACTTACAGCCCTAGCTCTTGCCCTGGACTGCCTGTGTAAATATGGGGGAATTAACAAGCACAGCTGGGGTACACACAGCAGGGAACCTCCTACATACTCATTCCAATAAACCTTGCGCATGTCACACGCATAACATAAACGGGAAATGCGTGTGTATGTGGGTGGGTGTGTGGGTGTGTGGGTGGGCGGGTGGATGAGCGGGTGGGTGTTTGGGCGGAGGGCAGTGGTGTGTATGAGTAATTCCTTAATCAACCTCTGAATGCGAGGATCAATTACAGCAAAAATCCATGTTCATCTTGGTCCTACTCCTCTACTAGAGCCGCCTGCCCAACCCCCTTTGAAAAAATCCCCCTGCTCTGCGGATCTTAGCAACAAAGCAGAGCCAGGGTAACTACGAAACAAAACAGGCTGTTAACAGGCCATAGCATTAACAGCCCATTACCTCACAGGGGAAAGATGGCGTTATTTGGACAGTTTTCAGAACGGTGCCCCTATGCATACAGTGAGCAATAAATCTTGACGCAGCTCCTGTCAGCTGCCTGTGCTGTGTCGGGTTTCAAAGAGTGACTCAATCTGCAGCTACGCCCTGGGAATACTAGGTACTAAATGGGTTAAGAACCTTCTCAGCTGGCCAATATAAATCTATACTGCATGGAACCAAAACCCTGACCTAGCACTGAGCAAAACGGACATAAAGCATCAAAAACCGACGCACGCAAATGCACATACATGCACAAAAAGTCCCTCAACTTTTCGAAACACATTTCTACAGACTGATATACCTGCACACGCACATGCACATGCACACACACCAACACACACACACACACACACACACACACACACACACACACACACACACGCCTTCCCCCATTAATTTCAGACTTTGAAACTCATTTGCATGTCAGAAACTGATGCATACATTAATGCAAGCACACAGGCACACATAAAGACTGCTGGTCGTCTCTTGCCAATGGGAGGGACCTTATTGTTTAGGCAAGCATCGTTGCCATACAGACATCCCCTTATTGAGACATTTTTCCCCTTCTAAGGAGAACACAGTGTGAGTTGGCATCCAAACCTTTCTGCTCATTCAGATTGGAGCAGCGTTGAAAAGGATGAATTAGTACTCAGTACAAATAAATAAGGATTCCATTTTGGTGCAGCAAACTACTCTTTCCAGCTTGAGCAGTGGGCTAATTATAATAGTTTACCATAGCAGCAACTGCATTTAAATGTGGCTTAAAAGTTCTGCGTGTAAGATTGTCAATATGCCAATTCTCTCCCAAAGTTTATTATTATAAGTTTGGAAGAATCTATCTTTCTAAGGATTAAAGTTGGAAAATGAACGTGTGAATTACTTGTGCCCTCTGCATTCATTTTGAACCAACCATTGAAAATTCAAGGGGAGGGGAACTAAATAAATCAGCTTGGTTGCCCAGTTTCAGCTAGACCTATATTGAGAGTGCAGCCATTAGTATGGATCACATTCAGTATTATGTGCTGTGAGCCTTCATGAGTGACAGGGTGATTTATTCGTTAGCTAGACTCTTGTGGTACTCTGTATGCAGAAAGTCAATGAGTCAGTGGTGAGTCACATTGTGTATGTTACCCTAGAGAGGGTTCCTTTACCAGTACAATAACTCCCTTGTTACACAAGGCCGTATTTAGTCTTGCCCCCACACAATCACACAAACACACACACACACACACACACACACACACACACACACACACACACACACACACACACACACACACACACACACACACACACACACACACACACACACACACACACAGTCCTTTCTCTGTTCCTTTTTGGTACCAGTGCAGGGACAATCTACAGTTACACATAGCTGAACTAAAAATAGCAGGAATAAACGGCTGGGTCTATTAAAAGGATATCCTGTTGCACATGCTTGTGTATTCAAAAACTACATGCATGCGTATGCACATGCAACATAACTGAAACCAACATATTTTTTTCTTACCTTGCGTTGCGTTCTGTTCATCGCTGTACACACCGCATACCAGGGTCAAGGACAGTAAGGTGGTGGAAAGCAGACTCAGCATTTTCTCTCTTTTTTTTTTCAACTCAAAGGGGCCCCTTAATTATAAATTGAACACAAAATAACCTGAACATACAATATTCACAATTTGTTCAAAATTGGTTTGCTGATGCTATTTCTAAATTTTTTTGATTTAAACTTTTTTCTTTTTTCTTCTTTTCTTCTCTTCGTCCTGATTTCCCTCTGTCTGGAGCAGCAGCCGGGCTCAAGTGCTACTGGAAACTTAGGGCTCATCAGAGGTCCAGAAAGTGGCTTTTATTGAAGCCTAGCCTGATTTAGACCACTCCCCCTACCCCTGGCCCATCACCCTGCTTCCCCCACTCTAGTACCCGCTCCCCGTTAGAAAAGTAACAGACAACAATGCCACTCTATAGAACTGATGTTTGGACAGCCCCGACCGTTCAATGGGGAGGCAGCGTGTTAGATGTGCTGATTGGTTGTCAGGGTTACCCCTGTGCATCTATCAACACAAATGTACATACAAACACACACACACACACACAAACACACAAACGCACGCACGCACGCACACACACACACACACACACACACACACACACACACACACACACACACACACACACACACACACACACACACACATACACACACACACACATTTGAATAATTTGTGACTTTTTTGTGTTGCCTTTATAGTCTTTCCAATACATTTAACATTAGCTTGAGGACAAGGGCTCTAAAGATAATAGATTTTAGTTCCAAAAGTAACCCAGCAGCATCCACTTCAGATAAGTCATGTCAAGAGGGTTATTTTGGTGCCTTTAACTCCATTATCATGTCCCAGCCTCTGTTGATTCTCTGGTTTATTTAGGCAGAGGAGCAGGACTAGTGGAGGTTGGTAGGTGGTACTTTGAACTAAACGTTTTCTCAGATGCACTGTCCACGAAAAATGGGATGACTGGGAGAAAGTGGATTCAGGCACACTGTGAATGCTCTGCTGGGCTTAGAGTTGTTGCAGCTGGAGGTGTACCACTCCCCCCCCTCACACACACACACACACTCCAACCATTCCCACAACCCATTTTGGCATGTTCTCTCTCTCTCTCTTTCTCTCTTTCTCTCTTTCTCTCTCTCTCTCTCTCTCTCTCTCTCTCTCTCTCTCTCTCTCTCTCTCTCTCTCTCTCTCTCTCTCTCTCTCTCACTCTCTCTCTCCTTGTTTCACACTTTTCCGCCTTTTGTCCTGTCAGGATTTCCTTATGCACAAGAGAGAACCGTCTGCATGAAATAACACAGAGGGCCTTCCAATTTTGTTTTATCTTAAATCCAATCTTTCCCTTACCAAATTATATCCAGCCCACTATTTACATTACTCTAGTCTGGATGTCTGCACTGGTTGCAATACCCTGGGTGTTGTGAGCCCAACACCCAGGTGGATACAACTAAACATGTACGCACACATATTTGGTGTCCAGATGCTTAACATAAGCTCAAAACATCTGTGATGAACCATTCTAGGAGCAGATGTCATGTCCGTTCAGAATATCAAATTTAACACTGGCACCATCACGGTTTTCCCTCAGTCAAATGATTAGTTGCGATGTTGTAGCATTTCCCTTCCTACATAAGAAAGAAACAAGATGGTTGTCTAAGATGCCTACAATTGAGTGGAAGAGGGCTGCGAGCCCTGCCGGGTAAAGAACAATAAGGATAGTGTGCGTTTTGACCGCTCAGTCCTGCGCAGTTACTTGTTGATAAAATAATGGGTTGCAGCAGCAACCTCAGCCAGACAGGATGCATGGGGGATGAAAGATTTGAGTGCATGCAACATACACAGACCTTAATGTGGCTTTCACATTTCATCCTTCAAAGCCATATGGTAGAACTGTAAATATTTGGGCAATTATATAAGATAGAAAGGCTGCATTAAAGGATACATTGGGTTATTCCCAAGGAACATAAGCACCGATCTAATCATCTTTTGTATCTTTGGTTCTTTGTAAAAAAAAGGATGCTGCTAAAAAGATATATCAATGTAATGATCAGCCATATGCCATTGAGAACACAAAAAACCATAAAAGAAAAAAACTCTCTAAAATACACATCGATAGCTCAAAATAGCTCAAAAAAGTGTATGGTAGGAATAACAGAAATATACAAATATATCTCAGGGTTCTCCTTAAACAATGTAACAGTGTCCCTGCGCCACCATGCTCCTTCCCAGAGGCACTATGTAACATCTTAAAACAGGGCTGACACCACACTGACGTTAGTTGACAACGTCATCTGTGCTTCCCCCCTTTAAATTCTGTAATGGTTCAATTGGATAGAACACATGTGTTACTGGAAGAACCCTTCAAAAAGCAAAAACTAAAATTTCATGAGTAAATGATGTGTGGAGGAAGTCGGTGGCTTTTCGAATCCACATCATATCCGAGTCCGACCCGGTACCAGCAGAGCTTTAATTCAAAGCGGGACGCAGACCGGATGAGCCCTGAAGCGCCACAGCTGGGCAGTGGTGCGTAGTAGAAAGGAAGGAACCCCATCAGAAGATTAGATTGAATGTCTTGTTGCGTTTAATATGATTGGTGGTAATGAAGTAATTTTGTTGTAGAGTTGCTGGTGTGAGTGATCTGATTGAAAGCATGACCCACCTAATCTCCTGTTAAGGCACAAGGCTTAAAGAGGTGGTTTGTAAACTGTGCAAAGTTTGAAATTAATTGCACTGCAGCACTAGTGCTATTTAATTTAAGATCAGGGAAACAAAATACACACAAATCATAACTTAAGTATATTACCTTATTACAAAACTGTATTTTTTGGTCAGTTCACCTTTTCAAACGAAAGCAGACAGATGGATTTTGCAGGACAAAGGACATGCCAATACGGTGACAAATTGGCAAAATAAAAGGGTGCAGCCAAATTAGTTTGGGAGTCGTCAAATGAAAGCCCTAGTTGCACCAGTGCCACCAGTAAATACAGTGCCACCAAATGGGCCCTGTGAATATAGACATAGGAATACGAGTATTATAAATACAAAGTGAACGATTTCTGTAAATTTGAACATGAACTAAATTTTGGTGATGTAAATTGAATGTCCATAGGAAGTGATCAGTGCATACATTGGGGAGACCAATGTGATCACTGACATTAACCTGGCTGGATAAGAAGCCTGTTTGCCTGGGGGAAAAAACATGTTTGTGTGCATGGTTGACCATGCCTGGATGCTCCGGTAATGTCTACCAGACGGCAGCAACTTAAACAATTCATAGCTTGGGTGGCTGTAGTCTTTTGTGGATTCCTGGGCTTTCCTAATGCATCATGTGTGGGAGATGCTTTGCACGAGGGGGAGGTGGCAGGCAATGGTGTGTTCCGCTTTCTTCACCACCCTCTGGAGAGCCCGCTGCTCAGCAGCAGAGCATCTGCGGTACCTGGCAGCGATGCATCCATAGGGGCATCCTATAGAAGTTAGTGAGGGTTTTGACGTACATGCAAAAAGGACGGAAGAATAGGCACATTTAGACAGCTAAAACTGCCGCGTCCCATTGGCAGGACCAGGCAATGGTCCTGGCCCCTACCTTAAGTCGACGATCATCCCTTTTGAATTGCATACGTTGAACGATGGTTGCTTTTCCTCGCACCATGTTGCCAAGACGCTGATCTCCCCTCTGCAGGCGGCCCCATGGTTTTTGGACAGGAGCCCCAGGATGGTGGTGTTGTCTGGGAACTTAAGATCAGAGGTTGGAACTGGTCGTGACGACAAAGTCAGGCGTTGACAGGAAATACAGGAGGGGACTGAGTACACAGCCCTGAGGGGCTCTGGTGCAGGGTCAGTACAGAGCAGGTGAGGCTAACCATTCTCACAACCTAGGGATGGCACGTCAGGCTGTGCGCACTCTCAGGGCGACGGGGACCATTCCCAGATCTGTTGGGTCGGGATGCAAATTGAAGGGGCCCTCCCAAGAGGTTGTGAAGGCTGGAGCAGATGTGGGTTTGACGCATTCATGATGATGCCGTCAGTAATACAGGTCGCTAGTCCTTTCAGCAAGTGGTGAAAGATTTCATTGGCACAGAGACAATGGTGGTCTGTTTTGAGTATTTTTTTACGTGGAAAAGAAAAATGGGTTTGCAAAATCAAAGCCAATCAAAGTCAACCACAATCATTGCCTAACTCTAACCCTAACCAAAAATATGGTGCGTTGTAAGTACCTTACATTGATATTAATTAAGTTTAATTAATAAAACATGTATCTCTTCCAATCCAATTGCTGTCCAAAAACAGCAGGTTATTGGTTTAAAAAATAAAATATATAGATGTATATTGAACAATTATTTCACAATGTTTGATTGGTCTTTACACTTTATCACAACTTTTGAACTGTTAAAGTAACTGGAGGTTATAACATGATTGATTAGTATAATGGGTCTGCTCAAATGAACATGACAAAAGCAGGGGATTCCAAAAGCTATACAACACCAGTATTCCCAATGCTTCCCATTTAAACCAAACTATATTGTCTGTGTGTGCATCGATGCGTGTGCACATGCATGCGTGAATGTGTGACTGTGTTTGCAGAAAGCCAAAGAGTTTATAGTGTATATTGGAGGTCTTAAGGGATTGAGGATTTCAGGTTCCACCCAGAACAGGGAGAGCATTTATGAGTCTGCTGATTTAGAGTCAAGTCACACGAGTAACATGAGCGCATGTTCAGCTGTCTCTCTGTAGGCCAAGCAAGTTCCGGTTCTGGCAGTGTGGGACTGTCCACGATAACCCACCGTTCTTCACTGGACTGGGTCCCAGCGCCATTAAGGGGTTCTGTGAATAAAACCTTAACGACAAACAGTATCCCGATTGGTTCTTATGGAATTCTTTGTGTGAACGTCCTCAAAGGGGATATAAGAGAAAAAAGGAACGAATGCTGAACAAGGATGTTTTATCACATTTAAACTCCCTGAAGCCCCTGGCCAACATGTGCTTTTAATCATTCAAGATGATGCTTACTGTGATTTGGGAGTGTGGGAAGTTACTGCCAGTACCTGAAGACATTGTGTCGTTCTTCTCTTATAACATGACTGGAGTGGTTAAGAGACAGTAAAGGGACCGGATATGAAGAGCTGATGAATACATGAGTGGAACATGTCTAGCACACACAGCTGAGATATATATATAAATATATATATATATATATATATATATATATATATATATATATATATACACAACTGCTGCTTCAAAGTCACAACACTTTTCAGGTTGAACAAGGGATGAATAAAAAATAAAAATGACACTAGTGTTTCGCCGACTCATTCTGGAAATGCTCTGACGGTCTTTGATTGGAGTTGGCTCGGTGGGGGTTCTATTGGCAGGAGAAACTTCTTTGTGTGTTTGTGTGTGTGTGTGTGTGTGTGTGTGTGTGTGTGTGTGTGTGTGTGTGTGTGTGTGTGTGTGTGTGTGTGTGTTTATGGGCCATCTGCCTGCGGTGTCTGCCCATTGTCCAAGGTGGCAGAAGCGGGGCACCATCGTGCCAGTTTCAGGTTGGCACAAACCAGGTGATTGAAGTTAATGGCGTCAGTCAGATTGAAATCTAATCAATCTGATGATGATAGAAGCAACATAAAGAACACAAGTGCAACCTCAAGTGCAACCATTTTGGGAACACGTTTTGGGGACACGTTTTGGGAATTTGGGGAATTGTTGTAATGCTCATATATTGTAGCATATGACTTCATTTATCTTACATCAAACTTACCTCTCTCTCTCGATGTCTCTTATGCTCTCTGTTTTCCTATATCTTCTGGAGAGTTATGGGACCAGAATGTGTGCATTGCTACACTCTGACCACTGCTGTGGTTCTGGCAAGGGATGATGGGACTCTCCCACCATCCCACCACCATTACTGTTGTATAACAGCCCAGCTTGGAGCTGCAATGGTTAATATAAAATATAACAGCTCACGTACAGCCCTTGTTTACTATGGCATGCTAGGCTTTTTGGCTGAGGGAGTCAACTTTTCTTTAACAGTCATAATTACAAATTTGGCGAGAGTTTAAAATAATAAAAACAAACAATAAATGCATTAGTTATGTTCGCCATGGAAACACGTTATACATTGTCATCAGACAACTGCCAGTCTACGAGGTACCAGATTGCTGATAAACCGTTTTCCTGTCATGGAAAAGACCAGAACTCAGAACTCACTGTAATAACCTTCACTGTCTCTGCTATATCATTTTCTCTGGCACACATTTGCTCAGACTGTGACTATTATTCAATCAAATTAGCTAGATCACCATAGCAGGGATGATTGTATGGAACTGTTTCTATGTACAATATATGGGTCAGTGACTCAAATTGTGACTCAGAGGGTAACAGCACACATATTTAGTGTGAGCTGAGGATGCTTGTTAACATGTACGTCATGTTTGAGTCATATAGGGGACTGAAAGGACGCAGGAACATACACACACATCATTTCCAGGCACTCTTACATTTCCGGGAAAGAGGTGGGTCGGTTGCAGTAAAAGCCAGCAGTGCCGTCTTGACATTAAAACGATCATCAAGCACTTGAATTGTTGGTCTGATGAAAAACACAGGGCATCAACTAGTTTCACGACTTATAAAGATGACGTCTGTGTGTGTGCCTGTGTGTGTCCGTGTGTTACAATTTGTGCAGAGCTTTCTTTATTAGCAAGTTATTGGCACTGCTCATTGGCAGTGTGAAACAAACATTTGTCAAGCTCACTCAGTCGGTAGTCTTTTGGATCTGTTTTAGATTATAGCTCTTAGTGTACAAGTCAAATCAGTTTAATTCAGGCAAAGAGAGATACATCATCTAACATAAGCTCTCTTTGACATTCTGCTGCTTTGACACATTTGATACAGTCTGGTAGAAATGATGGTCCTTGAAGCAAGATAGAGGCAGCTAGTCGTGGAGGTAAAAGCAATATTAACCACTTTTCCTGGTTTATGCTGAAGGTTTTGGATTACAAAGTGGGAACAAACCTTGTAATTATTTTGCAATCATCTTGCGTTTTACTCGTTCAGGTTACATGATATGGTTAAAGTCAGGTAAAAAACTTTTTGACTTAGACAATAAAGTATCACTGTATTGAAAAGGTTAATCACCCCAAAAGTTTGAATAATCTACCTAGGACTCAAGGCAAAGCAGATTTTTTTATCACCATAGGTGTTGAATATTTTGTGCTGATTTAAGCTGTCATAAAGAAGTTATACAATCTACTTCTACTTTATGGCCTCTACAACAAATGCTTTAGTCAAGGGCATGATGGATTAGGTTAGCTCTTGGCTTTAAGAACAATAGGCAAACAACAATACCAACTTGCTATGGTCACAACCACAAATCTTACATCTGCATTTGCTTTTAGCTGGGAAATCCAAGATGTTCTGAGTTTCCCTTCAACTTGGCTGTTACATCTCTTGTTACAAACTGAGGTGGAGTCCGCTTTGGACACTTTTTCATATGATGAAAAACTAACTGGACTCCATGTGTTTGGCAAATTACATCATTCACAGAAATTGGCTGTATTTTATAAAGTAAAATCAGCTGGTGTAGATCAGTGTGTCCTATTCAAATCCACTTTCTACCTTGTTCTGTAAAGGAAAAGGGGAAAAACTGGATAAAGAAGGTGAATCATTCACTCAATCTTTCTCCTCCTGAGCCTTTCTATGTGGGGTCCGGTTGGAGATATAAAGCGTACCCTTAGGCCTGAGATCAGCATAGATTGTTTCAAACATGAACCAAAAACAGCCCTCTTTTCATTTTCATCTCTTTTCCTTTTATTTTTCTTTAACAAAGGGCATCACAATCAAACACATACAAACTTCTTTGAACAAAAAGGTAATGAAAATTGTAGCTACATTTGAGAGCAGCCTACTACAATACAAACTGCATAATATACTGTGGATGACAGTAACATAAAGCCAACAGACAAAACGAGTTCATATTAAAACATCATGCCGCTCTTCACTTTTGAATCACACTTTCACTCATTATTTGTTTTATAGAAACAATGGAGTCATTCCTGACAATTGAAGGGGAACCCCATCCAAGGCAGGATAGTTCCAGGGAACACATGGTCCATAGCATCCAACTCCACTCTCCAAGGTCAAACATAATGGTGTACGGTTGATGTCTCACGGTATCTCTTGTTTACAATACTCTACACATGATTGACCTATAGCATGGCTTGGCCAAGCCAAACCATAAAACTGAGATAAACAATTTGGAAGCAAAACGTTTAGTAGAGCAAAATACTTACAATTCAATTTTTACAAGGCAAGCTTTACAGAAAGTTAAAGTCCCATAAAAATAAAGAAAGTGTTGTTCGATTTTTTTTCCAAAAAAATGTACGTAAACTTGTACGTATATAATAGAATGAATCACAGTCTATTTATCTTGGTTTCTTTGTGTGCTGTAGCTTTGTCAGTATAAGCTCCATGGTAGTTCCTTCATTCTATTCTAGGCCAGATGATCACTTGCAGTAGGGGTGGCTGAAGGTTTAATAGCCTTCCTTCAAAAACATTAAATCACAAGCATAGGTGCAGTAGAGACCACCCTTAACACTTACAATGGGTTAAGGGACAGTGTTGTGGTACAGTACACAGCTGTTAACATTTTCCTCAGATGTCCCCAAGTCTCCTGGCAACTGGAGAAACACTTTGCTTGTTTTTACAGGAAACACTTATATATTTTGGTTGTCTGAGGTTGTGGAAGAACCGTAGCATGCTCCGAAAGGTCAGGACTACTTTTATGTGACATCATGAGAACAATTGTGTTCTGACCTGTATTCATGAATAAATGAACTAAGTTCAAATCACTAGGAAACAGCTAGCAAAGAACCAGAAAAGAAAAATTCACAGTTCAATTCTTTTTCACAGTTCACATACCTTGTTAATGTTTACCTCCTCCCTCCCTTGGTTCCTATGAGCATATTTAGATACCCCACATTCATCCATATTCAAATATGTTTAAAGAAAAGTACTGTTTCCTATGAGACAAAATGAAAAAAAAAAATCCAGAACATCACATTGTCTGATTTTTTAAGAATTTATTTGCAAATTATGGTGGAAAATAAGTATTTGGTCACCTACAAACCAGCAAGATTTCTGGCTGTCACAGACCTGTAACTTCTTCTTTAAGAGGCTCCTCTGTCCTCCACTCGTTACCTGTATTAATGGGACCTGTTTGAACTCCTTATCAGTATAAAAGACACCTGTCCACAACCTCAAACAGTCACACTCCAAACTCCACTATGGCCAAGACCAAAGAGCTGTCAAAGGACACCAGAAACACAATTGTAGACCTGCACCAGGCTGGGAAGTCTGAATCTGCAATAGGTAAGCAGCTTGGTGTGAAGAAATCAACTGTGGGAGCAATTATTAGGAAATGGAATACATACAAGACCACTGATAATCTCCCTCGATCTGGGGCTCCACGCAAGATTTCACCCTGTGGGGTCAAAATGATCACAAGAACGGTGAACAAAAATCCCAGAACCACACGGGGGGACCTAGTGAATGACCTCCAGAGAGCTGGGACCAAAGTAACAAAGGCTACCATCACTAACACACTACGCCGCCAGGGACTCAAATCCTGCAGTGCCAGACGTGTCCCCCTGCTAAAGCCAGTGCATGTCCGGGCCCGTTGAAGTTTGCTAGAGAGCATTTGGATGATCCAGAACAGGATTGGGAGAATGTCATATGGTCAGATGAAACCAAAATAGAACTTTTTGGTAAAAACTCAACTCGTCGTGTTTGGAGGAGAAAGAATGCTGAGTTGCATCCAAAGAACACCATACCTACAGTGAAGCATGGGGGTGGAAACATCATGCTTTGGGGCTGTTTTTCTGCCAAGGGACCAGGACGTCTGATCCGTGTGACGGAAAGAATGAATGGGGCCATGTATCGTGAGATTTTGAGTGAAAACCTCCTTCCATCAGCAAGGGCACTGAAGATGAAACGTGGCTGGGTCTTTCAGCATGACAATGACCCCAAACCCACCGCCCGGGCAACGAAGGAGTGGCTTCGTAAGAAGCATTTCAAGGTCCTGGAGTGGCCTAGCCAGTCTCCAGATCTCAACCCCATAGAAAATCTTTGGAGGGAGTTGAAAGTCTGTGTTGCCCAGCGAAGGCCCAAAAACATCACTGCTCTAGAGGAGATCTGCATGGAGGAATGGGCCAAAATACCAGCAGCAGTGTGTGAAAACCTTGTAAAGACTTACAGAAAACGTTTGACCTCTGTTATTGCCAACAAAGGGCATGTAACAAAGTATTGAGATGACCTTTTGTTATTGACCAAATACTTATTTTCCACCACAATTTGCAAATAAATTCTTTAGAAATCAGACATGTGATTTTCTAGATTTTATTTTTTTCATTTTGTCTCTCATAGCTGAGGTATACCTATGATGAAAATTACAGGCCTCTCTCATCTTTTTAAGTGGGAGAACTTGCACAATTGGTGGCTGACTAAATACTTTTTTGCCCCACTGTATATATATATATATATATATATATATATATATATAAGACAAACACAAGATTATCTGGAGAACATAGGCTATATGTCAACGCCATGTTTTGTAACAGTACATAGAGTCCAAAGTACAACCATTTCTGTCTCTATCTTGTCATTGAAGATGTGTGTACCATTGAGTACACACTGAAGATGAGTGTTCCATTGTATTGCCAGCACTGTCTGCTTTAAATAAGCTTGGACTATCTGGTTCCTTTGTGCAGATGGGGATGTGCAGCTCGCTTGCCTATAGCAAGCAACGTCCCTGTTCCCAGCAAACACGGGGGTCGCAGCTACAAGAGAAATGGTTCCACATGTAGTTTGAGCGAGAGAGAGAGAGAGAGAGAGAGAGAGAGAGAGAGAGAGAGAGAGAGAGAGAGAGAGAGAGGCCAGCCAAAATGAAAGCTGTAAGCCAATCTGGATGGTCAATATGGAAAGATCATGCTCACTACCTTGTACACTTAAACCAGACACAGCTGCTACAGAGGTTGCACCTAGTCACAGTCAATTGACAATAAGCATAACTATGAAAGGAGAATGAATAAAACATCGCCATAGTGGTATCATAATCAACTGGGCCTTAAAAGTGTTCAGAGCATGCATCAACCTTGACTCAGACATTTATGATGAAATCATTAGCTACTGTGCACGTAGAGTATGCTTCCTCAACTACTCAATGCTATTACAACCAGAAGATATTCATTGGAAGGAAACAATGATGAGCTGGGGAGAGGGGGAGCTAGTTGTTTGGAGAAACAAAGAAATCGAGAGTGAGGTGACGAACAGTGTTGACCCTCACTTTGTTGTTCCTGCTGTCACAAAGAGTCAAGTTGACTGCTGAATGTTCTTACAAATCCATCAGAGGGCATGCTAAATCATTCCCAGTGCATGGAGCTTGCCAAAAATATCTGCAAATCGAAAGCGAACAAAAGGTTCCATGTTTTCTGACAGGGAATCTGTCAGAAGAATTTAACACACTGAAACTCAACAGCTTGATTTCTTCATTCAACAAAATGAAGGTGCACTAGTGAAGGTTTCATGCAGAAGTAAAAGTATACACTAAATGTCTGCGAAGACTTTGTCACGTTACCGAGTTTGAGGTATAAATAAAGTAGTAGTAAACGGTGAATTAATACTAAATTCAGTATTTATGTGGAAAAAAATCATAATCCGTTATACATTATTGATAAGATGAGGAGAAAATGGTTTAAAAGGTAATTTATAAATCATAAGTTGATGACTTAATAACTATTTATCAAGTGCAAATAATGCTTGATGAACATATAATTATGCTGCATCAATGATTCATTCAGGAAGTTATAAACCATTAGTTAAGTATTTTGTGTCGGCTCAACTATTACTCTTATTATTTGAGACTGCCGTAATGCCACTGGAGGCATTTCAAGCCTCTAAATATAATGCTTGGTAAGGCATATAAAGTCATCAGGTTAGATATACTTACGCAAAATACTTAATTTCACCATAATTCAGGGTTTTTCCAACATTGAAAATTCTTTGGCAGTCACCAAAAGTATTTCACTGTGTGCCAAGGTAAAATCCTGGCAGCCAAACAGTGAATGTGTAAAAGACTATAATTTCTGAATTGATCGACTTTGGGTCCAATGTGGTCTTTTGGCCATAAAATGGCAAATGGTTACGCTGTAAACCTACTAGTAACCAATTAAAGAAAGAGTAAAGTGTGTCCCATGGATAAGAACGGTCTTCGACTGGCTAGCATTGAAGACGAACATACTTAATATTGAGCAATTCAATTACTCAATACTGACAGGACCAGTCGGTTCTTATATTGGACCAGTCTGTCCTGTACTGCATGAGTGGCATTGAGAAAATAAGTGGATATTTTTCTGCATCAAGCTATATATCTCAGAGTCTAAATACATCCCAGACCACTTTATTTTAAAAGGATGTCTACTAGAATTACAGTAACAACAAAAGTTTGCAACGAAAATGGTAATGTGCCTCTATTTTCTTGTGACACTGAAGAGCTAAGCCCATTACTGTCATTTGGTCGTGTGTATATCAGGCTTCTTGTTTGGTTATTTTGACAGTCAGACTGCATGGAGATTGTAATAGTTTCATCGCAAAAGAAAATTTAAAATGTGATTATTTCTCTTTTGAAACTGTTCCTGCAATGATGTTTCTTTCAATCTGCAAAGATTTGCTCGTGCTTCCATACCAAATTGCAGTAACAAAGGTGCATAGTAGAGCCAGAGTAGCTTATGCAATGAGTAGAAATAGGTAGAATGCAGAAGGTCAGAAATGGTCAAACTGGATGTCATAAGCTGTGTCCGGCTAGTAAATCAAAATCTGTTCCAATGAAGTTCAGTCTGTGTTATAAAAGTTATATAATTGTATTCGTTCTCTTTGCTTTTACTGTTTGTGGACTGATAATGCTTATTGTTGTGTGTAGTCATAGCCTGGGAGGAACCAGACGAATCATGTGAGCTCATGTGTTAGAATTAGGTATAGAGCTTAGTGTGCTTATGGTTAGGGTCAGTACTGACATCACACAGAGGGGCGGTGTTGAGGAGCTCATTAGCTGTAAATGGCAACAGCTGGGTCTACAGGTGAGCCTCAGGAAGTGAGACTCTTGAGTTGAGCGTCTGTGGAGGTGGCTCTTTGCAGGTGAGACTCTGAGGTTTACCACAAAGGACGCACGGTTTTGTTCAAGACACTGCCATGAGGGAACTTTTGGTCATAAATATACAGAGGAAACTGAATTGACGGGTTTCAAAGCGCGGGCTGGTCACCTGGAGACGAGGTGCCGGTGCGGCGTGTCACTGAGAGAGAGCTGTTCGCTTAGGTTGGCTGTGGACCCGCGGTGAGTACCTTGCACGTAATCCCTCTAGATTGGTAAGATTGCATTTAGCCAGGGAAAGTTTATGAGCACGAATCACGTAGGGACGTTACGGGCTGGCTAACCGGGTAGTAACAAAATATCTCATTTGCTCTGCAGATAAGCTCTGGCTCACCTCCAACACAAAAAAGATTGCTACCCTGTACGAGATAGGCCGACCAAACACAGCCTTTTGTCTAATATGAGGAGGGATAAATACGATGACTGGGCAATTGAGTATAACAAAGATGGCTGAAGGAACTATATGTTGATTATGCTACCGTATATTTTAACTAAAAGAACTGTACTCAAAGCTTTTGTTGAGAAGAAATATGTTTTTTGGCCGTTCAGTGCTGCGTCACCGGTTTTGTTGCTATGTTTGGTTGTAGGCCTATCTAATTGCGTCCAGAGGCATTTGTTCTGCTGCCATTTGGTCATCGACAATGAACGGAGATGTTCCAGCCTAATTACAGTTTGCAATTTGTCTAGGATGCAATTCTAGCATAGTCACTCCCTGAATGCCCATTCTGACTAGGAAAAAACCCTGTAATTGCTATAAAGTTTGACTCAGGTTTCTGTTTCCTCACTATCATCTTAAATCCCTTCTCTCTCTTCAATGTTCAAATGGTCTTCTCTGTCCCCTAATGTTGCAAACACTCTTGCGGTCAGTTTTCATGTACAGATTGAGTTGATAGGCTACTCCATGATGTATTTTCGGCCTCTGGGTCTGAAGTCTTTCAGATCTTTGTTACCCAGTAGCTGTATTGCCTACTCTACCGTCAGACCTTTAACTGCCACACCACTCCTGCTGTAAGTTAACTAAACGTATCCGGTTGGACTGAAACGGAAAACATCTGGACACTACATTACACTGGAAATGGATTGCTTGAAGACCCTCATAGGGAAATGTGTATGCTCAACCCGTTGTAGATTGATATAATCAATCTACCGCTCATAGTCATGTTTAATGTTCAATGTAAAATTTATAGCACATTTCAGAGTGCATGTCAGGACAACTAATGCACATCTAATCTTTTACCATAGTTGTGTATCTTGTTGGGTAAAAGGACCCACTTATATGTATGTAAGCTTGTACACATGTGTGTGTGTGTATGTCTTCTTGTGGATTTGTGTCCTTGTAGAAAACCTCGGGGAGTTGCAGTTCCGTTCTGTTCTGTACATTCTGACTTCCTAGACCATGGCACTGGATTCTGATCTCCTCCAAACAAGACAACACTGTGCCATTGTTAAAAAACATTTGGTTCCACTTATGTGAAATGGCCTTTCTATGCATTCAATACTTGTTCTGTATGCCCTGTTAAGGCTCCTATCAGGATGTATAAAGGGTTAGCATTGGTCTAATTCATTTTATCTGGAAATGGATTGTTGTATAGTTGATACACATTTACTGACACTATACAATACAATTATAAAAATTGCACATTATTCTTTGCTGGACTGACTAGACGCCAGAAAATTCAATTTTCACCATTGCTCTATTGTTTATTTACCTTAAAACAATAATCTCTCTTTTACTGCTTAACATCAACACAAGGGTGTATTATATATGATGATACCCTTCCCAGTTTATGATCTTATCCTCCTCAAGGACCTTCAACTGTTGAGGGACAACAGCAAGACTTAGTGATTGTCAGATATATAGTAACAGCTTTCATGCGGCTTTTCCTCCGAGATTCCCCACTGAACAGTAACAAAGGAGTCTGCCATTTTTCCTTTTCAGGGATCCATTTTTTTTTATTAATGTCACAGCTGTCATTCATTTAATGGACTCATCTTAAAAATCATTTCAAAGGCTTCAGTGCCAATTCCAAACAGTGTTTGTTCAATGAATATGGAGAGCATTTGAACGATATTGTAAAAATACACTGATAACTTTTATTGGTGGCCTGAACTACAGTTCCCATGTGGATGGATGTGAAGACGACGTCAAGAAGTTATCCCCAAGACATGGGTTGTACTCTTGCCTTTGATTTCTCATGACTGTGGTCAAAACAAAAAAATTCCCCTCTCATAACTCACACCTTATGCTCATTAAGTAAGAGCACCAAATCAAATGAAAAGCACATGCATTGAAACACAATGAAAGTGCTGTGACAATGTATAACTTTATGTATTTCTTCAAATGCTACGTTAAAATATTATAGCAGCACTCTTCATCATTGTAAACAACAAAAGTCAGCGTGCCTGCAAGACCACCTGCTCACAAACACAGCAGGTCTGCTAATGATTGGTTTCACTGTGTTCTAATTATACGAAACACAGTGGTACAATCTGTGGCAATATTTTCAAACAGTGTACACACATCCAAGCACAAATTATTGCTCATACACACATGCGCACCCAAGGAAGCTAGTATATAATGGTTCATATGACACTGACAAGACAGAATAGATACATTTTGCCAGAAGATTGAGAAGATCTGAAAATGCAGAAGCTAAATAGATTCTGCATTATAGATCGTGCTCATTCCTTTTATCACAGGTATAATTTCAAAAGCTTGACAAGAACACATTGACAGCACAATTTAATAATTTACAATACAATTTCATTTCAATTAAAATTTTCAAATTGGAAGAAAAGAAAAGCCATCAAGTGAAATCAAGCGAATGAGAAACCCTGAGAAGAGACTGAGGAGAGAACCGGCATACATATCCCTGCTTGATAAGACTACATACCTAATGAATATATTAGATATAATAACGCAGATGTCAAATGGGCTTCATAATGTGACACGCATAACATAGGCAGAACATTCACCTCATTCATTGTAGGTTATTTATGGGAAACAATGCATACAATGTGAATATACTGACATGAAATATGAAATCCCAATGTGGCCAAAGAGAAAACAAATAATGAACCTGCTAGGCCAGCTCGCTTTAATCTCTTATCAATACGTGCAGACCTCTTAACGGATCAACGGCTGTAGGGGAGCATTTAAACCCTGCAATATGCATGTTCAACCATCCTCTTTATCTGTTTAAGTGTTCATGAGAGAAATTTAAAGACATCCAAGGAAAATATGGTATGTTCCGTCGTGAAAACAAAACGTAGCCAAACTCAAAACAACTATTCTTACTTGGTGTTAATATTGTTCAAGTATTTTTCAACGTCAAAATAACTTTTTTCTCTAAGGTTTGATTCCCCACAACACTGAATTCCCATTGGCTGCTGAACAACTGGACAAAGCAGTAGTTTCTGGTGTTGGGGAAGATATTAAACCTCCCAGAATCCCCTGTTCCTCCATATTTCTGCTAAGCCGTTTTTCAATTCCCTTTCCAAAATGTCACTACAAACGAATGCCAACTGCCTGCTTGGCAATCTGAAATATGCAGGTCGGTGTAAAGTTCTGCACACACACACTGGTCCATGTGGAAAATACTATGTATTAATTTTTCATATACTGTGAATTTCAAATCCCTATGAAAAGTTTGAGAATAAACATTTGTGAATAAGGAAATATAGGGATATATCCTTAATATGTTGGGTTACTTCTCAGCAATAGAAAATAGGGTTCCATGTGAAATTATACAAGATAATCTCTTTAGCGCATTTCCAGTCAGGCTGAGGCACATCATCTGTAGATGGCCAATGGAAAATACTGTATATCGCGAAACATGCTGGATGTACAGATGCACAGCAATGCAATGCAAGCAGAATCGCTGAGACACAGAGACTCATACAAGTATGTTATCACACCATCTCGGACACACCCTGTCAAGTCTGACTCCAACTAATAAATTATTATGCTGTCCTACTTAGGCAGATTAACCGTAATACTCGGTCCCCTGAACAATCTGTTTTCACTGATACTCCACCCGAAATATGACTCCACCCAACACACACACACACACTCACACGCAGACACACACTCTCAGACACACACACACAGACATAGGAACACAAACACACACACACACACACACACACACACACACACACACACACAAAGACAAACGCAGACACACGCACACACAATCACACACAGGCCCACACACACACACACACACGCAGGCAGACACACACAAACAAACACACACATATTCCACACAATGAAAAAATATATTCCAGTGACGTACGCAGGGTGTACTGGGATGGACCCCTATAGTTTCAGCTGTCTGGCTGGTTGTGTAAGCCAACTGCTTTAAAGAACTTTCGAAGGGAATTGAAGAACATCTGGACTATACTTTCCCCTTATGCAATGTTCTCCTAGATGATATGGACTGCCTATCCGTAGTCACTATGGGTATTGCTGTGCTAGGTTAAAGTGACTTTTGAATAATATTTTCAACCACATGGGTATTTTTTCCCCTCAGAGACTATAATTTAGCTTTAACTGCTACAGAGAGCAGTAGTGTTTGATCCTGACATGGAGTCAAGTGAAATCCAGAACAAATGAGCACCAGCCTTGCAAGTGTGTGTATGACATGTTCACATAAAAAAAAATGCCCCCTGGAGGTGATTTGGTAATGATAATTGCAGAAAAACTTCAAAACAAACTAAAGTAAAATAAATTAAACCAACCCCCGGCTTCCTCTGTGGATTCAGCCACTTTCTGTCCGGCACATGTGAAAATGATACCAGACTCTGTCTTCCCGGATTCTTGGTGTTCTTTGAGTTCTCCCTTACAGGGCAACAACTGAGGCTCACAACAGCAGAAATGTTAATGTGTTTGTAGGTGAGCTGAACCTACGAGAAAACTCATGAGCCTGGATCGATTCAAAATCTATAGTAAACTGAAAGCGAACAGGTCAGAGTGCACTTGAACAAATGGACTAACAATTTTAAACTTAAAGGAAATAGTCATTTATAGAGTCTGCTTAAACCGCAGTTACCATGAAGTCATGGACAGGGGCCTTGGACAACGGCCAAGGGCTGACAAAATTGTTTATCACCATGACACAGAAAGACACAAGGAACCATAACGGTTAACAGCCATGGAGGGAAAAAAAAGACATTGTTCAAAGGAGAAATCCTCTGGTTGGCTGCCTTCTCCCTGCCCACCCAGGGGTCTCATTTCACACTTTTGAGTGGCTCGTCCATATATTCCTGAAGCCCGAGTGCCAGGGATTGCTGGCAGCACATAATTCTCTCTATAGTTGTCCCATGAGTGCCGATCTAAGATGTTAGAATGATTAGATTTTAGAAAGAAATGAGTTTTAATAAGTGGAATGTGTTTATATGGGTGGATTTTTAACAGATTTCCTCTTAGCCAGCCTACTTTTTGTATGTATACACTGCTTCTTAAGTTAGTATAATAAGCGTTTAGTGTCACAGTTTGGTCCAGTGTGGGACCATCCAGAATTTGTTGTAGCCAAGACTCATATAAAGGCAACCCAGTAATCTAATGAAAAATCATGTCCTACCCTACGTCAGTACTGGAAACAGGAAACCCATCCCCTAGGCCTTGTACCACACAGTGTTCAGGAATGCTTGAGAGCACTTAATTGTTCTGTGACAGTGCTGCTTCAATCCCAGACCCGCTGGTCTGTTGCCATCAGGAAGCCAGACCCACGTTGGCTGGTCCACAGAGGCCATCATCTGGGCTCATTCAGTGCAGAGCTCTTCACCACTACATGAAACCAGTGCCATTGTGCGGGAAGATAACAAGCTAAATCCATTCCGGACATCGTGCGGTGTTGAAATGCGCCACCAGATTTGGTTTCTCATGTTGCTCTATTTCTAGCAGTGAAGACTGACAGCATGAAATGCAAAAAATATACAGCATGATACGAGGCCACGGTGGATGGGAGTGATTTAATACATGCACAACCACAAAGGGACCCAGAGGGTATATTCTGTCTCAGGACAAATAGATCATCTTCGTCTACATCTGGATTATAATGTTTGCATCTTTCCTCCACATCTGGGCCTCTCCTCAACAAGAAGTCTACACACGTAGGATGTTAAGTTCTTATCACCTTTGAATCTCGCTTTATGTCGGAGTCAGTCAAACATCATGAATACAGTGTCAGCATTACACACAGTGCGTGCGTTAAACAGGTAGGAATCCTTCTACACAGGGGACAAAATATTATTAAATGTGACTGACACTATAAATACGGATGCAAACCAGAGCGTGACATTCAAATGCATTCAACAGGAGAGGTCGGTAATCCTTGTGGTGAAGTGGCCAGGACTGTCGTCCTTCATACATTTCCAGTGGGCCATTCCCGGGTTTTAGAGGCATTTGTTGGCTCATGCGGGTGCTCGGATTGAGCATTTTTCGTAGTTGTCACTTGCAAGTGAAGGAAAGCCACTAGTGAGACGACTGGGGACACACGTCAAACACACAACAAAGGAAATATCTTCTCCTCAAAGCGCAGCGGGGAAAGTGGCGGAAGCAGTTGTCTCTAAGGCAATTGCGACGCAGACCACATCGGAAGCTGGGTAGTGATTTAGAGATTATCTCAGAGAATAGTACAATGCTGTTTGCCTCCAAAAAAAAGTACTGTGTGAATTTCTTTTTTTTATTACTAATTAATTTAATTAATTTGCCTAATTAGTAAAAATCACAAATGTTTTTTTTGTCAGAGTCTACAGCATTGTATCAGAGTGACTGGGAGCACGTAAACAATTGTAATATAAGGCTATGGTTATCTATGAACCAATTAGATTTGCATTTATTGCTAATTAATGGATTTACAGATGACTTGGCCATAGTGTAACAGCATCAGAAAAACAATGTAATTATCCTTTGTTATTAGCCTGCATTACACAAGAGACACATTTCTACTTAATGTAGACCACCCTTCCACTTCTGTTTTCCCATCCTGAGCAGTAGGAAATATTCAGGGAGAGCTCAAGCTAATCTAAAGGGAAACGCTTGATGCTTCAGAAACTATCATAACAATTTATGTATTTCAAGTATTTTAACATGTGGGCTTCATTAGCATCTGTCCATCAGGCTGGGTAACAGGGTTGATGAGAAACACCACGGATATGGTTCAAAACTACTCAATGAATGCGCCCATTCTGCTGGTGCTGGCTGAGGGTCAAAGGTCAAAAACAAAAACGTACAAGCTTCCTTCCGAGCATCGGAGCAAGAAGCATGTATTATTATTCATAATTATCTGCATGACGGCAATAAGTGCTCTTAACGATGATGGCCAATCTTGAAAATTGTTAGAGTGTGGCACTGTTTGCAAGACTAAATTTGCCTTTGTTAATTTCAGCTGTGCTTCAGTGAGCAGAAAACTCAAGTGGGTGTCACCAGTGGGAGAGCCACTGGGAAGTGGACACTCCTTGTCAACACGTTCTGGTGCCACAAAAACGGAAAGACTAGTCGGAGGTCAACGTGAAAGGTCATCATCATTCAGGAGTGGGAACAATGTAGGACACATGGTCAATATTGACCGTTAAGGAGTGTTTTTTCTTCCACTTGGAAATGCTGCATTCCTCTGGCTTTGTTGCAGTTGGGAAGTATAGGGCGAAGAATTGGGTCAGTGGTTGACTTTGTAGTATGAAAAACCAATGGGGCACGTTGATCTTCTTTGTTTGGCTATATACCACCCAACATGACAGAAGAGGGGTTAATAGAACATGGATTACAGGGACGACTTCTGAACAAACAATTCAAGAAGGGGTCAAATCCACTCCATCCAGCTGCGCAAACCTGAAACGTTTTAGGGAGCCACAATCAACAACGTGGGGCATTGGGTGGTTGGGGGGTCGGGAGTGTGATTCTTTGTCTGCTTGAGATCTAAGGGGTGTGAAGTTTCGTTAATTGAATGAGTGTATGCCTGCGTAGGCCTCTGAAACATCCAGAATAAATGCACATCATGTATGCAGGTTAACGAAGCGGATTTCCATTTTCAGGCAGGCATTTTGTATACCGCACTTTGATAACCACCGTTTACTGACCGAGTCAAAAGGGGGCCAAATACAGCTGTGTAAATTAAACGGCGGGATCTTCCTTGTTGAAACACTTTTTCCTCCACCGCCAGTCCCGGTGACTAGGCCTGATATCTCCATGCGTTGCCCGGGCAGTATTGAGCTGTGATTGGCCGTTCAGACCGTCCTCAGCATATCATCCATCAGCCCACATCCAGGTGGCCCATTTCTTTTTAGCCTTATTAGAGTCTCCGGGCCCAGTGCATTGATGGATGTGACCAAAGGGATACTGTTCATCACACAAGGGGATGGTAATGGGCCGGGGACCTCCCGCACGTTCAGTCACCACGATAAAGAGTGGGAAAGAGCATATAGATAGGGGAAGCGGTAGGAGGGGAAGGTTAAAGAACACACACTGTGTGCGCGACTCTATCTGTTAGAGTAGATTGGGGCTGACGCCTTTCGATTGAGTGTCAGCCTCCATTCCTCCAAGGAACATATGCGTTGTCTGCTTTGGATTATTTTACATGGATTCCATTATTGATCGGCGGAAAAAGATGCATTTCTTGCGTAATGCTTTCAGATTTTGTTCCCTTGTTGGCTTGTCAGATAAAGCAAGAACAAGACGTCCCTTTGGACTGTGGCTACTGGCTTTTGTTATTATGTCTTACATTTTATAGACAACATGATTCATTTATTAATCAATCAACTATGAAAACAAACATTCTTTGCAGCCCTTCTCTAGATCGCCATATAAAAATCCTTCTTAAAATACCTCCCTTAAATTCACATGTAACTGAGATTGTTCATTGTACACTGCACAAGTATTTGTTATGATTTAGCAAGGACAATAAAAAAAGGCTTTTTACATTTTAAAGCAAACTGCTTTTAGAATGAATCAGTTAGTTGGTTAATTCCAGGAGCTTTTTAAGGTTTTAAACAGCAGATGGCGCCATTGCACTCCCCATGTGTATACTGTTCTAATGCGCTGCAAGAAAAAAAATCTATAAAGACATTTTCATTAGCAGGAGAACAGTTTGGAGGGAAGAGGATTCGAGCAGACTATTCCTTCTCTGCGCTTTACGTTCTCTATGTGCTAGTGTACAAGAGCTTGCCTCCTCACCCTTGACTCAATGGCCTTTTTTATTTTTCATTTCACAACATTGACACGGACAATACCATGCATCCACATAATAAAGGTATCCACAGCAATGATTGGAGATAGAGTGCATTTCATTTTACACAGCACAACCATTTTGTTTAGTACATCAAATTCACAGTGCTGAGGTGAACCGATGATATCAATAAATGTGCAGTTTAACCGCTGGGGAAATGATCCATAGAACACAATATGACATCTATTCACTGTGTTGGTACTAGGATGCTAGACATTTCAGATAGAAGTAACATTCAATCCTTGAAAAAAGGACATACATTTTGCAACTAGATCCTAGGTCCTGGATGAATTAGATGTACATATCATAATACCAAGGTGATTTGTTACACAATTTTTATGTCAAATATTTACATGTATTTGGGCTTGTATGTGCTTTAAAACAATCAGGCAAACTAGCCCGCAGGTCAAATGATTACGAAAGGTAAGAGGTTGAAAGGGTTGAGTCTTGTGAATTTTGTTTTTGGAGCGTATAGGCTACAAGCAGGAACCAACGTCGAGGTTTGATGTTGAGCAGTGGAATGAAACAGCTAGAGGGGGAACGAAAGAAGATGCTCTGTGTGGGTGGCTTGATGTCTCAGAAACATCTGAAGCAATTCCAACCAGCCACCCTTAAAAATTCCCTGGTAGGGGACTTCTATATTAGGAGGAACCCTTAAAACTTGCTCCATGTGCAGATACCAATGGCTGGTGCCTCTTGCCCAGGGCATGAGTCGGGCGCTGAGGTTACTTCAGAGTGTGTGATTTAAATGGGTGGATGACAAAAGTTGAAGTGGTTGTGTTTTTTGGGGGGGATTTTCAAATAATTTGTGAAGGCGCGCTGTTTATTTCAATATCCAAAGATCAATCATAAGGGGAAACGTACTTCAGAACAGACATCAGGCTGCTATTTTTGGTATAAAAAAAGATTTAGGAATTTTCTACAGCCAAGCCATTCCATATGATTTATATAAAGCCCAATTTGCATATCTATGGCAGTGGTCCATATCAGTCCCCAGCTGAAGGGGAACTACAATGCATTTATCTCTCTTCAGATATGGCCATTCACAGGGCCTCAAATGCCCCCCACCCCTCGCTTTTCCCTCATTCGGATTCTGGTTTGGACAGGGGGCCAACAGGGAGCTGAGTCGAGGCCAGAGCCGCCGATGATTGTGAGATTTCTCCCCCCCCCCAAATAAGTTACTTCAGCCGTTGCCCCCACAGAGACCGAAATAATTACCTGATAGAAAACAACCTTCGCCGTGGATGTCCTTCTTTTAAATGAACCAGTCAAGCGATCAAATTAAAATGCATCCAAAGCAACAATACTCTGCTGCTGTGGCATGCTAAACATAATAATTAGACTTTCTTGTGCTCGCCGTAGAAATATCTCCTCGTAGTGATTAGTCCCAGAAGCTATCTGGCGGCCATGAACTGCATTGTGCCCTTGTTTCACGTGAACAAACTCCAAGGAAATCCCCCGGCACTCAGTCCAGACGCCGAGGTCACTGAGCTCAGGCTTAACCTCAGATGGTTTAGCAGGAGGAAATTACTTTCCTGACCATGATATTAAATGAACATGCTTGGGTTGATATTAAAGCTGCATTATCTCTCTCAATTTCCCTCTCTTAGTATCCCGTACATCTTGTTTTACTTCTCGTGGATTGTGGGGTTAAAATGGTCACAAGCAATTATGTTTTGGGTGACGTCGTGCTTTTTCCCCGCTCCCTTTTCTTCTGCTATCCGCTACGAGGCTTTTTTCGGCGTTCACCTGTTTCGTTTTGTCCTTGGTTATTTATATCTTTGCTTTCTTCTCTTTGCGCCGCTTGTTTCCTTTGACCTCTCTTTTGTTCAGCGGAAGAGGCGCGCTGTGGTATTGAGGTGCGCTCCCAGCTCCCCCGGCTGCGGCACTCTCTGGCCCTGCATTATTGAACACACTGCAGCACGGGCCAGGTCCGCAGCACACAACACACAGGGTCACCGAGTCACTGACACTCCCTTCCATGGCACCAGATAGATTCCAATCAGCGACGGGGGTGGGGGGGAAACGGGGGGAGTAACAGTTGTTCCCCAGAGAGGAACGGCAATGCTCAAGATGGCCATCAATTGACAGGAAGTCCCTGTCAAGAAGCGAGCGGAATGAAATGTCGCCCGCTCAAATTGACTTATCCTTCTGTTGATCATCTCCGAATGGATCCTGTCCAACTTTAGACGTCATTGATGTGGAGTTCAATGGGCTCATCCCTGCCAGCGAGACTTAATGGATAATGATTACATTCCAACATGCTTGGATCAAAGAACCGATCCGACACCACTGCTCAACCCACAAACGGAGGCAGAGAATCATTACAACGATGCCCACTTTTAAACCAGGAATTCAATCGACCGCTGGTTTGGTGTGTGGAGGTGGAGATAGGCATGTCTTCGCCCAAGTGTGGCTTCCGATAGATACCGTCTTAGGGTTATTTATATTAAGCAGTAGTGATTCATTACAAGAATCATTACAGGATCAACATTGCCCTCTCCTGGGCAGGATTTCTGAATGATTATCCATGTTACTTTGTGGTTTGCAGGCACCATAATGGATCCAGACCAGGCAGCAGTAGTTGCTGGTGGATGCATTGCCCTACACAACAGTGGCCATTAAGGGAAAGGTTCAATGCGAGCAACCACCGGCAGAGGAGAAAGAACTGGGGGGTGGGGGCTTATAATAATAAGCTGTATTATTTTTATATTGTATTATATATTCTGTTACACAATTGTGCCTTTCTATCTTTTTTTTTTACATTCTCATTAAAGGTCTTTTGTTTCAATTGTGTAGAAAGGCGGTTCTAAACACTTCAACCAGTGTGGTGTTATTATCTTAAGGTTGTGTTCGATTTTCCCAGACTCTTGTTTCTCCTATTCTGTCATGAACTCGCTGCTCTCAGCCTCTAATTTGGATAGTTCCTCCGTAAACACTCTCTGCCTCAGGGTATCAATGTTACTCGTTATCATTGCCCTTGATGCCACGCGTTTAAATCAAGGGTACCGTCGCTGACAGGGGCTGGTTCGGGGTGCAAGCAGGGGTCTGAGGGGCTGGGGGTAACAGAGGGCACCGTCGGGTTACCCAGCTCGAGTCCAGCCACAGCAGCTATTTGTTCTGGGCTGGCTATCTACCTCATCTGTATGTTGCATGAGCAGGGGGTTCTGTCTCACAGTGTGGTGGCTGCATCGGCCAACCACTCTGCTCTCCCTTACAACCAATCACAACCAGGGATTCCTCCCCCAGAACATCCAGCCTCAGGGTGGAGTAGAGCCAACTCCAGGTCGTGGATCACCTCCTATTGTGAATGGCTTTGACCTTGGATAATCTTCTGCTGCCTGGTTTCTTGGGTAACTCCGCTTTTTCTGGACCTCCTTGACAACTGTTACCTCCACCCCTTTGGCGTTTATAGCATTGGTAATGGTTTGACAGCTTGTTACACTTTGGTGAATTTAGCATGTAATGGAAATTTGCTTTCCCTGACTTCGCTGATAAATATACAAGTTTGCTTGGATCTAAGATTTGGTTTTGTTGTCTTGTCTTCCATGGTCGTAAGTTAAGCCACTATGTTGAAAGGTAGCAGTTTGAGGGCTGGTGCTCCAACCCAGTGAAACAGTGGCAGAAACAATCTGAATTTAGCTTTTGATGATCATTTAATGTTAAAAGGAAATGTTTCACAAACTTTTTACAACCCAAAACTAAGCATAACAAAACATACCGTAAAGTTAAACCTACTCATTAATAAGGTTATTGCTAGTTTGGACATTACTTACCTATTAGTAGTGCAACCACATTTAAACACTACTATGAAACTAAATAGTGGTTACTAGGAATTTAGTAAGAGACACCCAGTCCTGGGAACAAGGTAAAGAAAGAAAAATGAACTTCCTGAAAACAGATAGTACATAGAAAACAACAAAATGAGAAGCTTTCATATCTCATGAGCAAAAGTTACACAGATCAGTATGGGGCCACATGGGGCCATATGGGGCTCTATTTATAACTCTTTCCTGATGGCCACAAAGCTCTGCTCAACTTTCACGCATAGGCACAAGCACCACCAGCAACCAGTCAGGCTTCTGACATGAGGCTGCTCTTTTACATTTACATACACTTATTTGATCGGTAGTTTTTTCTTTCTTCACGTCTTTTGGTCTTTCCAGGCTTTGACTCTCCGTTTAGCTATGTGATGCCCATACTCAAACAGTCTTCTTGTTGGCAGGAATGCCAACGCAATTAATCCCGTGAACCCCTCTAGGTCACAAGGTGACATACACGGGCGGAATCCCATTACCTACGAGGAAAATGGTCCAAAACCAACCCTGACAAAACGACACGAAAACAAGCAAGGTTTCTGCCCCTTTTATTGTTGTAAACAATCGTTTAACATTGTGTCAAGCTTTTTGCTAGCCATCCATTGTATCCCCCTCAGTGCGTACTTCAACCCACCTGGGGACGCACACAACACACGTGTCCGAATGATGAAACCTGGTCAGATTCTCCACAGAAAAGCTTCAGCTCACCAATTGAGAAGCAAATATAAACACGCCATCTGCAGCGCCTCAGTATCACTGGCCTCCGCTCACACACACACACACACACACACACACACACACACACACACACACACACACACACACACACACACACACACACACACACACACACACACACAGTGGAAAAATGGGTTGCATCGTGTTAGGTCCTCCTGGATACCCAGGCAGCAAGAAAGCCAGTATAACAAACTACGCAGTGCCTGCCTACACAAGAACAACGACATAAAAAAAACGTTGGCCAAAAGCACTCTGGCATTTCTGGTTGACTCATTATACCGTGGCACTATTTATATAAGCTGAATAGTTGATGGAAGTCTAGGGGGATCGATACTGAGAGAGCACCCAGGGCAAAGTGAGATGAGAGGAAAAATAAATACAGCGTGGGTTTTGATCCTTACATTCTCTTTGTAACACGTGTTCATTTCTACCACACCGAAGGGCACCCAACCTGGAAGACCTCAGGGAAGCTACGTTTGAAAGGCAGACCTAGCTCACTCTACCTCCCCTCCCCACCGACACTCCTTCAACAAGAGTTACTGATGGTGTGTAAAAGGTGTGTGTGTGTGTGTGTGTGTGTGTGTGTGTGAGACAAAGATGCTATGAGGAAAGAGTAAGTGAGATCCTATTTGTGTGTTTAACACATCATGTTCTACATTGGTCTGGTTAAACATGCATTGAATTACACTTGGATCAAAGGTTATGTTTGTTGGTTTTGCTGCTCCTTTTCACTATTAAGATTCTCTCTCTCTCTCTCTCTCTCTCTCTCTCTCTCTCTCTCTCTCTCTCTCTCTCGTTCGTCCCTGGCTCATGCACTCTTCCCCTAGCAGATCATGCATGGGAGCCTGGAGTGTGTCATCTTGCCATCCTGGTGTGCGTGATGAGGAAAGAGTTTGCAACCAGGAAGCTAAATTAATAGATCTCAGTTGGACAATCTGTTATTTTGTGTTTGCGCTTACAGTACTGTGTGTGGCAGAGAGAGTGTGCATGCATGTGTAGTTAATGACGGGATACTAATCACAAAAACAGAAGGGATGCAAGATCAACATGATCTTAAATTCACTGGGTTTCCTTTTCGAGGTGAGTGTAATCAGACATGAATGTTACTGTTTGCTTTTCTATATTGTTTTGCATTTGCATTTATGCATTACTATAGTAAGTGAGTGAAACTGTGCAAAGTCATTTAGTTATTGATTTCATTACAGGTCCTTTAAAAAAATGTAATGATTAACATTGTGTGAAAGTGTGTGAAAGTGCTGGATGTTGTCTTGTTCTCAGTTGTGGCATTAGATAAAGAATCTTAAAAAAACACAAGATGACCCCTTATTGGCCAAGATTGAAATGATTCGGTCTGACATTGGTACAGTAAGTCCAAAGGAACAAACAGCAAGTATGACTGTCTAACCTGTCATAGTAGGTTATGAAATGTGCCACACTTGGCAGCAACATTAAGCTTATACTATTCATAACCAATTGGGGAATGTGCAGGTCTGTCTGTGAGCGTGTGTGTGTGTGTGTTTGTGTGTGTGTGTATGTGTGTGTGTGTGTGTGTGTGTGTGTGTGTGTGTGTGTGTGTGTGTGTGTGTGTGTGGCATCCTTTTGGATGCCTTGTAAACAGCGTGTATTTTGTGTGTACCTTGAGAAGCTAATTCCTCGCAGGTCAACCTTCACTTTGATAGAGCTCGAGTTTTCGCTGCATAAAGACGACAGGTGACAGATATGAATAATGCAAGAAGCCGGTACATGAGGCAGCGCGCACGAACAAACAAGTGACTGTATGAATATAAATAAATAAAAAACTTTTATGTATTCAAGAATGCAGGGACCTACACAGAGGCCGGCACCGTCCCGGGGAGCCCGTGAGGAAAACCATTAGGGGTGTTATTTACACAGATACCACACTGACGTCAAACTAACAGAGAATAAGCGATGCACACTGCGAGAGTGTGTGGATGCTGGCTGGTTTTGTAGGGGCAGCCGCCTAGGTGGAGTGTAGCAATGCGCACATGGCCGTAGCCAGCTATGAGGCCACCGAGGTCCGGACCTGGGCCATTTTTCTAGAGATAAAATTAGAAACCAAGTACAACTGTAGACAAAATCAGCGGTTGAGAACTTCCCAGAGATGAGCAACTACTTATTTCAGTTGAGCCTTGTTACTTTGTGTCTGCCCGTTGTGACTGTTGGGGTAACCCCCCTGCACCTCCCTATTTTTCAAACCCTGGCTGTGGCCCTGAATGCACATGCTACACGTCACCTAGGTGACTTGCATCGGGCTCCTCCAGACCCTAGGACGCAGGGTGGTGATGTTGAAGCCGGTTTAGTGTGGAGATTGCTGATGATGATACATGGCCGGGTGAGGTTGCTTAAACCAGCCGTCATCCACACTCCCCCGAACATACATTCACTGTCCAGAGCGCAACACGCCTGTGAACATATACAAACTTCCCACACATCCTCCGTCCAACTCTGGTCTACTCCATTGCTCACTCCCACTCGTGTTCTCTGCCTCACTCTCCAGGCTCACGAGACAGTCTCCAGCTGCACTTTAATGGCCAGCAGCAGAAAACCACGTTAAAGGGGGAAAGAAAGTATCAGGACTCACCATCTGTCGGTTTGTTCCAGGCTACAGGCAGCAAGCACAGTCATGTTGGTGATCAACAATGACACACCAAGTGTCTGCTATAGTTACACATGAGACAATGCAATGCAATGGCGGTAGCCCTTCGCCGTGCTTTCGGTTCGTGAACGGTTCTGTCTAAAGCTAGTGGTACCGAGGTGGGCCGGGCCTATGGGATGTCTCTAGTGGTGGAAGATTAATGATGTGGATTTATTGCAAATAAAAATTTTAATTTAATGAAATGGGAATGATGGTGTCACTTCCTTTGCTTTTACCTTTCATTTAATTATAATATATATTTTTAAAGGTCTCTTGGTGTTTTCGTGGAAAATGTCACATCATACGGAAATGGGATTTATTTTTCTTCTCAAAGAAACCCAGTAAAGGTGAGGAGAGAAGATGAATAGATGCCATGAGTTAGATAGCAAACCCAATAGTAATGATGAGGCTGATAACAAAACTTTGATATGATGAATAATATGAGGCATTTGAGAGAGGAGGAAGATTAATTTAGTTTTCCCTGGTAGAGCATGCATCTATATATGTATTTTTCGAGTGAACTGATTGGCCTATGTTTTTGTATTTTGCATGAAAGAATAGCTATTCGTAACAACTTGTTGTGGGCCTACTGAGAATAATCGGTATTGCATTCGCATGTGCCCCATGGTACCTAGCTTAACTGAAAAGCGGAAAGGATAACAGCGTAGGTCATGAAGGCACAAAGTTAATCTTCTGGCGGATATGGGCTTCCACACAAATGAAAACACTGCAACTAAAGTATCAATAGTTTTACACGTCAAATAGTACCCTGCAAACCGTGTTAAAACAAAACACCCAGACAAAAAAATATATACAGAACAAGTCCTGACCCCTTTACAATGTCATGTGAAATTAGCACAATGCTGCATCGGACAAGTGAAAATGAGCCAAATTGGCTGTTCAACAAACACAATGGATGACAAGAGCCTCAGTGCACCGGCGTTAACACAGCTCTTGAAAACACAAGGAGACTATGAAGAACAACAAGCAACCACTTAACAGCCCGTCTGTCGGCCAACTATTCCATTTGTGCCGGCATAGCGGATCCAAAATGGCAAGTGGGGAGATTGGATCACACACTGCATGTTAAAATACCCCTGAAGGTACAAAACTACAATGTGAATAAAGAGAAAAGCTTCATTGGCTCGCTCATCAGTTGCCAGCACTCTGTGTGCCATTCTTGTGATTTATTACGAGGTGTAAACGCAATGCCGTAAGATTTAACTACAGTATGTGAGAAAGGTTTTTGTGAAAATAACCGTTTTTATTATTAAAACTAAAGTTAAAATCACAGTATATCTATCAACATTTTTGATATAGATAACATGGGAAATTGAACATGAAGTGAAAATATAAAAAAATGTTTCTTAATCATGATGATTACAAAGCTTTCCTTGAGGGAAGTCCTCCACAACAGCACAATATGCTCCAAATAATAGATGCCCTGGTTCAGTCGAGTGTGAGTGTTTAGCTGCTTCAAATAATTAATGACCACATTTGCACATCCACGCCTGTGTAATTATCCAAAAGGAATATGAGCAGCCTCAGGCATTAAAGACACAGACGAAGACCAAAGAAGAATTTAATATTTATATTTATAAATATAACAGGACAAAACTAACCATCACTATCAACAATGTGTGGAATACTCCAATTGCTACTTTTGATTTTAACAGAATTTGGTTGTATCGTCATAAGTCAAAATTCCATTACAGATTTTATTAAACCACTGTTCTCCGCCCATAAGACAATCCAACATTTGTCCCAGAACGATAACCGTAAAAGGTTATTTTCACTAGATGAAGGTTTGTTGTGAAATAGCGACTCGAGTATTTTCCACTCGCCGTTAAACCGAAAACCCTGCAAGTATCAATACAGCGCGTCGTTCCCTTTGACCGTCACTGAAACACTGCGTGGTATACATTGTTTCTTTTATTGTGGCCTTTTGTTGCACAGAACAGAGCACTTGGCTGAGATAAGGCGTGTCCCCGGAAGCACCACCCTGAGCTTTGGTGTTCAACCCCTGTTCTAAGGCAGAGGCTGCGATAATAACAATAGCTCTTTGATTAAAACACCGTTCATTTGTTACCCCTCTTATCAGGCCACACAGACAGCCCCCCCGCCCCCCTCCTCACACAAACCACTAAATATAGGCACAAGGAGGCAGAAAAGGGGGCTTTGGTGCGTTCAGACGTCATCACGCATGGCCAGTGCTCGCAGAACAGTGCTCAGCAATCTGAAAAATGGGATCTGTGTGGCGGCAGCGGACCTGGTGTTTTGACAATAACACAATACAATTGCGGTCGTGTTACACTGGCTTTCATTTGTCGATATTGTCAACCCCTATTAATATCTCATTATAGGGGTAAATTTGGTTTTGTGATCGCCAGTGGTGATTATTCCCCACCTTTTCACATCTCATTACGATTACATATTGGAGCCCATGCATGTAATGAGACATGGAGAAGTTGCACACACACATATACACACTAACATACAAGCACACATACGCACAAACACAGACACACACGCACACGCACGCACACACACACACACACACACGCACGCACACGCACACAGAGAAAACCACACAAACACTTTCCGCAACTTTGGTCATCAGAAACATATTAGTTGTGTCAGTATGCTAATGATGACTGTGTGATGCTGCATCCAAATATATATAAACTGTTATTTCCTCAGAGCAATTTTCCAGACATACTATGCTCATTTAAAATGATAGATCTCTAGCTGCTTTGTGGTGAAAAACCAATTTCACATTGAATAGAAAAACAGGATGGGAAAAGCTGTAGGACCTGGATGATGAACCCCACAATGTCAATCAAGCCTCCCCACAAAAACACAAGAAGACAGACAAGACAGACAAGCGGGCAGACAGGCAGATGGATGTGTCAACAGAGAGTCAGGCAGGAAGGCAGATAGATGGATGGATTGATAGATAGATGGATAAATTGATAGACAGAAAGACAGACATACCGAGATTGATGGACTTAAAGACTGACAGAAAGATGAGTAAAGAGCAGACAGATAGATATATGCTGTAGATTGATAGTTGGACAGATAGATAGATAGACATACAGAGATTGATTGATTGAGACTGACAGACAGACAGGTAGGCATGCAGATAGGGAAGAGTCTGGCAGATAGACAGATAGAGAGACAGACAGATGGATTGGTAATTCAGAGGTGCCTATGAGCAGGCTTTTTCTTTTGCCCAGGTCAGGATTTTAGTGTGCTAAATTGAAATCGGAGTCTGTTTGCTGAGTCGGGTCTGGCTTTGCTTCCAGTGTTACACTCGGGGCACATTGATCAGACAGGGCTGAGCGATTGGACTGTGTCGGATGGAGCCAAGACAATTTCTCCAGCCAATTGGCTCAACAAGCGGCCGCATCATTACCGGTGATGCAAGGGCCCGTGGCCAACCCACTGAGGTCATGGTAGGTGGCCTGACCCCAGCAGATGACAACACGAGTGCGGACAGCTGTCGGTGGACAGATGTCACCGTTTTGGAGCGAGGGGCTCCACTTGCTCCTAACCGTCCATGTTATTAGCGGTTGGGTTGCTTGGCGTTCAGCTCTCTCCTGATGGGAAATGGTGGCACACGGCTGGCTACCGCAGCATTGTTTAAACACTCGGAGCAAGCTCACGCGCTCCCAGCCCCCGCGAGGCCAACACTTTTATGGAAATGAACCTTGTGTGACTTGCCCCCCACAGAAATGGTGTTTTGTCGTTCCGAATCCTCACTATGAGATTCTTTGGTCTTCTGCCCAGCCTCTCCCTTTCCTTTTGTTTCTGGGAATATTTGTACCCAAACGTAGTCTCCCTTTGCCAGTGTGAGGCCCCCATCACACACAGGGCCGTGTTGCAGCTCCTAAGCAGGCTACCCACTGACAGATTCATCAGCCCTATTTACGACAAAGGGGATAAAAAGGGCACGTTTAATGAGGCCTATCTGCATTTAATAATTTGCTACATGAATAAATAATGTCCAAGTCGCAGCAATTAAAGACGATGCAATATGAAGCAAAAGGGTCTATCAGAGGGAGTGGTATTTCACTGTTGGCCTGTTCCCCCTATACATGTAAACCTGTGGACACCAGTAGCACCGCGTTAAACATAACGTGCATCCGGCGCAATTGACTTAATCACTGGCGCATGCGTCGTTGCTACTTTGCAACTGGCGCAGAGCGTTCTTTTCCCTCCTGCGCCACGCGTCGGTAAATTAGGGAATGATCTTGCGCCCCAAGGGGCGGTTCGGCGAAAGGAGGAGGCGTGTTCTGGCGCAAACGTTCCCTGGTGCCATTTTGCAGTTTCAGAAGCCACTTGCGCCACAAACCAGGAAATACCTGGTTTAAAGTCAGTGGCGCGTTGTTCAGATGCTATTTTAAGGGCGCATGCATAATGTTGCTTGTGCACCTCGCGCATACACTTTGCTTCTCTCGTCTACCTAGCCACACATTCTTGGTAAATTATTTGGGAAAGAACAGCTGATACAGCGGTAATAAGTTGTACTTTTAAATCAATGCAGCTGCAAACACCGTACAGCAAACACATATTTTCTTGACACAGACATCGCGTACATGCCCATAACTTTTAGGGTTGATGAGTATTTGATCGTGAGAAAACATTGTTTTACCGCGAGTGTACAACAACAAAAAGAATGAATGAATGAATGCGAGCGCGCGTGTGTGTATGTGCAAAATAATTAATGAATGTGGGTGAGCGTGTGTGCGTCCATCTGTTTAAACACACGCAAACTAAACACGTAACGCATAATACAGTCCATGGCAATGTATATTAACGGGGGGACACATGCATATTAGGAACACAAGTCGATAACGATAATGCATACAATACAGATAAGAAATGATGTTTATAATGTATTGCGTATATCATTAAATAGAACCACAGTTACCGCATATCATATGTTATATCATGTAAGTTTTCTTTGCCGAAATTTATTTGAGGACTCAGTATTTCTGAAGTTGTGGAAGAAAATCTTATTCCATGTGTGAATTAGGCCATATTATTTGGCCATAAACTGAGCCATTTGAAGTTTGAAATTCATGTGCATCTGTCTCATCGGAGACTGCAGACGCGCTGTCAAAATATCAACTCGTCAGATTCAAAGGCGCTCATGGCTCTTAAAGGGGATGGGAGCTGGCGCTCTCATTGGTTTATTGCACGTTACGCCCAAACAATACCTACGGGTAATTAGGCTACTTCAGACAAACCCTTTTTAGATTTGCGCCGGCGCAAGAGTGACTCTGTGAAAAATTACTCTTGCGCCGGTAAAATAACGACATTGCCATAGAACCGCCCACAAAGCTACTTGCGCTCGCCGCTTCTCACTTGCGTTTCAGACCGTTAAAATAGGGCCCAATGTCCGATATTTGAATAATTTATAAGATGTGCTGCAGGAGATTTTTGGTTGAAGTAGGTTGTATTGAAATGTGAGTGTGTATGAATTAATCAAAGTTAAACCAATTAATCCAAATTGTATTTAATCAACATTATTTGTACTTTTCTGTTTGCTGACAAAATGTCAACACATTATTAAAGCTTTTAAGCCCTTACCTTTTAAGAAGGAGAAAATTCGTTCATGCTTTTGCAGCAATTAATTCCTACAGAGATAACACACGCGTAACTACACGGTGGGGGCCTGAACGTGAATCCACAACATCAACTGAACATTTGCCTCTTGGTATTAGTCATCCACACCTGTGTCATTATCCAAATATGGGCAGCCACAGGCATCAAAGACACAGACGGAGACCAAATTAGAAGAATATGATACATATATGTCTACATATAACATGATAAAATCCACTATCAACAATGTTTGGAATATTCCTATTTCAACTTTTGATTTGAAATGATTTTGGTTGTATCATCAAGTCAGAATGTCATTACAGATTTTGTTAAACCACTGTACGCCACCAATGAGAAAATCCACCATTTTGTACTTTGCTGTTTGACAAAATTATTTCTAATTGCATGCATGATCAACACATTGAGTTATAACCTGACACATTTCTATCTTACGTTGCGCCTTACTTAGTGTCTCGCACACCAGCTTAATGTATCATTTGACAGGTATTTCCCATTTGATCCCAATCCTACCAGTAACTCATAACTTTTTCCTGCTTCCTTCAGTGTATCGATGATGAGTGCCTGACGGGTTATTTGGACAATATATAATGGAAAAAATTGTCATTAAAAACTGTAATATATATACTTATTACATAAGAGGTATATGTGCGAGCCATGGAAGCAGCACAGCACACTCTAATGAATGTTCCTTAGCAGAACTGAATGTCATATCACATTTGCATCAGCTGAAGTGGTCGAATCCAGTCCTGCAACCCCTCATTAGTGCTCCGATGAGCTCTGATTGCTGATTGACTTGATTGAGAACACAAGCATTCAAGTTATTTCCCTTTCCCAAGAATCTCCTGTCTCGCCCAAGCTAGACCATAGTCTGCCTGTCTGGGAATGCAACCAGATCAAATTTTCTTTGCAGATAGCACCTCCAATGTAAAACTCTGTAGGTAAGGAGCAAATTATCCATGGAAAGATTATCTTGGGATCGTTTCACAAAGTAGTAGTAGTAGTAGCTGTTTTTGCTTTGAGTCTTCCAAAACTGTTCTGTTCAGCATTAATTTGGCTTCTGTGACATATTGGAAGAACAATTTGTTTTAAGAGACAAATTAAGGAGTGGCTTTCTGCCCTGTTGCAGTCAGTAATCTATAATTGCAGGTTGTATAAATCTGTAAGAAAAAGGCCTGATCAGTGAACACAGGTCAACAATTGACAGAATCTATTGAATTATTTGTTAGCATTGCATGACAACCACCAACCTCCCCTTGCTTAACTGTTAAGGAGACAGTGTTATATGTATGCATGCTGATGTCTGTGAATCTGGGGCCCAAGTTAAACAACAGTTCAAATTCACAAAATGAATATGTGAATGTTTTATCTAATCTGTAATAGTTGCCTTTTCTGTTCCTGTGTTGAGTGAGTGATATGGGAGCAGTTGCATATATAGTCAAAGGGACCCAACAGTACGCATTGCTTTAGATAAATATGTGTTTACTTCATCCATCACCTTTCTGCAACCTTAAACGTCTGACAGCAGGATGCATCAACGGCCCGAAGCTTCGACACAAAGTGCCCCCCTCAATAACAGCAACAACAACAAGCACCTGTACCTCAAACTATCTATATTGAACATTCATTCCGCAACATTCTCTTTATTTTATAGACTCAGGCTAGACACGTCGCTGGTGCATCACTCTTGGGTCGGCTTTTTCCAACCAGAGCCACATACTATTTTTACCCTCGGGCCACAGGATCTAGACTCAAGCTCTTCCTCCTCTGTATCTGCTGTCGATGGCAACAGTGTCATCCTATGTAATATCCTATCATATATATATATATTTAAGATCATAACCTCATTTGTGTTGCAGTACTCTCCGTCTGTGTGCAACATCGATATGAGTAATGCATTTGCTCAACATAATGCAATGCAATTACGCCAATGGAGAGCAAAGTTCAAGGTTGTCGGACAATAACAGATTCCAGCCTGAGACTAGATGCATCGCATTAACCTGTCCGGTCAAGTTGAGACGTCCTTAGGGTTTGATAATGATTCAGATAATATGTTTAGCATCAAGATAACAAATCTTAACCTTTAAATATCCTACAAAGGGGCCCCAAAGGGGAACTTTTTTATAGCAGAACTTCACAACAGTTTGTTTACTTTTGTACTTTTTTTTTCATCACTTAAATAAAAGGGCCTCCTAACTAAAAAAAGGCAATTTGTTGGTCCCTGGGCCATTTTAGAAGCTATCAGACCTTGTTAGGCTCTCTCTCTCTCTCTCTCTCTCCCCTGACACACGCACACAAACTCCCCGTCTCTCAAACTTAAGTCCTAATGGACGGCAAAAGATTTACCACACCATTAAGTGACTGCCATTTTGTATTAAAAGGCGTACTTTTATTATGTTGCAGCGTGAATTGAAGTGAGAGCAGTATATCAAAGTAACACTCCTGGTGGGACCAATGTACAGAAAGGGAGAAAGTAATAAACAATTGAAAACACTGCAAGGAAAGAAAAGGCATCCAAGCGCTGTTTAATGGTCACCAATGTTGTACAAAAAATACCAATGACAACCATTTCTTCAATTCTTATTGTGTCCTCAGTTAAGCAGTTCCTCACTTCATTTATTTTTACATTACAATGTCTGTTATGCTGTATGGCCTACAACATTACCGCCTACAACACATTTTTCAAATGTTCAACTGCATAAGCCTAGGATACCATCAACAAACATAAACGTACTAAATTTAAGGGCACTGCTACGATTTTCACAACATTCGGCTTGGCATTTGTGCCAGGAACTACGGGTTGACTTTTCAGAGGGTCCTAGAGTCTCCCGTTTCTTCTGACATAGATGGGAAACGTACTGGAGCTTGCTCATGCATCTTTCATGGGTGCTCTGCCAAGATCTTGTCACTTGCAGTGTGCTGTCACAGCTCCAAGGGACAAGGTTTCTTATTTCTCCATCTCCAGCGGAGGAAAAAGTCTCCCCAACCACTTTCCCTTTTAAGGAATTGCTAAACATGAGATAGGCTTTCCTCTTTCTGACCTTTTCTCATCCCTTAATACTCTAAATGACTCCCCTGTATAATCAGATTTTCACAATCTTGGACTGGCCTTTAGCGATCTAAAATCATCCTTAATGACGGATTTAACACAATAGGTAATGACTTTTTGTTTGCGCCCCTTCTTTTGTTGACGTTAGACACAGAACGGCAGTACAGAAATAAGCATGGACTAACTACAACCCCTTTTAATGGCACACAGTGAGATAACCTTTCAAAGGACCACAAAACACTCAAGCTCTGTACGTGATTGGCTCACCCAGCCCACAATTGCAACTGACCGCCTGATATTTGGACTGAGAGCAGACAGGGGGATGGCTGCTTGTCTAGCATGAAGGAAGGAGGAGGGTGTAGTATGCCTCTTGGGCATGCTCACAAGATGACCGCATTAGAACTTCCAATCAGAGTTTTATTTCTTCACTTGGGGGTCATAAAGAACAAATGTTCAACTTTTAACAATATGTCCAGGGTTGAAAATGTACTTTAGAGAGGGTAACATGGCTGGAAAGCCTGTGGAAATACTGTCGGAAAGAAATGTCTTCAACTCCTGATTAGACTTGTGAATAGCTAATCATTCTTTACCCGTGGCTTGTTCTGCCAACAAGGGGGATTTTTGATTAAATTGTTAGGCAGAATGAGAATGTGTTAGGTGGGGTGGAAGTTACATAACTATGCTGGGGGCAGAAAAACAAGTGACAAGGCTCACCTGGTCAGCATTGCTATGGATCTCGGACCAGGCACTAACTAGTAAACTTCTATAACAAGAAGTTAGGAAACCTGCCAGCGTTCTTAGTTGGTTCAGCCGCGAGCTATGCAAAGCACTGAGCCCCAGTTCATGCTGGTCCATTGGGAACACTCTGCAAATACCAGCTCCGGGAGCCCAGTTACAGAAAGATATCAGCTTTAAACTTTGCCCTTAATGGTATGACAATATAAATGGGGACCTTCATAATATTAATGATGCTGCTGATTATAATGTTGCTTAATTTACATGTGTGGATACATGCTTTATTAATTCCAGAAAAGTATATCTCACAATGTTGTTGTGAGTATATACTTTAACAGTATTACCACTGGTTACATTTCAACATTTCTTAAACATGTGCTTCTTATAGTTCAAGGGAATCAATCATTACAGGCCAAACTATTTTAAATTGTCAATCCACCCTCCATGTAGCATATAAACTTGTTGCAATACAGACTATTACCTGAAGATAGCTGTGCAATTGTAATGCAATGTTTGCTAACACAAAAATAATGGCCTTGTATTGTGGTGTCCTTTCTCTCACAGAAAAGAAAAGGGCGCAACCTTTTAGTTACCTCTTGCCTTTTAGTTTTATTGCCGCAAAAAGGCACTATAATTAACTAAAGTGATAAACAACAACATGGTTTTATGATCCTCAAACCATTTTGTATTCATTTGTGCTCCGTTAGTGCCCCGATAAGTAAGAAAACTGGAATATTTAGATTTTCATAAGAATGATCCTCACAGGATTGTCCCACTTTTGCCAAGTAATCCCACATTAAATCATAGATAACTAGAGCTGTTTTACATAGTAATTGAAAACACTATATCCCTCAATATTTAGTAGTTCCACTTTATACTCTTGTGTATTTTTATTGTATCTATGTAAACTTTCACGATTAAAAACCATTTTTTCACTTTGTGATAACAGTTATATCCTTAGGGTTAGCCCTAACCCTAACCCTAACCATAACATTGTTTATGGTTTCTTGGATGACTAACCCTAATGCACCCCTAAATATAACTTGCACCTTAACTGCAAAATAAGAGAGTCACAATGCAACAAGTACAAAATGCATAATAATAAAGAATAAAATAAAAATAAAATAACAGCAAGCAAGCTCATTTGAAAGTGGGGTATGAACATGCTATTAATGCTTAGCCTAATATATTTAGTTATATTCATTGTTTCAAGATGTGATAATCGTTCCCCAAATTCAGATTTGAAATCTAGTTAAGAGACCTTTGTGTAATGAGGGAGTCCAGAATGTATGGCTCTGATGAATCAATAATCGCCTCGGCACTTCACTCAGCTAGATTTAGACGCATGGAAGCCGCTCTCTCAGGTGGCACTTCAATCAGGGATTCTTATGCTGGACATAACATGTTTGTCCTTCCGTTTATGCTTTGATCCCCTGCTACATCTACAGGAAACATGAAACATGAAAAAGGGGCGGCAGGCACAACGAAATCAATGAGGAAAAGATATTCTGTTCAGAAAATGTTGCTACACAACCGAGTGTTGCAGAGCATAGCACTAAGCCATGCTGTACAAATCCAGAAAAATGTGGTTGAAAGATGTGAAGAATGTGTTGTTGTGTTTTTTTTGTTGGTTGATAGAACTCCTTAAGGCACGACACAAGACGTAAGCATGGTCAAATGTTTCTGTGGTCTACCAAATAAACTTGACTTATAATATGATAGTTTGTAAGAGCAATCCTCATAAGATTTGCTCAACAGATTTGCACAAGGACCCGGGCAAAGGGCCGAATCTATAAAAAGGGTCGGGAAACCTGGACCTTTCTCTCTGCACTGAGACACACCAGAGAGAGCAGCTGAGGCTAGCCTTTACTCTGTGTTTGATTTGGTAGGTTCCCTTTGGATAAATGTTTAAAAACAAGAGCTTGACAGGAACTGCAGAACCATGAACATCTATTTTAGGTAATAGTATTAAAGAAAAGTTGTGTTTAAGATGATGTTTATGTTTCTAACTAGGGGAGGGTACTGTGTTCCAGTTTAGGTATATTATTTACTTTTACTTTGCATGTCTTTTATAAAATGTTTCTTGCAAAGTTTCCTTTTGGATATTAATGTACTGTTGTTTCTTAGTTTTCAAACAAAGACACTAAGCGAGGAGCCAACCACTGCTTTTTTCCCAGGTATTTTAGATTTTTCCGTGCCTTTTAATTAATCAATCAAATGTGCCAATTTCCATCTTATACGTCTTTTGAGGCTTTCTTCTGGAATACAGAGGGACTACGTTTAAGAATAGCCATCTTGTATTTGTGTTCGAGCATATGGTTTGAGCCACCTTATTTTGCCGTGAGTAGGTACATTGGAGTGCTGTATAACAGTTAATTTGGTTTGATTTAGTGTGTGTGGAGGTCTCTTACTCATAATTTGCCTGCATATTTTGTCACGATTATCTCTTCTTCAAGACTAACCTCTCTGAGTGCAGTCTAGCCCATCATTGTTTACTTTGTTTGTTTGTCTATTAAGCGTCGATTTGAGTAATGTCTTAGGTCAATGGAGATTATATATTTTTGGTGTACGCGGCTCTGGTTCCAGTTTATTCCAGGTTTTGTATCAAATAATACCTGGTTTGTGTATATATGAGAACAGGAAACAAAGGACAGACCAAAACAAGAGCGTATACAATTTCACCAAGCTCACGGCTTTAGATCTGAGCTCATGGACCTTTTCATACGTTCACACTCAGAAGATCAATACGGCCAAATGCGCCATGCCTTGAATTAGATCTCACCACTTTACTGAGAGTTGAATTAGATGTTGACATCAGCAATAACAGCTAAATCATGTTATTTATTTTGTTGTGAAGCTTTCAGCCTTCACATATTTAATAATGGTTTAGTTTTTTTTACTTGGCATTTGAAAGGTATGCAAGACAAAAGAAAGATTTGAGATATGAGAGAAATGTCCCAATGTCCATAAATAGTATATTTCTGAACGTGCTTCTGTCTATCTTCTTTAGAATAATGTGATCCAAACAGAGCAATTCACAGATATGTTTTTATTAGTCAAACTGAAACTTGTTTGAAGCAACATCATTTTTTCGCCTGTACACAGAATCCGATTTTCAGGTTTGGATTTTACCAGGACATTATCTGTACATTTTCTAAATAGTGGTTGTCACTTGAACAAAGGATATGTCAAATGAAATATGAACATTTAATGGGGAGACACAGAATGAACAGATTCTTACATCCCTCATTTGCAGAAATATGAAGCTTCTCAACACACAAGACGATCAATGACAACAAGAACATAAGGTGCCTGTGAACCTCCTCACCTAGTATATATATAAAGTCCTTACATCATGCAGACCTTGTCAATGGTTGTTAATAATTCTGCTCTGTGAATTGTTCACAGGCAGCAAGTTTCTATAATAAATTGTAAACAAAATAATAATGGTAATGAGATGGTAGGACTTTAACTTTAACTCAAGGCATTTCCTTTTAGGAAATGTCCACAGATAAGATAGAAAATGTATCTTCCAAATATGCCCATACAAATGTTTTTCTTAACTGATGTTTACAGTATACTGTGCCAAAGACTGAAGAACATCAATCTACACCACTAACATTTTTACATTGGTTATGTACACTACCTTTTTGTTTAGCAAAACATGGGTTCAGCAACATAATCTGAGTGAATATTACCAAGCTATCCCACCCAATTATTGGACTAGTTATAAACCTCTCGGTCTAGAATAGTCATAAATCTCTCTTTTGGTTGAACTATCTAAATTTCTGGGTGAAATTCGATAATCGTGTCATAATTTCCATGACAATAATCATGTGATAGTTAATCAGAATACCATTATAGATAAACATTTTCATGTTACAGATTGAGATGTTAGTTATAGTACATAAGTATTTTATGTGGCCAAAATATTGCCTTGTCTGCATTGCAAATTGTGATTATTAAATAAATACAAAATCGGTACAATGTGGATTACGTTTCATTAAGAATCTGCTAATGTAGATGAATCAAACACTGATCTTAAATGAATGTATACGTCCAAAATTATTTGCTAACTGTTGAGACTTGTGTTAAAATGATTTGAAGGTTCACATAGTTTAATCTGACATCATTTGACAGTTTGAATACATTAGTTGACATCTAGAGTCTAGACGATACCATTCTCTCCCACTTCTTGCTCTCTGTACTTTAGTTTTGTATATTTATGTTTTGGTTAATATTTTCAGTTAATTTTTGACTATAGCTCATTTATTTACTTCTCAAATTATTTTACAATAAAGGGATGTCCAGCTTAAATGATACAAAAGAATACAAAATACTTTCTACAATTTGTAACTTAGCAGAGCAAATGCATATGTGTATAGGTATGAGTAGTTGCACATTTATCTGCACATTGGTTTTGCAGGCAGGCTCTAAAAAAAGCAAAATAAAAAGGTGTAAAAACTAAATTTTAAGGGAATCTATATGACAATCCTGAGCGTTTCAAATTGAACATAGATCGTTTTATCAAAACAAGAAATGGTATTGAAGAGACAAATCAGACGCGACAAACTGGTTCAAAATATTCAAGACAAGGCGTTATCATACCAGTTAGCTAGTTACAAATGAAACAACATGGAATCCCACACTGATAGTACAAACACACTTCAACTAGAGACAGTGAGCCTGGGAGTCTTCACTGTAGGGTTTTCACTGTCCCAACATATCATTCAGTGAGTGAAAAAATGCACATAAAAATAAGTCCCTAAATAAAAGCCATTGCTCTTAAGGGGATGGATTTCTTCTTCTTTCTTCCCATCATAATATACATCTATAATTTATAATTTATGAACCATGCAATTCCTTAGTGTTTTACATATAATACAAGAGCATTTCAATTGTTTCGATTTTGATGTTGTGATGTCAGTGGTGTCATTTCATGGTGACGGGATGGCTTGAACAAGTGTCTTTTGCAAATTAAATACATTTTTTATACTGTATATTTCACAACACGGATATGAACGTATGATGGTTTTTAGCATAGTTCAAGAAATAAAGAGTATGTCCGATGCATCATTTTTAATTTGTATTTGTTCATATCGCTGTACAATAGCTTACATGGCAGCGTATCTAAACAGTGGTTGATTATGTGACGACATAGTTGAATAAAAAAGTTTACTAACCAAATGAAAAACTATCAGAACAAAAAACAATCAGAAGACAAGTGAAACAGGGGCAGGTTTAAATAATTGTACAAAAACAACAAAAAACCAACAGCAACCCACCACCACTGAACACGTATTCTTGAAAAAAATCATTGTAAATCAATTTCTTTGTACAGGTTGCACAGTTCATATTGAAACACTGGCTAGGATGCACCAGTATAGCAGGGGGTAAAGGGGGTGTGAGGGCAGGGGAATCGGGTAAAGGGGCTGGGCAGGGCCTGGGATCAGTCTTCCTCTGTGCATCCGAGTATCTCTGCACGCATAGTGATTCTGCCGTACCATGACCAGGGAAGGATCCGGAGAAGGCGAGCGTAGATGGGTGGGTCTATCACATTTTTTCTGTGTGTGTCGTTGTCAAAGTTTCCTTGGAAAACCTAAGGAACAAATAAACAGAAAGGAAACAGTTCATTAAACACAATATCACCAGAAATATTAAGTGTTATGTTCATCATCACCTTTAGCGTCGCTTCCACGCTACAGATGTGTGAAAAGTTGCAGTAAACTTATAATTATAGAGTTGAACACTAAAATAATGCACACTGGGGAGTGAGACTTGCACCCTGGGGAGTAAGACTATTCATCTTACTTTTTTGTTGTAACGAGTAACATCACGCATATGTTTTGCAATTCAAGGTATCGGGTATTTGATTACGTTTAAAAATAAGCAATCAGTTATTATTAAAATCCCAGATGCATCACAGTTTGTTTCTTTCCCACTTCTTGGAAGGTTGCTGTGTATTGTGCATGTGTAGCTCAGCTAGTGAGATTCTATTTACAATGCATTAGGGTAGGCCTGATGTTTCTCTATGAACAGAGTGCAAGATGACTCCATCTGAACGTAGTGCTCTAAATTCTGCAGATTATTTCACATTGCAAGAGTTTTGCACTCGAACACATCTTAAAAGTAATATTTCGAAGACTTCAACAAGCTTCAACAAGCAGTCATATAGAATAGTGGAGAATGTTTTTTTAACTGACACACTTAAGGAATCGCAAAAAGTTTTTTTTTTCTTATCACACAATTTTATAATAACTATAATGGCAGTAATATTGAAATGTAACAAATTTATTTAAAAATACTAAAGATAACTAAATTAATTATAAATAAATCTCATGAGTTCTTTGATTATGGTGTTAAACACCTATTTTTTTAATCTTGCAAAGCCAAACAGCTCGGGGCGACCACTAAGTGCCTTGTAACAACCTCCTCTTTAATAAAAATCTGCATGAAAACAACCATCAGCCTTTAGTCTATCAATTAACATTGGTCCATTTCCGCAGCAGCATGTGGGTCTAGTTATCTTGTAAAGTCGGACAAAGTGGCAGACAGACACATTAATACGAGAGAATAAATAAATCTCGATTGAGGTGAAATAGGTCTCTGTTTCTAATATTTGACATTTGGATTGAAATTGCTGATTGATAAATGAAGGGAGACCCATTCATTTGAAGGACAATATCAGTCAATAGAAGCAGGTACATGTGTTCACAATGTGTCTAACTGGAATTTAAAAGTTGAATGGGTTTCTATCGGATGATAGAAGCACACATCTTCAATAATTAAATAGTGAAGCAAGCAACATACAATCTTTTGGGGTTCACACCCAGGGATGTGTTGTTACTATGACACCAGAAGTTAGAAAGTATAATCGCCCTTTTAAACATCTATTGTGAATAATTAATAACGATAATTACAGACTAATTTCAAAGTGTTCCTTTCAATAAAATAAACAGTAAGTGATTGACATTTATGTTATACTGTAGATGCTTTTCTATATTTCATATATTTCAGTCAGGGTTTCAATCTCTACACCCCACTGAGACTACACTCAAAAGCCTTTCAGTGACCTGTTGGCCGTTGGTGCTGGTCACTGTTCCATTTGAGTGTTTTCTTTAGACCTTTGACACGATCGATCTAATACCCGCTTTGGCCCGGAATTAGGTCTTAAGCCTTTTTGTTCAAAAAGTCGTCCCGCACAGTTTGAGTCTTTTATCCTGACTTGTGATTCAGAGATGATACAGAGTGATAGATTGCTCTTTGATTTCATCTCCCGTTGACGGCTGTAACTCCCAGTATCACTCAGTCAGATACTGTATCTATCCATCGCCTGCACACATTTCTTCTTACGCAGTGCCAAGAAATGTGACCATATAACTCATGTTTGAGTCTCTTTGACTGGTGGCATGTCACTTTGATGATTGATTTTTGAAATTCTTTAAACAACTTCTTTTTTTTTCACACTAGACCAGGTTCTGCTGCTGCTCCCCTGACAACTAAGATGATCTTTTATCCCTGAACGAGGCCGCTCCCAGCCTCTAATCCTATGGCAGGGCAGACGGTGGTCTGTTCAAAGGTCTAGGCTCAAATGGAAAATGATCTACTGCTGCTGTCTAGACCAGTCTACCAGAGGAGATCAGCGGATGCTACAGGAATAGATGGAAATATACGGCTGCTGATTGTAAGCATCTGCCGTTTGCTAGAGAGACACCTTCTTGTGAACAGGAGATGCACAAAAAACACTGTTGTCTTTGGTCCTGTTATTGGCAGTCATAGGGGATCATTATCACCCATAACAATCCCCTATGAGTGCCATGTCGTTGGTGTTGGCCCCATAGGAAATCATTATAGGTCAAATGAAAAGCCTAGAAATAAATATGCAACCACCCTTGTTTAACTGACTCGTATATACTCGTGTTCAGTTCAGCCATCTATGGCCCTTTTTAATAATGGTTAATAATGGCAGGATCTGCCAGATGCATTATTTGCTATATTTATGTCACACCTGTTGCAAGTGAGACCTCCTCTGCTTATCATCCTACATCCATCCTCATATATACATAATGTTTCTCCTGCAGCCAAAGACATCCTCATGCTTATAAAATCAATGCATCCCAGAGCTCTTTGCCCCTCAGCCACCATTTCACCTCCCACTCTGTGCCTTTTCTCTCGTTATTGCTGTGCTCTCTGTGTGTTACGTACAGACTTGGAATGCTTATTAGAGCGGATTTTTAGCAGAGTGGAGACACATCGTTACATCAAATATTGACCACGGTAAATGCAAGAGTGAACCCCTCTATTACTGCTGTGGTTGCAAAGAGTGTTGTTTTTTTGCACCCATGAATAGATTAATTCAACCTACTTGAGATAGAATTTAGTGTATGTTTGTAGTTGTAAGATTAACTCTTTGGAATATGTTATTCAACCACTGCATTCAGAACAAATGTCAACGTCTACACAGTTCATAATAACCTTAAATAATCCATTTATTTGTGCCTCAAATATTATTAAATAAAAAAATATATGAAGTCAAAAGATTCCTAAAAACTGTTTGAAGTTTTCCTGCATAATGAACCATTAAATTCACTCATATTTCTTACTAAAAACTGATGGTGTATCCTGGGAAGGTTCGGTATCGTTTATAACGACACATTACTCTCTGCTTGATATGATTCAAACCACCAAACGCCCATGTCACCGCGGATGAGAAACGGCATGTGAATTTACCAGGAGTTGTGTAGCCACAACAGTAAGGACGGTATACAGCACACAATAGAGCTACTGTATAAAAGGAAGGGCAGGCAGACCATAAAAAGCACAGGCTGATTGAAATATGACAAGAATCTCTCTGCCTTCTCTACTGTCGGGGGACCTTCACTCTTGGCAGCTATCTGTTCACAATAAACCATCTGGAACAAGAGATGAGAAGCCCTTTCTGCTCACAAAACACAACAAAGCAATAAAAATAAAGTGTAGATAGGTGAGGAATGGAGACTATCCCCACAACTGGCCCCTGTCATCTGGACATAGGTAACACCAGCAATGCTTGAACTGGACTGAAATGGACAAAAGCAAATACCAAAATGTATTTTCAACAAAATAAATGAACATAATGTCATGTGGATTCAGTTTTTCACATCAGTGATTCACTGCCCTAAAGTAAAAAGAATTGCAAGTTGAATACTTCTGCATGCCAGCCCACGCGTATATAGGCGTTTGTATGACACATCCTCTTTACAATATAATGATCATCCGTTCTCATTTGAAGTCCCCTTTAGGTTGAACTACACTCAGAATCACGAACACTGCAGCTTATGCCATCGCATAGCACAGGGTCTTCACACGGCATAATTCTCCATTAATACCCTCTGTTAGATCTCCTCGTGGAGTTAACCCCTAAGCCGCTGGGAAAGCTCCTTGTGCTCCAGTAAACTCCACAGCATCTTCTCATGTCCTGGGTGGCATGTGGATGGGCCCCTTTTCTCAGGCACAGCGGCAATCGAACGACTCAGAACCCGTTGAGCACTTTGCCTGACCAAGGGACTCTTAAATCCGTTGCCAAACATTGATTTTCCAGACCAGAAGAGTCAAGGGCAGCCATAACCCAGGGATGCACTAGAGGGGTGCGGGGTTGGTGGGTCCCGGCGACGCACAGCTAGCCATACACTCCATTATTTAATCCTGAGGAGAAGGCCAACAGGGCACTTCTCCCCGATCTATCCACCCTCTGCCCTCGCTGCTCCGGGACGAGACCAAGTCATATGAGGCAATCTTGGCTCAGACCTCCCCCTCTGAGAGAAGTCATCCGTGGTGCGTCGGCCACGGGGGAGATCAGATCCGTTTTTTTCCTTTTTTCAAGTGACGACAAATGGTCAACATTAATCCAAACTCTGGGAGTGGGCTTGTTTCAGGCCCGCCGACGCTGCTATTACCTGGACTGAAGTTGTAAGGGAGGAAACCACATCTATTACCGGCTAATCGTGACTCCGCTTTTATTCGGATTTGGACTCTTTTGACCTTTAACCTGGTGAGAATTGCCACTTCTAATGGCTAATTAACCCTGTGACACCCGGATAGAGCTCCATTAAACTTGAATCAATGACTTTTGCGCTTGATTTCCCTGAGTCAACGTTGATATCCAGCAAACCACGAGAGGTGCTGGGCTATTGACTGCAAGTTACTAAGGCGTGGAATATTTTATCACATATCAAAGCTCATATTATACATGTTTCAATGACCACAGGAATGTGAAAAACACTTCTGATTCAGACATTTTGGGAAAAACAAATGTTGGGCTCTTGACTGCATTTCCCTTCTACCCTGATGTTCAGTTTATGTACTGAGGAATTTTGGTTTTTACACCCCACTCGGGAATCATTGTAAGCAACCCACAAATCAGCCTCTGCTGTGGTGATTCCTACATAAGTGAGTCTGCACTACAAGATTCAATCTTAGTTTATAACTTAATAGAATTTGAGCATTAGGTTTTATCTGAAATACTTCTGAATACACAGGTGTTTGTTCTCTGGCCACATGACAAAAACTGCAAATCACACCACACCACACATTTTGATAGCGATACCACGTTGTTATTAAAAGTGCACCACAGTGTGTATGGTGTGTGTGTGGAAGGTCATCTGTATTCTGCCAAAGCCCCTCTCTCAAACTAAATCCTACTGCCGGATGCTTCTGCCACACAGCAGCTGAGGGGAGAGGCTGAGGAGAATACTTGGAGGCCTTTACCAAAGCGCATCAACCTAACACACACACAAACACACACACACACACACACACACACACACACACACAGACACATGTGCACACATACACACTCGTACACAGACTCACACACACACACACACACACACACACACACACACACACACACACAGACACATGTGCACACATACACACTCGTACACAGACTCACACACACACACACACACACACACACACACACACACACACACATACTGCACATGTGCACACATACACACTCGTGCACACAACACACATACATATAACAAAACCCACAAACGCACAAACCTACTACACGCACATCATACAACACAAAAACCTACACAAACACAAACAAATGCATACACATATATGACACAAGTCAGACATACAAGCATTCATCTAAACACAGACACACGCACGCACGCACGCACGCACACGCACGCGCGCACACACACACACACACACACACACACACACACACACTTTTCGTTGCAGGGCCTCTAGAGTCTAACAGCCAAACATGTCCTCAAGCACTAATGTTTAGGGCTGTCTTAGGATGGGAGCACACCTTGAAGAGTCCCATCTATCTTAACAGCCCCCTTGGCCCAGTCTGGGGAAGCACTGACTGACACCTTCAAACAACATGCTAATCATGCCCTCTAGTCCTGAGAAGCTTTGAAATCTTGGATAATGCTTTTAGTACCTCAAATGATATTCCTGACGGTGACTCAGCTGCCCTGGTTCAACCAAGTAAGTAGCAACAAATAACTAAATACTGGTTCATTGCTATTGTGAACAAGTTTGTTTTTATTTAAACATGTTTCACTTAATGCACGGACAAATGGGCCAACAAAGAAATAAAGAAATAGGTACATCATTCTCTAGAAGGCACATACTGAGTGGACTAACTAGCGATTGTACTGAGAAATAAGAAAAGTAATTGCACTCTCACAAATGCCCCCAGTTCTATTTTTATTTTACACAGATACAATTGCAGGAGCATACGAGCCCAAAGCAGTCGCTATCTCTTGCCCTGGTTCCATTAGAGTGATTGGATTTGATGAAGTTGCTTGGAATAAAATGTAACAACATAGAAATGTAATGATTGAAACAAACAAAAGAAGGAAGGGAAAGATAAAAAAACGGTTATAGCCGTTTCAAATCATTTGTTCTTTAAATTTTTCTCTTAATCAAATAATGTTTGCTCCATCTTCCCTGTCCTGAACCCACAAATGGGTTTACTGGACTGAAACTTATACTGATTAAGCTACTTGCAAGTATCGAAAGATTATCTGGGGAAAATAATGAGCTTATGATGCAGCATTTACCCCGGCACTGGTAAAGAACTGGTGACTTTTGAGGGTTAAAAGCAGGATTTGAATGTGCTATGACAAAGTGTGATGTGCACCCTTCTGAAAATCATCCAAGTCGGGAAAGTAATTAAAATCAAGTCCATCATCCATGAAAAACAAATCAAACTCAAACAAGTACAGTTTGATTTTCTTAAATAAATAGACATACAAAACACAAAATAAAGAAACAGCCACCACATTACTTATTTGGATACTTTGACAGCCAAAACTAGAAAAACTTTTAATTGTATGATAACATGCAGTGGCATGAACCTCTCTCTCGTTTTTTTTTTAATCTGCAAGTATTGCCAGAAATATAAGTTCAATTCAAGTAGAACCCATCATATCTAAAATTCCATTCCAAACCCATAAGCAAATAACCAGTTTGGGTCATTTGTGGGTAAAAAGAGACAACACAACATTGGAAAACGTATCTCCTTTCGCCGTTGAGGACATGCGAACATGTCCGAACGATAAGGAGGTACTGACATCCCACATGGCGTGTCGTCAAATGTACCAGTATATACCAGTCAAAATGTTTCAGCACGGCTTTACTGTTTTGCTGTATCGCACTGTATTGCTAAGCACTCAATCAAATGCTGACAATCTCTTTCTTTTGTGACTTGAACTGAAATAATCAGCAGCGTTGTTGTTTAATAGGATAGATAGAAGGTTGGAGTGCGCCTTACCTTATCCTTGCCTTGCTTTTGATCTTGGTATACAGTCCACCTCTCACCGTCGTTGCTGTGGGCCACTTTGTACGAGCCAACAAACTGGACGTGGCCAAAGTCTTTGGCTCCCTGGGTGATGACGCCTGTGATCTTTGTCGGTAGCAGCATGTCAACCTAAATGTAAGGAGAGAGAGAGGGGAGATGGACGAACGTGAAAACGGTGAAAAGGAAACACACTTGTTTTTCCCTTCAAAGCGTAGGTTTCAAAGCGGCAGATTCCTCAATTTTTCACAATGAATGTCTTCAAAAGATTTATAAAGACATTGGCTGTGAGAAGTCGCTTTCAATTATTTACAGGGAATTGAACAACAAGGCTAAGCCCACGACCTTGGCTCAGCAAAAAATAACAGCAAACGCAGTTGGCAGCAGCTTCCAACTCAGACACCTCCATTTGGGTCAATTTTTTATGCATTCTCAATGGTTGCAAACGACTTACAGAACTCTGGCACGGGGCAGTCAAAGCATAGGCTGTTACTTGTATTGACAATTCACTGTGCAACAAGGCATCATTATTTAGAGTCTCCGCCTCACAACCGTCTAATAAATATGTGTTACATACACTTACTGTACTGAGCTCACTCTTTCAACCAAACAGGATACATGTCCACCAGTATATCCAATTAAGTCAATGTTTTTCCCGGGCCATAATTACGCCGGATGAATAATGCATTTGAATCAACATTGCTGAACAACTACAAATCGTTTATATATTAGGCAGACAAACAAAAATTTAAGGCACTTTGGTGCTAACATGGGAAAATCTAGGGCAGCATTAAAACTTTGCATATTTCAACGGCAGATCAAGAGAGTTGTACAGACCAAATTACAGGATTCATCTTTCGTAAGTGAGAATGAATCTATTATGGGGAATTGTGTTTTTTATAAGCTGTTACAAATAATCAAAAGGGAGGAAAATAATATGTAGAAGAATATCTTTTTTGATTGTATTCACTTGTGTTTTATTGCTTTACTGTCAACATATAATAATGAACCCCAAGTACCAAGGACACTGTCATTGCTTATGCCGACTTTGATAGAAAGGCAGAGAGAGGGTGAGTTCAAGTTCAACATCACAAAATAATACATTCATGAATAAAATAATTGTATCATTTTCGCTTGCATTCATTTTGCTGAAACCAGAGCATCGAGGAGTCTCCCATACATCTTACTAATTGACCTGGTTATAGCCTAGCGCGCTTGAACGCCGCACAAGACCAAACACTGCCCAGCGAGACCAAATAAACCGAGAAGGAAACATGGTGTCCCTAATTATCTCAACCAATCATTGCCCGCTATAACATGTGTACCACCACAAAAACACCACCATTAGATTTGTTTACAATGCATCAGCACACCATGACACCGATGTATTTGCTCACAGGCTCTTCACTAGTGTGTTGCCACAGCAATGTCCACTTTAACTGTGCCTGCTCTCATAACACAGAGGGCAGTGCACAGGTCCAAAAGCCCCTCGTTTATCAATGCAGGACCCTTCTATTTGAGGATTCTTACGCCCCAGCTGTGAAGGTGGGAGCAGGGTACTGAAGGTAACACACAAGGTACTGACCTTGTGTGTTGTTTACCCTCACTTAACAATTCCTGCTAACAGGAAAACACCTTGAAGTTATCAGTACGCAACAAGGTTCTACACATTAAAGTGTCTAAATAATTGAGAGAGGCGATGTCAACATTTGTAGCGGTGCCTGTTTGTACATGTGCTCGTGTTTCATCCGGTTTAATGCATTATAACAATAAAAGCCCTGTGTGAGTATGAGGCTATCATGAATAATAAGTGTGAAAATGGCTGCAGCTCCAGGGCAGCAGCCTGGTATGGAGAGGGCCGCGACACCTCGCACGGGGAGGCTTTGATTACCCTCCAAACGCTGAGCGCCGGGTAATCTCATTGTAGCCAAGCAGTCAAGTCTGACACCAAAACAAAGGCTTTGCTTGGAGGGGGGGGAACCAGTAATTGCTGTTACAGGTAGCGGTCAAAGAATACGACTGGCCCATAGCGTTGCAAGCTCCTCTTGCCTTGATGGCCGTAACTGAATTAGGGGCCTGCGATAAGCTTCTTAGAGTAGGGGCCTCTGTACACCCCCCCTCCCTATTTCTCCCTCTCTCTCTCACTCTTTTTCATCACAACCCAAAGCCCATTACCTCATGCACAAGCGGTAGGCCTAGGTGCACCAGAGGTGTGTGTGTGTGTGTGTGTGTGTGTGTGTGTGTGTGTGTGTGTGTGTGTGTGTGTGTGTGTGTGTGTTTGTGTGCGTGTGCGTCTGTCCAAACCAACCCCTGGCCTGTCTCTGTGAAAGCATTCAGGGAGTTTGTTTTATGGGCTATGTTTGCCTTTTTTTGTTAGATGAGATACCACAATAATTGTGAAACAAAGCCTAGCACTCTTTCAACCTCCCTGACAAATCTGTTGTGAATCAGTAGGGCGTGGAAGGCCTACTAATGAGCCCCATCGTCATGTGTCACGCCGGGAGGCAGCATGCTGTATGCACCATACACCCTATACACTGGAGAAAACCCCTTCATGTGCTCATTAAAAAATGAGAATGGGTGTGTAGGTCCCCAGTTTCTGCATCGGAAGTAGCCATGCCCGTGGATAACATAAGTACAAATACAATGAGAAGCCCCCTAGGAAAAGACTTCCAGCTGACATTCTCCCTTCAGCTGTGCTAATTTAATTGTGTGTGAAGACACGTTTAATCTACACTGCTCAAATACCCTGACCCACTTCATAGCCTATGGGACGACAATGTACAAACGCGGTGCCTGTGTTCGTACATTTTCTTAGAGCCCGCCGAATGATCTAGTATTGTGAGCATTAACAAAGCAATTGTAATCCCCCCCCCCCTTTTCATGATACAGTAACGATCGCAATTACGCTCGCACAAACAAACACACAAGCAATGGGAATGCACCTGTCTGGAACACACACACGCGCGCGCACACACACAAACACACACACACGCACACATACACACAAAGATGCTATCCTCGATGTACACAGGGACCTCATGTCTCATTTTTTATAATGTTCAAAGTGCAGCTTTGCCTACCCTGACTTCTCTCTGACCCACCTGTATTCAGGGGAAAATAGAACATCAGACTACAGTGGTTTGAAAGGACATCAGTAGCCGTTGCTTACTGGCATCGAGCGAGTAGGAAATATATCCGTGCTACAATGGCTATACAGGACGGAGGATTCTGGTGTATGGTAAAATTCCTCTCTCAGTATGATAATCCACAGTGGCAAAGAATGTTCTTTAGGGAGCTTCAAAGCATTCCAGCTATAGAGCAGGGTTAACATCTCTCATCTGAAGCTTTGGGATGAAAGTCCCTTATTTTGACACTCCTGGCTTTCTTTGTTACATATCTTTCAATGGGAAACACAAATAAGTATATATATATATATATATATATATATATATATATATATATATAAATAAAGCAAAAGGATCAAAATGTCAACACTGCAGCGAAAATATTCGGAATAAAACTGTATACAGTAAATACGATCAGTAAAAATGAGCTGTCCAACTGTCATTATATTCAAGTACAATATACAAATAGACGGCAAGGTTTAAATAGCAGATCATGCTATGAGGCTACATACCAACCAATGCTGCAATGGATGTTTACAATAGTTTGCTATATTTATGTAGTTATCATTCTATTTTAAGATTTAGAGTATATAAATATTCTGGGGTTTTCCTGCTTCAGAATAAGGCTTATAGGGGGTGACTTTGCTTGACAGTTTCTGTGGTTTGACCGGCTTTGAAGCGTATACTCGATGTGTCTTCAGCGTACATTTGGACCGTAAGTTCAGGTCTTCAAGATGCCACTACATTGTGTTGAGATGTATAACAAAATTAAATGCGTGATTAAACATTTCAATATTATTTTCTGAAGGATTTGTAAACAACTGTACCCCTAACGGTCATGATGCATACAACCAAAGAAAAACAAATATTATTTTCAATTTGGTTAAATGTGATCACCTTGCTTCTCCCTAATCTTCCTCATATTGGGCTCTTTTAGTAAAGAAATCCCAGATTTTTCCTTTTCTCTCGTCCCCGTCATCGGACAAAAACAAGCACCTATTTATTTTCTATTGGGGTCTTATTAATTTGTTTATTATGGTTGTTGTGGTGGTGGCGGTATTCTCATATTCTTTTCTTTTTTATTCGTTTGACAATGAAAGTTATTTTATGTTTGTAATGATGCAGCATTAAGTGCCTAACCACCCAGGCTACACTTTTGTGATCTCTCGGCTCCCCTGTGTATGCCATCGACTCTTCCTCTCCAGTCGTGACAGCTAGCGCTACTGTCTATTGCTTATATATATATATATATATATATATATATATATATATATATATATAAATATATATATACCTCTTTCAGCATAACCTATCCACATCCATATATCTATATACTGTATATAAAGATCTGGTAGTTATAGTTCAAAACAAGTTTGATGAATTGCTTACCTTGTAACATGTCTGATTTGTGTGCATTAGCAAACATCTGTCGCTATAAGAGACAGCCGTATGTTCAACTCAATGACCAATTTTCTATCGCTATATATATATTTATATAAAGATAGTTGAATGGCCCCTGCTGCTCGGATGAACGAATTGAAGCAATAGATTCACGTTTTTTCTCCTAGAAGCTTAAGTGGGTTGAATAAGTTGTTCTTACAACTGATTTAACTAACCGGCGTCCGAGAGTGGTTTGATTTTGCTTTTTCTCCATTTCACTGGAGGAAAAAAATATTTGTGCAACATGTATTACTGTTTTATTGGTACAACAAAATATCCTATACTGGCAACCATCATCTTTTAGCAATTCATTTTTAGTTCCTTGGAACTGGTGCTCTGCATGCTCTGAAGCCCCTAAGCTTTTTTTCTTTCAGCTTTTCCCATCTACATCCCTATATCTATATATATATATATATGGATCTGGTAGTTATACTTCAAAACAAGTTTGATGATTTGCTCACCTTGTAACATCACAGTCTGATTTATGTGCATTAGCAAACATATTTCGCTATAACAGCCAGCCGTGTGTTCAACTCAATGACCAATACAGAGTATTCACACATGAGAATACTCTGAGGCCTCTATGATCTCACCCAGACAGGTGTATAGATGTTTTGTGCGCATCAACTGTCAAATGGCAATTAAGCTCTTCATCGTTTCTCATCCTAGTCGAACGCAACCTTCCTTGGGATCAAATTAACAAAGAATGCGTGCAGTACAGATCCACCTGGAATGCAAATAGGCAACTTAGGAGCATGCACGCGTGAACACAATTGCGCAACTTCCTTATGTTGAGACTAGGTTGGAGCAAACAGAGCTACGAAGGGAGTCGACCATAGCGAAAGGAGATAGAGTCTGAATCAACCACGGGGGATTATTTGGAGGCATTATGGAGAAGAGGAGGGCATCATTCGCACAGCCCGGCATGTCTGTAGTGGGCATAAAGAGACAGAGAGAGAGAGAGAGAGAGAGGCTGCTCAACGTTGCATGGAAATTGCTCCCGCACTGGTGATGTTGAGGGATTTCACACTCGCAATGTAATTTCACTTTGAGTTGTAGGGTTATAGTCGCTTATTCAAGGCAACATAGATTAGTGTGTCAGACTGGGTGATCTTCTTATCAAGATGGATAAGATAACAGGGAATGATTCAATACAGACGCATGTCCTTGGCTGATATTTCTTAACAAAGTCTTGCCTAGTCGTTGGCTAATCAGCTAATGGTTTTCTCTCTATAATCTCATTTGTGTTGTTCCCTCCCAGTTAAGAAGAACAGGCAAGAATGATGCAACTTCTTGGTCTATAGTCAAAATCTTCAGGGCAATCTTCAATCTTTAAGGCAAAGTTTGGGTCATCTTTGGAAGAGCCCATCTGACTGGAAAGTAATTTGTCATCCTACAACACTTAGACTAAATGTCATCTACACCTCAGGGACTTTTCTTGGTTTTTGGTTATTTTAATTTAGCTCTTAGAGAAAACAACACAAACATTCAGCTATGCTTTAACAAGATAGTGCCATCAAAATAACCATTAGTGCACCACATCCTACTAAACAAAATGATGGATTGCAGAGAGGTTTTCACCTGCCAGCAGACTTTTAAAGTGTTACTGAAACATAAAAGGACATGAAGGTCAATGTCGTTTGTGTGTCTACTGTTTTAGTTGTCAGCATTGAGGAACTGTTTTTTAATAAATTAACTCCTTTGGCAGAAGGGCGCCGCCATACCGGATTTACACACAGCCGGTGACGTCACCAGTGTGGTTTGTACACAAAGTACAAAGTATAGCCAGCCAATCAAACAGTCCAGAGACATGAAATTGATGTGGAAAAATATCTAAACTGTCAAAGAAAGAAGCAGGGATGCTTTTTCCCAGGGTGTATGACAAGACCATGTTGACGTGAATACATTATTTTTTCAAGATAATTTACAAATATCAAAACTTAGTTTCAATCAGTGTTTTATACAGTTCATGTGCATTACAGCCACACCGGAGCTCCAATGGTCACGCATGTCAGCAGCTAACATGCTTTATCCATTGGGGACATTTCTACACATGACAGATATCCAGTTTGATTGCTTTTTAGCTAGGCTCTTGTTTTAGGTCAGGAGGATCCTTTTTAATTGACCTTTTGTGTAGAAATATTGACTGAACGATTGGGGACTGTAACCGATGACCTTGTATTAGCAGGTATCGTCCCTATCAGAATGCATCCTGGGATGTTTTGTTGGCAAAGAAAAATTTGAAATCCACATAAATATACCGGAACCAGGGCTAATGAAAAGTGTTTTGCCAAGTCTTGCCTGAGAAATGCTTTGGCAGTTTCAAACACAATGTTTTCCCATAATGACAAATTATTTCACGATTGATTACTATGACCATGACCACAAAACCAATACTACCAACCCAAAAACGATCATTCCGATGCTCCTATGATTCTAAAAAGGACGTGTTCATTGTGATCACATTTGCAACGCCAGTTCAAAATGGTTGAATGAATACGTAACACAGATTATATATATATATATATATATATATATATATATATATATATATATATATATATATATATATTAAAAAAATGCTCCATGAGGAAAAGATACAATTCTTCAAACATAATACAGATATGTATGTGTTAAATCAAGCCTTGCAGACCAAGTTTAAGTCAATCTCATGTAGACCAAGATGACATTTGGAATTTCCCTAAGAAGCAGCCAGGATTCTAGCTTGGTCTGTTGGAAACCCATGAAGCAATCATTCCCTGATAAAGTTGATGTATGCCTCCTGTGTCAGCCTTGATGGAGTAAATGGGGTTAATAGAAAGGAAGGACAGAGAGAGAGAGAGGACCGGAGATCGAGAGAGAGAGATGGAGCGAGATAATTGGGGTGCAATGGGGAAAGAGAGAAAGAAAAAAAGGAACAGATAAGATGGTTTTCCCACATAATGAAAAGATGAGAGTAGCATCACATGAATTCAACGTAGTAAACGTTGAATTCAAACCCAGTCTTTAATATTATAGTGGATTTAGAGCCATCGTAAAAGCCTCCATTTGAATGCAAAAGCTGTTGGTTTCGCCGTTCCCTAAGAATCTTAATTTAAAGGCTAATTGAATCAGCATGTTAGCTGCATGGAAAGTGAATGAAACTGGGTAGAGCAACTCACTTTAATGAAAGTTGCAGTTGACTTTATCTTTTATGAGCCTGGTCCTCCTTTCAAAAATATTATTGGACACTTTAAGAATGTTGTTGAATCATATTAAATGTTCTTAAAGCATTGGTTTACTAGTCAATCGTGTAAGCAAGTAATTAATTGCTTACTGCAAAAATGTATGAAAAAATACACAGATTTGTACCCACAGCTTCAATAAAACATGTTAGAAAAACGACAGACTAGAAGGACATTATACAGACAAGCCCTTTCCAATATATTTCATATTGCTTTCTACTTTGGACGAGAAGGAAAACCGCAAGGATACTCTGTCTCTCCAACAATGTTATTTTAAATTAGTTTGGTAGGGCAAGTTTGCTACGCGTGGCATGCAGCTCTTATTTATTTTAGCTGTCCATTGTGTGATAATGGTAATAAGACACATTATGGCAAATTATAACAGAAGCCTGAATATTATGGCATTTCAAAATTCCAAATGTGATCCGAGGGCTGTTAAACGCATGTTTGCCTAAACATTTATAACAGCGGGGGGGGGGGGGCTCCTGCAGATCAATCAAACATCACACCATTGAATCCTTCTAATTAACTTTACATTATCCTCGCAATTCCTGCGTAAGACATTGCCAGCCAATACTATTCCCCTTGTTTCCAAAATCTCCCCCTGGTCATTCTTACTCAAGTTGATCACAATTCCCCTTAACTCCTTTATGCTGTTCTCTCTCCCCATCTCCTCCTCTACCTCATTCCCCATCTCTTTCTATGTCACGCTCTCTCTTTAAGGCCTCTGCTGCTCTTATGAAGAACGCAAGCTTTATTGTCTCTGAATTAGCAGTCAAGAAGAGACAAGAGTTGCGATGGGACAAATGAAAGCTGTGCTCCACAGCGAACAAAGGCCCAGCTAATTCTTTTGATTAGGAAGAAGTGGGTCGGTCGTCACCAGTGCCGTATTTGAAATGGATAAATTGGCATGTTAATCTCCTGTTAACAGGCCCCGATCTCAAATTATGGCTGGTCTCCTCTACTCCCCATATAATAGCAATAGCAAGTAAACACAAAGACAAATAAAAATCTGCTGACAATACACATGCATATCATTTACTGGGGCTTTAGTCTTATTATTAAACCATACATATTTCCATAATATAGACAAAGTATAAGACTGACATATGCAGATTAAATCACAGAACTTGAAACTCTTCAAATCCCTCTCTGATGCACTCAGAAAAAGGTATTTGTAAATATATTAATGTCGATCTATATCAGGGGTCAGGAGGATAAATGTATTTACCACAGCACATCTTATGGAACCACACACAACCTTCTGAAAAAGAATGCAAGTTGAACTTCAGGATCTTAAAGATCGTCTTTCAAGTGCCCTGTTTATCCAGGGAGACTTATGAGCTTTTAAGGAATGAACCAAAACAAATCTTAAATTCTGTTTTCTCTGATGAAAGACATCTAGTTTTGGCCATGGCCGACCTGGCTAAAGGGATGGTTTTGTCAATCTAAAGTTTGAATTGAAGTTCAAATCTACATTGTTTATGAGAACAAAAAAGGTATACACACGTTTGCTGAAACTGACAGTTATAAGAGTGATGCTTTTATTTAACTATTCATCAACAAATCTATGGTGTCAAACCTCTTTTCAACAAAGCGCACCATTAACAATGTAATCTAAAAGCTAGCATGTTAAGTGTTTCCAACTAACTCATGCGTTTGTTGCCAAATTAAACAAACTGTGTTCATTCATGCAAAAATCCTAACCAGAAGAAGAGCACATAGTGTGTTATGCTTTAGATATCTTCTCTGAACATGGTAACTAGAGAGCACCTAATGCCTGACTGGCAAATACTCATCAGTCCGTGGACACCTTAATGTCCATAATTAGCCAATCAGAATCTGCCAGCTGGAACACTTGGCTGTTCCCCCCGACAGCCTAGGAGTTCATCTTGAAAGCATCTTTAGAGATTTTGATTGACTCTGCTTTTGTGTGATGCCCCCCCCCCCGTCAGGCGAGGATGGTTGTGGGTCGGACACCACTCGAGACGCGCAATTTTGTGGTGTTGACACGCTTTAATTTTGGAAGTGTTGTCACTACTTAACCACAACCATTGGATAAGAGGAGTCATTTGAAACATAATAAAACAACACCCTTCAAAGTGAGTCGGGTGTGCTAATAATGGTTAGAAAACAGATGGATTAAAGAGTGAATTAGCATAATCTGGAGTGAAACTAAAGGCAGTTAGGCTCTGTGAGCTTGTTTCGATAACCATTGTGCCATGTGTTCTGGCCATCAGGGGGCACTGGTAGGAAATTTGCATTAGTGTGTGTATATATATATATATATATATATATATATATATACATATATACACATACAATGAATTTTTAAATGGGTGATGGCTGGTAATATGTTGACCACACCTTGCTTTTGCTTCAATGAAACCACATAGATGATAACCATAATGATTACACCCTGCATTCATCTAAATGAAATGAGGCGCCCAAGGTTTATCATTGAAATATAAAATGTTTAAAGCCTATATATTAAGTTGTATAAGTCTTTCTTCTCTCTACTTCTTCTCTTAGCTTGATACAATTTGAAAGCGCGGCAAGGCCGTTGTCATGATTAATTGGTGTACTTAAATTGTCATTAGGTCTTGTCAATTTCAGTAATCTATCAGGTTTCAAGTCTTGCTCAAAAGTCAAGAGAATTAATTATTCCCCGTAGCAACACATGTGAATGGGATATTAAGAATACATTTGAATGAACATTGTTTCCCTTTCCTAAAACCATAGTACCGTCCTATCTGAAGGATCGAGCCCGTGGAGGCCATTGTATCACTTCTGTATCAACCCCTCCACCACCCACAGCGTGTTGTAAGAGTACACACAACTTAGCCTCTGCCCATAGCAAACAATTTAGTAATCTGAGCTCCTTGATATCTGACACTCCTTACCCCAGTAATATTAACAGTATATCTGACTGGAAGCCCTGCTCAAATTGACCAACGTCCAGACAGGACGTGCAGCCAAGGAGTATGACGTGTTCATGCTGAAAAACACCAAAAGGGCTCAGTCAGGCAGGGAGGCCCAGGGAGCAGAGGAAGCAGATCTCTGATTTCACTAAGGATGAGCCGCATCAGATTTCCTATGTCTGTATTTGGTTAAACAGTGTTGGATCTCAACTTTAAAGCAAAGAGCAGCAGATTTTCAGGTCACACGTCGGTGTAGGATGACCCTCAATGCCTATGCGTGTATATTTGTTAACAGTGTGGGGTCTCTGCTTTAAAGCAAGGAGCAACGTAGATACAAGGTGGATGTTGGTGGAGGGTGACCTTTTTACGGAGAGGAATACTGATTGAAAAACCATGCTGTGATTTTGTGGGGTAATCATCATTATTGGAGATGGCATCTGTCTCCCGCTCTGTCTGGGGAACATTATTGACCAAATTTCTAATTAGACCAGAGACTTTTCGGGCAATGAAATTAAGAGAGACTAGAGAAGATGACACCTCGATAAACTAGTTTCTCCCGAAGTAGGAATAATGATTGATAATAATTAATGAGTGCTTAAAATAAGTCACTTGAGTACAAATTGTTTCTTGATTACCCACGCCTGCCACATTTAAGTACCTAAGGGTTGGATTGAATAGGGCTTGATGAGGTAGGCTAGCCAGGTACTTAAACACTCTGATGGGCACATTTCAACAAACAGGGGGTATCACTAGGGAAAAGTGAATCGCACGGCAGTATAGTCATATTTTTATACCTCGCTGGCATACCAATTCCTGCAAAGTATTTAAAACAAGAATAAACTGTTAAACTGTCCAGCAGACAGGCCAAAGACAAGCTTCTCTTGGCTTGGCTTTTTCAAGAGACATTTAAGACATCATTCTAGCAATGAAAACAAATCAATTAAGGATTTGACTTTAAATGGCGGCTGTTATCTTTGCAGGGCGCCGGCCAGTCTCACGGTAGATAACGCCACTAAATGTGATCCAACAGTTGAGGGAATGTGGGTGTGTTTACACAAGCCCAGAAGAAGACACAGATGTCCGTTCTCTTCTCTTTTATACTTCCCGACTGCTGCGCTATCAAACCAATTATCTAATACCTAGGAGGAATGTTTTAGAAATGTTTATTCAAACTGACCTTGTTTTGTATTGAGAAATATCAGATGCTTCAAACCTTGCTTCTTGTTTTTGCATTCAAATATACATTCAGTTCACACAATGACAGCGAGGTAAGAGGTTTAAAAAACGACAAGCCAAGTGCATGTATCTGTGTCTTTCCACCACCCTTCTGTCTATCGTCTGTTAAAGATGACACTGATTATAGAACATTGGTCGGTTCAATACCTGAAGCCACTGTGACTGGTCACTGCGTCCTGCTGTCCAGGCGTTGACCTTTCCCTGCTTGTCCAGCCTGGCTTTGCCGGGCTCCCAGGTGAACATGTCCATGTTGAGTGTCCTGAACATGCTGGAGGCGGTGATCTGGTAGTCCTGGATGTGGCCTGACTTCATTCCCATTGGCTCAGAGCAGCCTAGAGCCAAAACATCCCAACAAAACACATGAGCTGGCTTGCACGCTGATAAAAAGACTATGCAGGTCTGTCGATTTGGGGCTTCTGTACACTCTTTTGGGTTCCAAGTGTGTCTAACCACTTGTTGTGGTTTGAACCCCTTCCTTCTCCTTAGTCAGCTCTTAATTACTCTGTAATCACTAAATGGGCCATCTTGTACAGCAACGAAAACTGTAAACTTTAAAGCAGCTTTGTTGACAATTACATTTTACACTGAGTCATGTATCGTTTCTATTCAACTTGACGCCAGGGGAGTACAGAAAACAATCAAAGCAAAAAAATCAATATGAGCGCAAACACAAAAGACATGTCAGTGCTGTGCGGCCAACGTTTTGAAGACACAACCTAGTAGGGAGCAGCTCTGAGCTAGCTGAAGGACTATAACATCAAGGATCAAACCACATTAAAATCACACTTTTCTGGCCAACACTGCAATAGGAAGTGGTAACCATGGCGACAACACAAAAATAACGTACTTCACATTGGGTGTTCTTCAAAGGGTGACTCATTCACACAACATCGAGGGAAAGTGACACTTTAGACCCCAGAATTCTTAAAACAATGTTGAAATTGGTGTGTTCACATAGGCTGTGGAACTGCTGTAGAACACGGACATTTGACAGGCTACAACATAGTGGCTGCGATTTGCCGGCTGTTTGTCAGCCATTTCAATTCAAATTTGAGTATATGGGGGTGCCTTTTAGCATTGCCTTGTTGGACCCACCTGTCAGTTCACATCCGAGGAGCTCCATGCGCAAGGTGCAGTGCCTCCTGCAGACTTGTGGGTAAATGCGCACATACTGGGCCTCTATGGGTGGGGTGAAGGAATTGGCCGAGGGAGCGTTGTTGTCGACGTTCCCTCTGAAAATCTGTTTCAGGAGTGGAAACCAACAATAGCTGTAAACAGACATAGCAGAGCTAACATGCCACTGTGTGTGTGTGTGTGTGTGTGTGTGTGTGTGTGTGTGTGTCTCTCTCTCTCTCTCTCTCTCTCTCTCTCTCTCTCTCTCTCTCTCCCTCACTCACACTCTCTACCGCTCTCTCTCTATCTCACTCTCACTCTACTGCTCCCTCACCCTCTCTCTCTCAACCTCTCTCTCTCACCCTCTCTCTCTCTCTCTCTCTCTCTCTCTCTCTCTCTCCATCTATCTCACTCTCACTCTCTGCCGCTCATGTCTTCTCCATACTTGATACATTGCCATCATCCAAGGTCAACAAGATAGATTTACAGGGCCCATTTCTCTGCCCATTTGAGCTCGTAATTCATTCAGGCAGAATGGTATGTTTTTACATTAGTGGTCCAATTATGTGGCGATACCTTCTAGAGTGTATTTTTAACGTAAAAAGAGCTGAGACAGAGTATGACAGACCCAGCTATTTAACTGCATGATTTGTATGTGCGTGGTTGAGACAGAGGCAGAGATAGATGGAGAGAAAGAGGGAGAGAGAGAGATTGGTGAGGAGAGAGAGAGAGAGAGAGAGAAACAAAGAGAGAGAAAGAGAGAGAGAGAGAGAGAGAGAGAGAGAGGGTGATGGAGGAAAAGCAATATCCATTGAAATGCAGTACATACAATAGCACCAACTTGTAGAACAAATAGAGGTTAGCAACGACAACTGAAGGTTAGCAGAAATAAAGAGTAGTCCCGCAGAACAAGGTTATCAAGCACATCTAAAGCAGGACTTATTGCTGCAACCCCACTGTCACCATTACATTCCCACTCCCGTCCACCACAAAATGTATGAATAACTCACCTCACCCCTCTCCACACTCACACACAGGCACACACGGACACATACACATACACACTTAAGAATTCATACTATATATTTGAGTTTGCGAGATACGCAGCGGAAAACTCAAGTGCATGGAGATCGCTGGACCAAGCGATAAATGTCGAGGCTTGGCAGGCTGGTCATTTGGGGCCTGGCTGTTTTGAGGACAGCCACGGTGGGCTGTCAGAAATGATACAAAGCCGGGTGGGGCGTTTGGTGGCTATTTATCCCCAAATAGTATAAAAAAAATCCATTTAGAAGTAATAAACGTGGTAGGGGGCAGTGAGATGGGCCCGGTGTGAGCAAGCTAATTAAAAAGCCATCTCATCATGTCCTTCAATCTGCCCTTGACTGAGTGCATGATCTCCACTCGCTGTTTGTGGCTGCTTGTACAAATTTGTTTGAGTGTAAGTCTGTGTGTGCGTATGTGCGTGTGTGTGTGTGTGTGTGTGTTTGTGTGTGCATGGTTGCATGTAGACTGTTTGATAGAGATAGACTGATAGGAGGAGGAGACCAATGGGAAGGGGTAGTGAGAGACATAATCAGGTGTGTGTGTGTGTGTGTGTGTGTGTGTGTGTGTGTGTGTGTGTGTGCGGGTGCATGTGTGTGTGAGTGTGTGTGTGTGTGTGTGTGTGCGCTACTCACCATGTCCCCATCCGTGCCCTTGACCTTGTACGTCCTCCATGTCTTCCCGTCATCGCTGGAGGCTACTTTGTACGACTTGACGTACTCTGGGCTTCCGATGCGCTTTGCACCCTGGGTAATTAGGCCCGTGACCCTCATCCTCCTCTGCAGGTTAATCTTGGGTACAGAATAAGAAGCACAAAAAAAATAGCACCATTACCATTCCCATAATTTATTTTCTATAATATTTCATGGGAGCTTGTACATGTGATTGTTGCTATCAGCGTGAGAGCGAGATTTTGCATTATGTGCGTGTCTCTCTCTCTCTCTCTCTCTCTCTCTCTCTCTCTCTCTCTCTCTCCCTCTCTTCCCCAATCCTTTGTAATTTTTCTTAAGTCGTTGGGATCAATTTGCCCCCTGGTATCTATTGTGTCAGAACCATCCATCTTGTTCAGAAGGGGTGTGATGGGATGGAGCATTTAATCAATCCTGACACCCGGGATCCAGTGTGTCAACCCCCACGTAGACACTGTCATTACAGAGCCCATGCAAAGCGTCTTAGCGTGCCAGGAGCGTGCAAGAGGGAAGAGAGCCGAGCGTGGAGAATGTGATTGATGTTTAGATACACACAGCCCCACGATTCGTATCGTAGCACCGCGATCGGTGTCTGAGTAACTACTCCGTGTTTGATGATACCATGTTAATTCAAACCTTTGATGAGCACACTTTCTTTGATTTGTTTTTCACATAAAGTATTTATATTGGGAAGACACACAACACAAGACCGTCCGTGATGTTATTCTCTTATTCTCGTCTGTGGTCACGGAAGAGAAGGGATTTGATTGTGAGGTTATTTTGTCCAAAATGTATGTGGGAATGTGTTTGGTTTACAGTTCCTGTTGGTTTATTGTTCATCCTCTGGCTCCGTCTCTAAGTTGCAGAAGCTAAGACCCTACGATGCTGTGCTGCATGCCAAGCGTGAATGATGGTTTGAACTGGCAGCCAATCTTTTAGATTCACTTTGTCTTTCATGAAGATGTTACGTACAGATTATGTTTGTGGCTATAGACACATGCTAGAAAACAAAATCCCAGAAAGAGATTTGTATGTGTGTCCCCAAACCAACTCATTAAGGGCTGTTTTGTTTTAGCGTTGCTTCCTCTGCTGTATGTATGCTCCGAGTGAGAACATGTCTGCCTGCCAGTTTTAATGTCTTAATGTGCTTTTAAATCCTCTGCCCAGGGACAAGCACTGAAAACTAGCAGGTCAGCTAACACTGACATATTTACTTAAATGTTTATCAATGTCCGGCATTAATTAATCACGTCATCATGTTTGCAAGTCACTTTGGATTAAAGCGTCTGCTAAATGCCGTAAATGTATTTGAATAACGTGCTCCTAAGTTTCAGTGACACAACTTCAAAAAGGTTACCAAAGCCATGTCTGTATGCATGGCCAGGCTTTAGGGCCTTCTTCATTCATTAGTGCTGATTGTAGCCACAAGGAAACTGAGCTCTTTTGAAGTGATTGCTATTGTACATTAGCCATACTCTTTATGTTAACAGTAAGGGAACATAAATGTCAGAATTTCCCCTCAGAAGTGTGTGAAACCCTGCAGAGAGAAGTGTATTAATATAAAAAAAATGATTTCTACCTTTGAGTGTCAAGAGACAGCTGGTTCAGCAGGAGGTGAGGAGCTCAGTGTTTAACACTTCTTTCTAAATCCATATTCATGCAATAAAACACCTTTCATTCTCTGGCGCTATTGCTAGAAAGATATTTTGACTGCATAACATGACATGTTATTAGCGCCAAAGATGCTGGGATTTACACAATGTGTAAGGGTTAAGCCTCAAGCTTGTTGTGTGCGCTTAAAAACACCACCATACAGCAAGTCCAAAACAGATGTGATATCCAACGTGGATTATGACACCTTGTTGGTCCAGACAGTCACCTTGATCGGACAATGCACAATGAACAATGGCGTCGTATATGATCACGCCGTAGGGCAATTTGGGGATTTACAAACAGAAACGACCAGATATGCTTCAGTTCAGTAATAGCTAGTGGCTGAATTAGTGAGACACATAATCACAGTACTTAAGGCATAACAGCCACTTTTACACTTATGCACACACACACACACACACACACACACACACACACAGATTTTGATGTTCAAACCAAACCTGCTGAAAGTAAGGTAAGTGTTCTCCTTAAAATGTCTCCAAGTTTGGGTAATGGTCCTCTTCTCGGTTCTGAAGAACTTTCTCTGATTTCCCAGAGGTTTTTCAGAAGTACCCAGGAATGAGCACAGAGTGCGTCTAATTTGTCATGAGCTTTGGAGTCCCACCGATTCTGTCTTCATTAACGCTGGTACTTTGTTATATACAAAAGGCTGGATTATGTTCTTAAATGTCCCTTGGAGTAATAGAGAAATGGATGCTTGTTGGGCACTGGAAAAGGTTATTATGTGTCATGTATTACTCTATGTCAAACGCAACACAAATAAACCATTAATTGATATAAAAAACGTCCCAGAAGCAATGTATAAAAGACAGGCATACTATGAGATAACTCAATCAAAATGGTCACGGGTTTGGACTTATCAGACACTGTGACATGTTTTGTCAGAACAAAACTCGTAACAAGTCAGTAAACAGCCAGATAATACGAGCCAGGCCTTATTAACTTTTTATCGTAAACCAACACATCACTTCTGAAGCTCTCCCTCCAGGTACACTTGTAGAGAGTTGGCCGCTAATTGTTGAGGTCACTCTATACATCCATATGTATAGAGCTTTGTTATGTTGGAAATTAACTGTATACCAGTCCAACAAATACAAAGACGTGATTATCCCTGTGTAGGACAACAAAATAACACTTAATCTCAAACACCACCATCTCCTCTTACTCACAAACAAAATATAGTCCAGAGTAGAATAGGAACATGTTAATATCGGAGCACAACAATAAATGTTCCTTTATCCCATAATTATTTCATAACTATTTGGAGGGGTGTACCCCAAAGGTTGAAATCATAGTTCAGCAAGATTTGTATCTTCTCAAATTCTTTTTATTTTTATGGACACATGAATATTTTTACTATCCATCCATTATTTTCAACACTGCTCCTAGTGTAATGTTACGGTTGGATCAAGCATACAGATCGATCGCTCCGTCCCTTCAACTTGCTTCCGTAACCCTGGTTACCTTCAGGAAGTCAATCAACACATCCATAAGTCAAGAACTCGTTATAGATCCATGGCGTTTTGATCTTGTTAAAGCAATCTTCAGCAGGGAACTAATGGGACAATCCATGTGGGTCTAATGATGTCAACTGATGTCAATGAAAACTGAAAACCCTGATCCATGGCGTTAAACTGGGGGCAAAAAGAGAGGTGATCCCAGTCAGGTTCCAGCCATTAACACCGCTAGACCCATGGTTGGACCGCAGAGGGTTCCTTTTGCTTCCCACTTTCGATCGCGGAGCGTGAATATTTCTTAATTATCCATCCCTTATTCTCCACATTGGTTCCCTTGTAATGTTATGGTTGGATAAGCCAATAGATCTATCACACCTGTCCTTTCAACTTGCCTTGAATCGGCAAATAATCAATTGAACTGGCAAATCAGAGTCGAGAGGGCTGGAACGGGTTAGAGAGTGCAGGATGGCACAGCTCTAATTGTTTGGTATTTGTATGTGTCGATTTTTACATTAAACAGTTTGTCCATTCCCCACGGGTCTGGCAGCGTCCTGGTCTGACTTAACATGCAGATCCATCCACTTCGCCAGTATAATCGGTTTCAAAGCCCCCTAAGGCAAGCAAACCTCAACTGTGAAAGCAAACCTTCTGCCTAACACACTGCCAGTGCGTTGACATCCCTTCGCCGTCCTGTTTTTCTTGAACACATCGGCCCCTTGACGGCTCCATGGCGCCCTCAGCGTCGTGTGCTACTTCTCATGTGGCATCATTAGAGTCTGACAAACCGCCTGAATATTTCATGATCCATGCTCTGTTTGTTATTTGTGTTGCGGGCTCTCTTTATAACGTCCATTTCCTGACATTCTCTGTTGCTCAGTCTGAGTCAGAGGGTGACCTCTGGTCGTTTTTTTTCTTCTTCTGTGTTATTGGTACTCATCGTGTTGGTCAATATCTCTTTGAAGTTCTGCCTGGTCTTTTTTTAGTCCCACATCTCTTTCAGTCACTCACTCGCTCTGTCTTTCTATGTATCTTTCTGTCTGTCTCCGATCCATTCACCCATCCACCTAATCTTCTAAAGAACAGGCACCTGCTGGGTTTCTTTGTGTTGGTTTAAAGTGGAACAATCTGTTCACAAGTCTCAAAATATCTGCAATTATTTGTGGTCTCCTCGGGCCCCGATCCACCCGGTCAGTTAGTGAAAGAAGGACAGCACGGGGCAGCCAACTGGTGCACTTATAACTAGCCTCATGCTATCCATAGATGCACTACACGATCAATCATATTCTATTTCATGCTTAATTGTGCATCAAGAGGCGGCAATCACTGACGATCATGAATCATTGACGATCAAAATTTCAGAGATAACAAAACAAACTGAACTATAAAAGCAAAAGGCTCTACAATTAAACACGCAACTTAAGAACTATCACAACCCTATGAAGAATGTCGTTGTTTTCCACCTCCAAAAAAACATAGCACTGTATAAACACTTGCTGAATGAAGCGGAGCCCATGATAGCGCTTCCTTACACTCCACTAGGCTAGCAGCTGTTCAACCCTCTGCTTACACTTTTAATTGCCCTCCGGAATGAATCAGTAGCAAGCCATCAATTCATCTGTGCCAGTAATTAACTGTAAAGCCAGCCACATTAGAGATATATGATGGCGTTTCCAGATGCATTTCCATAAACAAAACAATTCCCTCCCAAACAAAGACTTTTCTTCTTTAAAGCTGACTATATAAATGTTGGTTTAAGTGTCTCACACCGAAAAGCCAAAGTATGCGTTGCAACAGTTTTGTTTACTTTTTTTGCTTTCCAGCCTTAAACGATGCCCTTTTAGGATTGTGTTTGACGGGATTGTTTTTGGTGGACTCATGTTGCACCGTGACATTCAGTGGCCCCAGTGTTTGTGGAAGAGTCTCACCTGGATCCAGGGCCATCGGTCATTCTCTGCAGCGGTCCAGGCGTTGACCAGGCCCTTCTTGTTGAGCCGTGCGAAGTAGGGGTACCACTTCTGCAGGCCAAAGAGCGCGCGGTGGGTGGAGGACGCTGTGATCTGCTGGTTGGAAATGATACCGCCCTCCATGCCCAGTGGTCCAGAGCATTCTGGGGAAAAGCAGGAGAGGAGACAAATGAGAGCCAGCATGCATATGTATGCTTGTTTGTTTTCCCTGGTTACAGTTGAGCGGTATTTCCAGAGCATCTTTGTCACCACACCGTGTTTCCAAGAGTCATGCATACATTCATAGCGTGTGAATTAACAATATAGTGCAGACGAATTCACATGCTGCACATGTGATTCATGCACCTGTCAGAGAAACCATGTGTTGCCATTTCACATTTTATTTAATAATGCGATCATCATGTGCCAGCCAAGATGGGCTACCCTTGGCTCATGGCTGGACACCATCTTAAGAGCATCCTGAATTTCATAATTAGGAGCAAAACCTGTCTCAGTGACAGCTGGGGATGTTTTCCTCTCTGGCTTTTCCATCCATCATACACAAAGGACACAAAGTGTCTATGGAGAGTCTCCGCCTGTGGTGCTAGCAGAGGCCACTTCAAGGTAGTCTGCCCCACAAGTCTCCAGTGGGTTGGTGCGTAGCCCGTTTTGTTTTTGTCAATCGAGTGTAGTCATTTCTTTCTAGGCGGCTGCCCCCTCTTTAGTCCTTCACATCATAACAAGGCACCATTGAAATGCTGGCGAAGAAGACCATTTTTTTTTCCTAACAAGCAGCACATACCTAGCGAATGTTAAATTACACAAGAGAATAGGTCATTCTGTTATGATATTTCACAAGAAGAATTAATGAATTAAAATCAGATCAAACTCAAAATAAATGGGGATTCCATTGAGGCTAGGAAAGGGTAGGACATGCTTGGTGATTCTTCACGTTGCTCATTTGGCCCACAGCTGGTTTACGATCAAAGATGCTGTGTTCTGTTAAGATTCCTCCAGCACAAGGCTGTATTCCATTAGAGGGACATGTGTTATGCATGCAAATTTGATTATTTTCCCTGCCATAGTCATGAAATAGTGCATCCTGCGGGCCGCCATTCTAATAGGAGGCACAGGTGTGCTGAGAAAACCCTGATCATAAACAATAAACTGGGCTTGAGTGCAGGTCTCTAATGACCGTGGCGCTCTGCCATCCACAGTGAGCCACCATTAAAAGCTGTTCATGGCTACTTTGCTCTGAATAACTTGTGCGGTAAAGCTCCATGTCATCTTTCCCACTGGGGCTAACCTTAGGCTCCAGTAGTGTCATAACCTGCTCGGTAGTTCAGCTCATGTCAATGACTTACAGCAATTAGAAGCTAGCCCTTGTTGCTTAAAACCCCATTTGAATTATTTGATATACAAGCACCGAGGAGTAATGAGCAAGAACAAAATTTTCAGCGTTTATTTTTACCTCCTCCTCAAGCTGTGGTTTTATATCGTCAACAAGAGCTTTGAAGAGAGGCAACATCTGTATTTTATATTCAACAAGAGTTGTTAAGAGAGGCAACATCCTAATACACTGTAGCATGTCTTTTAAAATAGGATTGTTTTCATTCTTCAGAGATATGTTCCAATCCTGAATAGGGCATTCATTGAGCATAAACAGGCTTCAGATGAAGGAAATTAAAGGTTGATTATTTTCATTTGTCAGAAAATAGAACCGGGGTCACCCCCATCAAAGATTGTTCTTATTTTTTCAGGTTTATCACGGTTCCTGCGTACTCCATGGAATACCTGCCTTTTGTCGTAGGCTTTATCATAGCTGTGTCAAACTAAAGCTTACTAAACCTCCCAGTGTTATCCTAGTGAATCTTTTGAGATCAACCGTTTTTATTGATTTCCTTTATGCGGCACTCACACAAAAAAATAAATACATATGTATATATATGAAAAAGGAATTGTCTAAGCATGTGATTATATGGCCATTGCCATTCAACTGTCAGAGGTATTTTTCAAATGATTTCTACCTGTGCAATGTTTGTATAGTGTTGTAAATTAAAAAGGACATTTGTATGCTTTCATAAATGGCCACAGTTGCAATGTTAGTAGTTTTTTTTGTTTCTTATTGTTAAGTTTTCATTTTTCGCAATTGGTCAAAACCAAAAACGGAAGACCACATTTATAGAAAAGTGATTAACATAAATGAATAGCAACTACCAGGGGCTATGGATAATGGCGTTGAAATTACTTTTTCAGAATGTTTGTTTCACATTGCCGCGACACATTCCCTACGCGACTGCAATCACATAGCTACTTTTGGTTAAGTATTAAACATTACCCCAAAAAACAGATTATACAACAGATAGCAATGAAACAGAATTATAAACTGTGATTTTGATGTAGCGATGATAACCTATTAAAATGGAAAAGTAGCTGCGTACCACATATATAATATAAATTAAGTTGTTGTAACAATCTACATTATAGCAGCCCAGTGTATTCTTTTAATTCAATAGGCTTTCAATAAAGCATGGGAACACCATAAGATGTAAAATAAAACCCAATCAAAAAAGGATATAAACATTTGATTGTGTTTATGACACCATAGGGTGAACCTGTAGAAGACCCAGGCCTTGATTATATCTTTTCATTATCTTCATGTCCTCATTTAGATAAGCACACACCCTTCCTCAACAACTCACACATCTTGTGAGGTCCGTCTGTTCACTTCTGAAGCTATTCATTGAATTTAATTCCTTATTTTTTTATCTCCAAATGATAATTAGATAGATAAGCTAAAATATGATGATTAATCAAAAAATTTAATATTTCAGGGAATCCCCAAAGGACTGGAATACATTTGCTTACTGCATCTGAATGTAATGCTCAGCCTTCAAGAAAAAGCAGCAGCTGTGGTCAATAAAAGCCTCTGTTGTGGAATGCACCTATCAGACATTGCGTATTTCTGATATTAGAAAGGTCAAAAGGACATTGCACAACACATTAATTGCCATTAGTTGGCACTTTTCTTTACAATCAGTCCACGATTGTAAATTAAATGTTTTTGTCCTGCAACTTTATTTTCTCCATAGTTAAGCTTCATACAGCTGTGTTTTTTATCATACAAATATCTCTTCCTTGAAACTAAACACAGAGTGAGATGTTCTGGTATTACTTCCTTACCTCTAACTCTCTTTACGATTCTAATAGTTCCACAGCACTAAGCGACTTGACATCTGTAACCACACACACATGGTCTCTGTATTTTTTTTAGTGCAAGCACAGGAATTTGTTAACAATAAAAAAAGTGTGCGATGAAAAAGAAAGAACAGACTTGAAAAATACTAACCATGTGTTTGAGTAGTTTGAGGATACAGCATCAAATAATTAAATGTCTATGGAGGAGCGAATGCCTCATCTTTTCATTTCAGACCCAACAGAGTCTGATGAACTGATATGTTGATGTTAAAGTGGGAACATTTTGCTTTGTTCACCTGAATCCCAGTATGAGCCTGTCCAGTTGCCTTTAACTCTTGCAGCCCCACAAAACAGAAAGAAAGAAGGGCTGTCCTAACTTATGCATCTCTACTCTCTACGTTGGAAAATAGAACCTGAGGCTATGAGTACAGTTGGACTCGCCGAATGTTCAAACAGATTCAGGAAGATCAACTAAACAGGGAGTCAGTCAAGGATCACAAGCAGCCAGGAGTTTTGTTTGTTTTGCTGTTTGTTGGACATGTTGCTGCAAAGGAGGAACTCCACTGTTTCGGAGGTCTCCAGTTTCGGGGTATATCCTATAACATTAATTGCACTCTTATACTCATGCAGACATAAAAGTGTCTGAACTGCTGTAGGTTAGTAATACACTATATTGTTGGTTGAAAATTAAATTACAATCATTTGATAATGGCATTAGTAATTTGATGTGCCATCAGGGTGTTGATATTTTCAACCTTATCATCCGATAGAGGAATCAGAACATGGACAATGATGTATACTATGTTTTGATTACTAAAAATATAGCTGGAGGTTGAAAGTTCACATCTCCCATTTTTTTTAAGATGTAGACATCAGACTGTTCTTCTAAGGATAGAATGTTTTCGTAGCCTCTGTGTTAAGGAATTTGTTACGTAAGAAAAGCAGACTCCTTCATGGGTATGTTAAGGCATTTATCTCAAACAAAACCACCAAAACTTTTTCACTCTTAGGTTGCACAGGCCAACTAGCGCAAAATTGCCACCATTGCAAATCAAAAGCACGCTTTTGGGCTATTCTACTGTGGATGAAATGCTTGTGTGAAATGTTTGTGTATGGTATTTCCTTACTGCTTATTATTTTTGTAAAACTGCTCACATATTACTATTACTATTATTATTGCTAAAGGGCATTCTATACAGTACATGTCAAGCAGAAAATCAGAGAGAGAGAGAGAGAGAGAGAGAGAGAGAGAGAGTCAGAAAAAGAGTGTGAGAGAGAGAGAGTCAGAAAAAGAGTGAGAGAGAGAGTCAGAAAAAGAGTGAGAGAGAGAGTGAGCTTCAGAGAGAGAGAGAGAGAGAGTAAGCTTCAGAGAGAGAGAGAATGTGGCAGCACTGAGAGGCAAAACAACTTTGAGCCCACAGAAGACTGGAACAATGAAAACAATCCTAGCACGTAATATCCAGCTGCTGGAGCAGTGGGGCCGGAGCCAACGGGGATCCAGCGAGACAATGAGTAATGTCTGAGAACCTTCCTGCAGGGTTCGTCATGTCTCTGGAAGCAAGCAAGATGTGTGTGTTTCAGCTGACTAAAAGCTGTTTGCATACCACTATATTATTATCAGCATTCAAACAATCTAGCATCTGTATTACCTACCCACACTGCCTTGGTTTAGCTTAGCTCTCGTCTTTTCTGGAAGTTGTCGAAATAAAGGTATGGGGTATTTTGACCCTAAAGGTCGAAATACACGGGGCATGGATGGGATACCTCTCGCAGGCAGGGCGAGTAGCGTTTCTTTTACCCGCTAGACGGACTCCGGTTTGTAGCTTGTGGTGACGTACGTTGCCAGTGTTCTTCCACCTGGAGGATCAGCGTGTTTTGCGAGGTGATAATGACGTTGGTTATGCAGGGCTTGAAAGTGTCGGCTTTATTAGCAGTGAATTAATTAACTAGGGCATTTTTACTGCAGGATGCACATTGATTTGATGGATTTCTTTGAATGTGCAGTGTTAAAACACCCACGAGGTCGCTCTGCTGTGTTTCATTGCCTCTGGTACAATGAAGTATTTATTTTAATCATTTTTAGACAGACCTAACTTTTCTTCGGAGTTTGTTCCTGTTTGAGCCGTGCGTGGAGAGAAAGAAATAGACCACCCGGGCAACGTTAAATGTGAAGCCATTGTAAAAGCTTTAGTTGATTATAATTTACACACTTTCTTGCGGGCAATCCGTGGCATGGATGTCCGTTGCACATGTCATTTTGCTGTAACAGTGTTCCTGATAAGTCTGTGGAAATGTCCAGCATGAATTGGGGAAGAGTTAAGTTTGTTTTGATAAAACTCATCTTTCTTCAGAAGGAATACCCGCCTCCCTAATACACCTCCAACCATGACCTTGAATGAAAGTTTCATTCCAGGTTTCAGAACACAGAGACAACCTTCACCCAACATAATGACATCCATACTGCTGTTGACTCCTGAAACATAATCAGTTGCACAAACCTTTCAGACGCTTTTATTATAATTATTATTATTATCACATATCTCAATGTGGTCTCAATGTTAGATTTATCCTGGTTTCCTGCTTTCTCACCTTGACTCTGAGGAATTTGTCACATTTTGGCTCTTCTGGATACAACCTGGAACAAGTCAACCAAGGCATGTACCAGACTCTGTCCACAGACTGTCTTCAGCAGCTAAATGCTTCCCCTTGGTCAGGGCATTCTACTGCCAATTTAGATTTTATTAGACCAGACACAGTTTTTCCTGTGTCTGGTCACTCCACCAACTGAAAGCGAAACTAAACTACCTGAATAGCACCTGAAACAAACAGCTCTCTCAACCAGAACACAGGGTTGCAAAGCGCCTCGCCTGAAAGTCGGACATCTTGTCCTGTCCATTGGAAGGCTACACCATCTCTGAAAACCTGAAGTCTCTGTATTTGAGTCCTGCAGGAAGTATGCCACCATCTCCGCCTACTTCTTCATCTGACAGCTAGTGCAATGTATCACAAAAGTAGTAAAAGTAATGTAGTATGTTCTCCAAGAGCTAGTTGATAAATTTTGAGGAAATATCCGGAGAAACGGTTTAAATGGCAGTGCCTCAACCTGCCTCAGTAGATCACCTTCTTCGTTCTCATTCATCATGTAGCCAGGTTATCTTTGCCAGATAGTTGATGTATTTCGTTGAACAGACACAACTCTTACACAGCTGTGGCTGTCCTCACCTTGCCGCTTTTATTGAAACCTGTGCTAGATGTAGTCTGTCAGGGCAGCTGGGGGGGCAACCCTCCAAGCCCTGGCCTGCTGGTCCCCGTGCATACATCAGCCCTGCGACAACACACATCACTAACACTGACACTGCTGGGCTCTGACAGCTGAATCCATCTCCCAGAAGCCCTACAACTAAAATCCCAACCGTCTCGCAGAGCCTTGCTGAATTAATTACACACACACGCACACACACACACACGCACACACACACACACGCACACACACACACACACACACACACACACACACACACACACACACACACACACCGATCATAATGTGGCATTGAGATAAAATTCCCATGATGAAAATTGGAAATAGGAATCGTGGCAAAATGTTACAATTAACCAAACAAATAAAATAAACAAAAAGGCAAGCAACCCCAATATATATTGGGTTTAGCGGGTTCAGGGCTGCATTCCATCTCTATCATAATCCTGACATATTACTTGGCGGAGAAAACCCAATTTCAGCACCGCATAATAAACAAAATAAAACCTATTGAGTTTTACTGTCTCATAAAATGAAAACCACTTGTAAAATAAGTGACAATGAACAAGCCCATCTCTTACTTTAAGCCGGGGTTTGGAAAAGGACGAGGGTTAGCTAACACACTGGCTGTGACGTCTGCACAGTTCAGTGTTTACTCCCTGTGATTGGGTTTCCAGGGTACGAGGCCGTTCAACTGCCAACAGTGCTACATGTGGGACTAGATATCCTGTAGCTTATTAAGACATGAAATGAAGAACTTAAACTGAGCATTGAAGGATCACAGAAGCAATATTGTGCCTCAACCATCCCGTCCGCCCGACCCATCCCCTGCCTTGCTCTTTTCTTTGTGATCCATTGGGTGGGGCTTTTCACCACAACTTCAAGCAGTGTTGATTCAGAGGATTGCGAAACAGATACTTGGAAAGGAGAACAAAGGAGTGGTGTGATCGAGTTCAATGGAAACCCCAACTTAAGGGTGGTTTGTTCAGAGAACAACACATAGAATGTGGAAGGTTAATCTCCACTCCAAGTGTCTTTAATGCATGCAATGTTTGGTTCATAACACAACATTCATTATTGATCACTCTTGATGCACACATTCAAGATTGGTTTGAAAGGGTTCCATGTGCCACGCTGGCCTTACCCTTTGAAGAGTACCAGGAAAATATGCTGTTTTAGCAAGTTAAAAGGAGAAACCATAGTACTTACTGTATTGGCAGTTCCTTCCCATGTATTCCCCCGGACATTCACAGGAGTAGTTGGCCACCAGGTCAGTGCAAATACCCCCATTTTTGCAGGGGTTTCTCTCGCATTCGTTAACATCTAGAAGAGCCAAGGGAGAAAAAAACAAGAGCGTTTGTTTCTTTGAAGCGGACATGTAGGCAATTAGAAAGCCCTCATTCTCATTAGCATGCATTGCTGGGGAGCATTTATTGAATTTGCTCCATTTGGTACCTGCTTTGGCCTGACCATACAAACTTTCACAAAGACATTGGCTTGGGGATTGAAGAAATCAGACGGCTCCTTTGGAAGTGATGAACGCTAGACACGCAGTCAACTTCTAGATTGTTAGGAATAATAAACATATTCTAAAGCTGTGTAACAAATGATTACATTTAAGGTTATATTTTTACTGAGTATCGTCTAAACATCCATTGTTTAGTATAAGTACACATAAAATGTAATGTATGAACTTCTAGTGGAAGAACTAAGATAGCATTTAATGTAACACATTACAATACCCATTTCAATTAAACAGTGTGTGTGCGTATGTTTGCTCATCATTTTGTATTTCAGCATGTGAGCCAAACTTCATGAATGTTTCATAAAAGGCCATTTTGTTGGATCTCAAATGCTGTCATCTTGCATATTAATATACCTCTTCCACATCTCACACATCAGGGAACCCTTTTACAGACACCAGAGTGGCCTACATTTCCTGTGATATATTTATGATAAAGAATCCTGCTCTGCTTGCTGTTACACTGTGGTAGTTAAAAGTTGGGATAAAGAAAACGTTGCATGCGCAGTTTTAGTAACCTGCAAAGTAGTGCATGGCATGCCCCACTGAGAACGATTATGGTAAATAGTGTTATTAATGGGGCTACAGGATTAGGATTAGCATTTTAGCACCTGCACTTTACAGAGGGAAAAAGAGATTAAGCTAAATGCAGTATATTGATTGTCAGCCCCAAAGTTATGGGTTGCTCAAGTTCAGGTGATAAAAATAAAAACACAATATCAAGTCAGTTTGACAATCCAGTCCTCACCTATGTTTCCTTAAATTATTATGTTGCTTTAGAAATGCAAATTCACAACCACTTTTACTCAGAAATATGTGACCAAAAATGTACATGGCCAGAAGGGACACTTTTTATGATTCATGCAGGCTGTGTATTTTACCAGCCATGTTGTCCAGGCTGTATGAAATTGGACATGGAAAGAAAAAAATAATCACTACAAATATTACGATTTTAAGAAATATTTGTCGTTCTGTGGACCTTTCCTCTAAATTGATGTTGTGTTGCATGCATTCTGGTCAAGTCTGTAATTAGCTGCTTGTAAGCCTCTTCTCTAACAACCCATCATTAATTAAAATAAGCAAACACCACACTTGGAAGGGAATCATCTTGATTGTGGGACGCGGTTACAATTAAGGGGGATTAGGTATTAATTAATTCCGGCTAAACGGATTCCCCTCAAACTCTTAACTTGACAAATGCCAACTAGCCCTGGCATTTTCAATCATCAGTTGAGTTTTTAAGATTCACAAAACTATTGTAATGCTCATTAACACAATGCTAATGAATTTGATTCAGAAGTGTATAATAATGTCGCCAAGCAAATCTTTTGTTCTATTAATTCTTAAATATATTGTGGAATGAGGGAACATTTATCTACCAACAAATCCAGTATATGTCAGCATTCTTTGAAGACCTAAAGCCAAGTCAAATTTGTACACACATACAAGTTAATGTTTTTAAACTGCTTATTGAGGTGTATAATGCAATTTGGACACAAAACACTGAAGACCAGTGTGAATGCTCGATTAAGTGACGATATCAGGCCGTCCACATATTGATGTCAATAAGTTGCCCTGATACCGAGATTAGCCCACCAGAATTTACAAAGAGCAATAACGTGTTCTGCATACAGCACAAAACAGCTTTAAGGGGTATTATCAGCGTTATCGCACAGCAACCAATGTTGTGATTCCTCCCTCTCTTATCTTAATGTTTCAAACCTGCCTTTATTCAAGGCTACCATTCAGGGCTGGAACGGGCCGTTGAGCAACTCCATATAGCCCGGGGGCAAAACGTATCAGAGCAGAGAAGAAAACACACAGCCAGTCTCACGACTACCCGGCCTTTCATTAGAAGCCATCGGCTCATGGAGGATCAACGGTGGAAAAGATAGACTTTTTTCTCTCGCTGAGTAAAGCTATTGTGGGGTAGAGGGGGTGGGCAGGGGCAGGGGGGGGGGAGGGGGGGGGGGGGGGGGGGGGGGGGCGAGAGGAAATGCATCACTTTACGGAACAGAGGTAATCCACCCAACGGAAAGATGAGAAGAGAGATGAGGAGGAGATCCAGGTGAAAAAAGGATGTGACAGAGTAGAGTCTTGGGTGGTAGTAATATGTTAAGAGAGGTATATCCGAAAGCAGATCGACACACTGTCTCTAGTCCGCAATGACTAGAGGGCCAGAGAGAGACATAGGGTCATAGAAAATAAAACCCTGTCCTATTATATTGCATTGATTGGGAACACAATAACAAACATGAGTGCACTGGCTTATTATCACTTACTAACTAACCTGCCTCCTCATATTTAATCACTCATTAAGAGACCAAGAAAAGTAACGTGTACACATTTTGTTAAATCCGTGCTCTAATCATGTCCTTGTTCATCAGACATAAAAGCTCTGAAACAATTCCAGCCGCGAAGACAGACAAGCAGCTCTATTGTTCGCCTTTCGCTGTGCTCTGATTGGAATAAAAGAAGTGCCGCGCTCCGTGTCTCTACGCTCCCCCTCTGTGCCGTAAAGAAATAAATAAAAAAGTCTCAGTTGGACAATAATGAGTGCAACGAACGGCGCTGTGTGTCAGGAACTGTGGCAGCCGCTGAGCGCTAAATTGGCTGTGGAGAGTAAGGGGAGCGGGCTCCGGCCCCGTGGTTGGTAGGGTCAATAGTGACCTCTCGTTGGACTGCACTGACCCTCAACCGAGACTGCACCTGCTATGCGGCCGGTGAAGCATGTCGCCCTGTAAGGTCCCCCGTCCTTCCATGAGTTACTTTGCAGGAATCCACTGGGGATTTACATGAAGAAGGGAACGCTCAATTTAGAGCAAGATGTGTTAGAGTGGTAATTTGTCTGGTCCTTCCACCGAGATACTCCTTGATGTGTAAATGTCTCAAAAGCGTGCTTGACCTGAACACTTGATTGGTTTAAGTATCCAGTAGAAAATGGCGTTGCCTTCATCCCAAAGTAAACACACATTTTCAGCTCCCCAAACATAATTAGCAGGTAATCTCCCAAAAGTCCTAAATCCAGCCCAGTTAAACAATCAGATGTACTTGAGCAATGAGGTTGCATTCAACTCATCTTTTTTAGCTGTTTAAGATTAGGAAAATGGCAGATTAACCGTTTTTTTGTAGATATTATTGATCTATTTGTCCCTGCGATGAGGAACACAAAAGTTTGACCTTTCATGAAATGTATGACGTGGGAAAAAATATCAGATGGGGGGGGGGGGGTAGTTTCAATATTTACTCACTAAACTTAGCATCATACAGTACAAACTCATAAGACAGAAAGGAGACATGCCATGTAATTATTTTGAGAGAGAGAGAGAGCGCTTTGGAGGATGCAATTATATATTTAGTCGTGTAAGGTCAAGTGTGTAAAAATAATGTATTCCCAAGGACACCTTTAACTGGGTTATTCTCAACAAAACGTGCCATTCAAATGTATGGCAGGAATATGTTGCAGAACCATCCTATTAATTTAAGAAGCTACGCACATCATTTTAGTCTTAAAGACTTGGATGAAGTTGTGCGAAGAGGACATTGGGTGTCTAAGGGGTACTCCACTCGGAATCGGAATGGCTGTTGTAGAAAATCCCTGCAGCTCTGAGACAGAAGCTTCGGAAATTGGTGTGTGAGAGACATAGTGATTGACGCGAAAAAAAATGGACCACTACGCCAAACATAGACATACATCCGGACCTTCAGAAACACAGAGGAAGTGTATGATATGCTGCACAATATTCCCATACCATTGGACATACACCTGAAATGATACACCTATTATTTCTAATATAAAAAAACTTTATGTCCATATATATTTTCTCAGCTTTACTCAGTCTAACTCAAACTCACTCAAGGGTATACCAACGTCTCACTATAGTCTCTAGATTACTGCCAATGACTCAAATTAAACATCTTTGTAAAGTAATATATGTGCATTCATTGTGTATGTATGCATATATCTGTATATTTATATCCTGTACTTTCTGCTTGGGCACATGCCTTTCCCATCTGGGATCAATAAATCTGTATATTACTGGCAATGACTCAATTGAAACATCTTTGTAATGCTTTAATTGAAAGAGCACTTCTATTTTCATTCTAGCCATCTGCCAGCAGACACACCTTCACACCCACAGAGTGCTCGGAAATGAACATGCAGTCCGAGGGAACTGCGATATCTAAACTTCAATTAGGGCGCTTGCAAAAGCATACAAGTCTTTTCACAGGAAGGATGAAACACACTCTCTTCAGGAAGGATAAATAGGCATGGTGGGTGCTAAGAGACTATAAGTGAGGGGTATGAGTGATGTGTTAGTGAAGAAACATCCTGCACTCTGATCAGAACAAGTTCCGGATGTCCGTCTCATGATAAGAGCTTTTTATATAGTTCATTTTGTTAAACTACTTCTTAAAAAGTGTTTCACAGACGGAACGTAAATCAACAAAAGGAGAACACATGCTAACGCACAGCAATACAGCACAACAATGCAGATATCATGACATAGTATCCATTAGCTATCCTATGGAAATTAAACTAAAGAAGGTTTTCTTCCACTAGCACCTTGTAAACCAGTTGAAACTACTCTGGTATCAGGCTTCCTGACAGCCCCTCTTTATGTATCTGTATCTTTTCAACTTTATAGAATGTAGTCGTTTTTTGCACGCAATTCAACATATATAGGGCTGCAGCTACAGCCACCTGTGTTCTCCTGTCTTGTTTATCCACTGTATGGTGCAATAACCAAAGCAAATGAGCAGTTATTATTGGCACAGAAACATCTTGCAGATGTTGCATCAAATTGAGCGCGACTATGCTTCGTCTGGTACTTTCTAGGCACTGAAGTGCACGGTTGACAAAACATTAAGTCTTGCGCCCAGCCCCATGTGATGTTCTAAAGTACATGGAACTGGTGTATAGATGATGCCCACATCAGATAAAATGCTGTGTCATCTCTTGAAGACGGCACTATCTGAATGATTAGGGACCTGCTAACCATAAGCAGATCCCTGCAACAAACTACCTGACCACACATGCTTAAACTTTGGATACATGGTTACACAAATATGAATGTAAAATGAACCATACCAGCTATATACAACAATGAATACATGGAAGGTGTGTCTTGGAAACATAGACCTACTTAATTACAACCTTGTGCATGGATACTAAAGGTACCAACATCTTCAGAAAATAAGCTTCAAAATCACACACACAGGTGTTAAAGCCGGGCTAATAATCTAGTAAATATACAATGTTTTTGTTTCTAAAAATGGCGGATCAGATTCATATATTTGGACGACTCATAGATGTCCATACCTTAACAAATACGGTGAATAGATCAATGTGGGTGCCACATAAAATGAACTGACTAACTCAAATAAATTGGGCCTTTTTGTGACCCCAATCCTTCATGCACCGTGGGCTAGCATACCATATCATGTTCTTAGGCGAATTATTTGTCTAGACTATCATGTTTTTTTCTACCTCGTTGTTACGATCTTAGGAATAGGGTTAGCTTTAGAGTGCTTCGGGTTAGGGTCAGTACTTATATCACACAGAGGGGGCGGTGTTGAGGTGCTCATTAGCTGTAATTGACAACAGCTGAGGCGGCAGGTGAGTCTCAGGAAGTGAGACTCTGGGTAGAAGGTCTCTGGAGGTTCTGCAGGTGAGAGTCCGAATTTGTTCGACCGAACTCCAAGGGCACAACTTTCTGTCAAGAAACTTCTAGAAGAGAACGTTTGTTTGTAAATACACAGGGAAACTAAACGACCGGATTCAAAGCCAGGGGTGGTCACCTGGAGAAGAGGTGCCAGTGTGACGTGTCACTGAGAGAGAGCTGTTTGCGTATGGTGGCTGTGGACCTGCCGTGAGTACCTCGCACATAACCCCCTAGATAGGTAAGACTGCACTCACCCACGGAAAGTTTAGCAAGATACCCCAAGTTCGATGCACCACCTAGGGGCAGACATTAGGTTACGGGCGGGGCTGTTTACCCGGGTAATAAAGAGTGCGGTAGGGATGCCGCGTAACACTCGTGAGGTTGATTAATGTGAAAATTCATGTTGTTATTGGAGACTCTGTAGTTGTGTGGTCACTATTGAACTGTGTGTACACTACTGAAATGCATTTTAAAACATGACATATTACATACAAGATTTTTTGTTTCGGCAGGGCTGATTAATGAGGAAGATAAATGATTAATATAACTCTCCGGAAAATTGATAGCAACTTTCACACATTAAATCAAGCTTATAATAACCAGGTGCAAATTAAAGCACAATGTCAACCCGCATTAACGGTGTCCATGATTTCCATCTTAGTTATTTTTTGCAACAAGAATATGGTGTCACGTCATTCATCTAGTGTGGCTGGTGTCTTTGTGCTCACTCTGGTTGGTTCCTTCTCCTGTATAACTGCAAACACCTCAGATCAGGTGTTGCTTGGGGATGTTTCTTGGTTTTGATGGGAATGACAGAATATACTTATATCCATTAATCATATTAATACATATTGGCCAATAACGTCTGTGGAAAATTTGTGAAAGAGCATTAACAAATCAGATTAATTTGAGAGAGAAAATCTATGGCAAATTGCTGATGCATTAACATCAGCTGACATGATGTTATGCTTCTGAAGTTCAGCGTTTCTCCCAGGGGTTCACCATGAGCCAAGCACCCTTGTTTATTTCCAAACCCTTTTCGACAGACAGGAAATAGAGTCATATCCTCTTTGGCTCGAGGAATGTCTGGTTGGATGCACACAGTGGCAAAATGACATTGGGATGTACAAAGCAGATCTTTGACTAGGCCTTTAACACCCATCAGAAAAGCACATCATATAGACACTTATGCACTCTTGTGTTCTTTCTCAAATTCGTGTTCTCTTTTTCACTGGTTTGTTGGAGATTTTTGTATTTTATTTGCACTTGTCCATTTGATAGATCTGTGATAGAGGGGGCCATCAGATCTTGTTTGGCTCTGGCCCTGTGAAGCCTTCTGCAACTGGAATTTATTTTAAGATCTATTTAAATTACCTTGACTTGACTCATTTCTCAAACATTCAACTGACATTACCTACAGAATGCAGAATTCTTTACCGTAAGTCAAACAAACAATTTGATTAAGAACATTAAGAACCACTCACACACCAATCACACTCTTAGGGCCAGGGTAGGTCATTTGGAGAAACCTGCCAGAGCGAACCAGATTTGTCTATCTATCCAATCAAAAACTTCATGCCTCTTTCCAAATCCACTCCTCCAGATCCTGTGACTAACTCTCTATCTTTAGCAATTTGTCTGCCTAGCCTTGTGGAAGACCCAGGTCATGAGCAGAGGGTATACAGGCAAAGTATACCCTGTGTCTAGCATAGTAGGCCATCCAATCTTTTCCTTCAAACCAACTGAAATGATTGGACGACAGCCACTGACACCTTTTTTGTATTTCATCTGACAGAGCATTTGATTTATTGATTGCTGTCGTGAAAATATGACAACAAATGCTTCTCAAATAAATTGCCTTGCCTAGCTTTGATAATGAATCAATTTGGCAAAATTGCTGTTAGTTAGAAATTACTTTGCTAACTTGCAAAGTACGTAATTACCATGTTTACCCTCGGCACTGTTGAAGCTCCCCACGTAGTATATCAGTCAGTCAGTGTCTATCACCAGACTCCATTTAAGAATGCAAATATCTTTAATTTATTATACAAGTTTTAATGGTCCATGATAACCTATAGGTCAAACTGTAGTGCTTTTGTGAATGTAATAACTAAATAATCATGTGGACAAGGTGGCAATAATATATTCTGCACTTAGAAAAACTGGGCCAACAACAAGGGCATATGTTTCTATCAATGACACCAATGAATTATGATGACACAATTAACAGGCCACTACAGACCAAACTGTTTCAGGCTTAAGTAGCATGCTAATATTGCCCTTTAGCAAAGAAAATGCATTGCATACATATATGCTAAAGGAATCCCAACTGCATTATTTAGGTTATCAATTCCATGGGAAGCATTTTCCCCTACCTTTTCCACACATCAATGAAAACCTCTATGATGGGTTCTGTGGAGCATAGATCTCTGGATGTGCTTTCTTTTTCTTTTCAACGGACACAATTTTGAAAAGCAGAATTCCAGTGGCAACACACACACAGACAAACACACACGCAGACACGCAGCCACACACACACACACACACACACACACACACACACACACACACACAGCAAGAGAGAGTAGGTGGTCTGTGGTCTCATAAATGATGTGCTGGGAGGGTGTCGCGTGGAAAGCGGTATGTCATCCAAACGGTTCTCTGTCCCAGTAATAGATCAAAGGAGAGAGTTTGACTGCTTCCAGCGGCCCGTAGATCTCAGGGCTAGCCGTAGAAGAGGAACATGTTTTTATGTGTGGTACAACAGTGTCCTTGGGTGAAATAAAGTGCTAAAAGAAATATTTTGCATACACATATACAAAATACTGTATATGTATGTGTGCATTTATATATATATATATATATATATATATATATATTACTGTGCATATTATAAGCACTGCGTTGTGAGGATACTTGCATATATAGTAGGGTTTGCCACAATTAGATATAAATCAAGATGATTAATATACTGCATTCTTGCTGTCCCAATGGGGCTGAAGTGGTTTACCAATAAATAAATAAAATGAGGATGTAGATTAGCATAATCCATGTACTTCTTAAATTTCCCTATGCAACTTAAAGGCTTAGCAGCAGAAAAAATAGTTTAACCCAACAGAAACAGACCGTAGGCACTATGACTAAAGATAAATTTCAGTTTATTTATTTATTTTCAAAATAAGTTGCTATTCTCTAGTCTACGTACTTCTTCTTCCATATATGGAATAATGGCTACTTTTTTCAGTTGCTTTTAGTCACACTATAACTCGATCTAAATCCAATTTACTAAGCTGCTAGACATTCTTTTTTTTAAATACAGCCAACAACTAAATTTAAATGTGTGCTTTTATCTGTAAAATTAAGTTAGTTCCCCTCTTTGAACAGTTTCACCATAGGTGCTTAGAAACGTTAAAGCTCCACTGAAATTGAGCTTTGTTGCTGAATGATTTAAAAAGAAATATATATATATAAATATCTTTCTTCCCTGGCCTTTCTTAGTGGATTCACACAATACCAAAGCCAAAGTATCAGGAGATCCCGCTACCATCAGAGCAGCAACTAACCCATTACAGCCTAAACCAAAGGATGTGTGCTACTAAGGTAAAGGGAGGAGAAGGGGGAATTAGTACCTAGGAATGAAAAGTTACAGCTGGGTGAACGAGCCAAAGGCGAAGAGGCTCTGGGAAAGGAATATGTGATATCCTTGTCTTGATGTGTGGATCGAAGGCTGCCCATAATCTTCCCAAGATTAATTGACTGACAGTAACGGCCCCTTGCAGCTTCGTATCAGGCCGCAATGGTAAACATTGGCCCGGCCGCTCCGGTCCCTGTGGCAGTGAAGCTGCCAGGGTTAACTCACCATGATAGCCAACTGTCAATACATGATTTAATATGAAGCCCTGTCCTAACCAAAAAAACAAAAGAAACAACATACATTCCATTTTGAGCCTCAAATCAATCCAATCCTGTCAGAGTATTTCGAAGAAAGGGCAGAGACTGATTAAAGATCAATAAAAGAGGAAGGGTTTGTTCCATAAGACAAGCCCTGGAGGATGGGGTTATTGAGAAGAAACGATTTAAGGCTGTAACACTGATCTTAAGCTAAAAATGAAAAAATGCATCTTCTATGTCTTTTCTTTTGCAGTGGAGGTGCAATAACAAAACATAACACAGTTCACCGACCACTACAAGTGACTAACGCCTAACTGGACTGGCATCCTGGCTTGCTGGTTGAAAGCTGGATTTTCTATCAGCTCAGTAAAGAAAATGTCAACTCATGCACATAGTTACATAAAAATAAGACTTGTTTAAGCGTGTACCTCCCAGAGTTGTTCATGGTTCACCATTTATGTTTGTGTTATATCACTCACTGCAAAATGCAGGGTGCTGTAACATTTAGTATTTAGGGTAATGCTCAAAAAGGTGTGAAATTGGATTCGGCCCTCCCAGACTAAAGCCAGTAGCAACAGTAAAGATTTAAATTTGGCTGGCACATGTATCGTATGAAAGTATCAGCATAATGTGTGCAGAACGCTAGCATGCAGGCTGACATGATCTAAGTCTCACTGTAAGATCACACTTGCATTCCATTTATTTATTTAGGTGACACATTTTATCCAAAGTGACTTACAAGTGAGGCAGTTTTAAGTGCTTCATGGTTTCTTAAGCAACAAGATGCAAGTGCAGTATAGCCAGAGGAACCAAAACACATGCTGAAGGCGACAATATCCGATGACAGTGTATACGCTAAAGAAAATGCTATGAAAAAACCAAAAGGGAAATACTGAATATAAAAACAGATATAAATCGGCCCAGGTACCTCATCCCTGAAGGACATTCTGAAGGGAACAGTATTTGATCTTAACTCACTGTGTAGACAGAAGTATATATTCATTTCCCTACATTTTTAAAGAAGAGGAAAAACGAGATAGAGATGGAGATCTTCATCGATCGTCATTCTTCGCATGAAATGGATTCTGACCTGGTGTTTTGATTTGGAGTAGTGTGGCGATGATACATATATTGTTATTTGCATATGGAATGGGGAAGCAAAATCCGATCACATGGTGCAGACGGATAGTCCTGTTCAGATATCGTGTTGATGGCAGATATGGCTCCAGCCTAGCTGGACATATCTGAATACTAGTAATAGTCACAAAATTCCTCTCTGAAGCTAACAATCTTTAACTCGGGACGATAAGTCGACTAGTTTTGACAGAAGTACCACTTGGTGTCTGCATGTCAAACTTGTCCGCCGAGATATGAATCGAGAAAGCACTATTGAAAGTAGTGAGCAATTTAAATAAGCATATCATAATTTGACTTTGTTTTCAATTCTAGAATTAACTAACATTAAACAGCATGAGGCTTATTTAATTAAATCTGGTTCACAATTATCGGCAGCACTTTTTATCCCAATCGGGTACTGCGGTCAGGTGCACTCCCTTCACAATCTGTTGGTCTCCCAATACATTATTTAAATTATATAAACATATATATATATAATAAGGACCATAAATGTTTGAACAACCTCGCACTTCCGCTGAAGGATAGAACTCTGAAGCTGTCTCCTATTGGCTCTGCAGCACTGAGCCCGCCCTGTTTAACCTTGTCGCTGAAATGTCCGTCCCGTCATTCCGTCTCACAGTAGTGAAACCATGATGTGCCTGATTATGTTGACCTAGCCTATGTCTGTACTTCATTTACAGAGTTTAAGGCAGATGGCGGCCCACTTGCCCACAGTAATCAGAAAGCGGATCGATAAAATAAATCTCAGGGACATTTTTATCCCGCCTTGACAGACGAAAATTCATTTTTTGACGATTATTTAAACTTCCAAAGCTGGACCACTCCTAACTGTCCCACATTCAGTGCATGAGCGCTGACTGCAGTGATGCATGTCACACTTTTCAGCCCCATTTTATAAAAAGGAATAAAATTATAATTAACCATTTCAGATGGCCCCTGCAGATTTATAGGCTGTTAGTTTTTTAGAATAGTCGACTAGATAAATAGCCCTACTTTAAACATATTGACAAAGCTGCTAGGAACCCCACTTGGTAAGGAACTGAGACAACTCCAAGACATAGAGGAGGGAGGTTGACCTTGTGGGCGACATCGATTCATGATGTGCTTATATATCACACCCACAGTGGCTGGCTGATAGGCCACTGGTCCGTGTCAGTGAATCCATTCCGAAAAGGAACATCTGGACGTTGCAACTATGTTGTTACATTGTAATAGCCTCCTGTAAGACTGAGAAAACATAAGACACTGTCTGATTATTAAATGTACGCTTGGCTAATGGTTTGCCTCTTCTCATTTTTAGCAGCAAGAATGCTACCACTTTTCTCCATTAGTGAACATAAAACTGGAAGCAGGAATTGCTTTATCTTGTCTAACTTGTTCTGAAAGGACAAATAAACTAAATGTCAAAATGAGGAGCTTTACTTTCACCCAACAAGCACAGAAAGTGGCATGGCTATATGCATATGCATCCACTTAAATTAGAACAAACATGAATATGCAGTTTGGGCAACCAAAGTTCTCTGCATAATGTTAACGTAGGTAGTCTGACATTATAATGCATGGTAGATTGTCTTTGCTCACTCTTTCTGTTCCACTCCTTAAAGACAATCTAGCCTCAAAACCCAGACTTCAGATTAATAATCTATTCATCTAAGCAAATAATTGGCAAGAACTCAAACAGCAGTAGTAATAAAAGGGTAAAAATACAAGGTAAAAGGGTCTGTAAAGGTTTAAAACCAACACCATGGCAACTGTAGTAATACTTTCTTAAATCCCATTCTGAAAGCTTGCACTCGTGCAAATGAGTGTGAATCTCTTCAGTACAAATCTCAGCAACGAAACAGGAAACAAGGTGCAACCCCACCCTTTCAGTTTCTGGTTCCGGCCCAGGTTCTTTGCTGTTCTGCTATGTATAGCTATGTTTAAGTACTTAATGTTTATAAGCTTGAGTTGTATTGAGTCTACAACATGCCCCCTATTAAATAATGGAATTTGACTTCCAAATAAAAAAAAGCAACAATTAACTGCTATACCTGCTGGAATGTATTGCAATGACACATTTTAATAAAAGTAACTTTGCCATTGAAATGTGAAAATAGCACAAACTAGAAGGTTTTGACTTGTTGGGAGTGATATTCTTGAGAAAATAATGACATTGGTAGACGAACGCAGACAACCTTTGTTAGACTTTTCCATTCAAAATACAATGAATTAATTGTTGATGGTTGTTGGGAATAAAGCAGAAAAATTATCGAGAACAATGGTCCGGAACCTACACAGGATGTTACCGCAAAGCTTGTCACCCCCCATGAAAACGCCTTTTAAAATAGCATGAAAGAAAGCCTCTTCAGCACTTTCCTTTCCCCAGCACAATCCCGATCATTTTGCTGAACCTATTATTTAAACAAAAGCTCCCTTCATGTCAGCTACACGCCAGTGAATCACTAACCAAGGTCATTACTCTGGGATGTGAAATATTCAAACAACCAGCGTATAACTGGGCTAAGACGCAGTAATGAACTTATAAAAGATGGATAAGTGGGAGCAGAAAAATAAAGAATCAATGGCTAATTGCCTGACTTACTGTGTTGGCAGTGAATTCCACTAAATCCGGGTGGACACTTGCAGACGTAGCCAATAAAGGTATCGCCCCTGAAGCTCTCACTGATCTCACATATTCCTCTGTTGTGGCAAGGGTTTGGATGGCAGGGACCTGGACAAGAACACACTTGCATGTTAGAAACATCTCGCTTATGGAATACTGAACACTTCCAGGTAAGATAATCAAATGTGATAAGTACTGGGGATAAGCCAGTCCATTTCAATGGTTACCAATAATGAGAATCATTATAATGATCATGTAGAATATCCCTACAATACAAAGTATATCTCTATGAAACCAAATGCATATAGGGAAATATATATTCTCTGGTTATTCATAAAAGCAACGATATTAGCACCAGATTTGAGCTAAAAAGATTAGCAAGGCGCACAAACACACCCGTGCGCGCCCACACTGAAACAGATGCATGCACATACACACACACACACACAGTGTAGGAGTACAACTATTTGACATGAACAAGAAAGACATGACGCGGCAGACAGGGCTGGAGATGACTTGAAATCAAATCAATAGGTAGCTGGATGTCAGTGATTACATAGATCCCCTCTAGGGACAGAAACCCTCATCACAATCCTCCTGGTTCTCAGAGGACTGCAAGGAATGGCTGTATGGCACACCATAAAAATGAAGAACATTTAATCCAATATATGCGCTAGCAGCCTATATAATCTACAGCGCGAACCTCACACTAAAAGAGTTAGGGGTACATGCTTTACTGCTGAACTGAACTTTGGGTGTGCTATTTATTTTAATAGCAGTTGTAGGGTGTAACACAATAACATGTTTCATTCATGGAGGTAAACTATGTAAGAATGGTGGTATTTTCTAGATTTATGCGCTGGGGTTATTGAATAATTGTTTGCATTTTTTGCTGTGAATACAATTACTTAACTTGTTTAAATCATTCCCTGGCCAACTGTTCGATATAAACAAGTGAAGTGCAATTATTCTAAATGAAAACAAATTAATTAAAATCCTAAATGCAAGGAGACACTTCAGCAGAATGGTTGACTTGAAAATGGTGTTTGTGGTTGTTTTGTTCTGGTGTGTGGAGAATAAATGATTTATGTAATGGTATCACAGTTTATACCATTGTTTGAAGAAGAAAGAAGAATGTAATTCAAGTCCAAATCACTCTTTTATAGAAAGGAAAAGTTCACAAGAAAGAAATCAATTAAAAGGGTGCACTGTCAAGGGCTGTTGATTATTCAGCAATATACTCCTTTAGCTGCTGTGTCCGCATCAGGCGACCATAACTCTGACTTCTAAAACCTCTACCTATCTAACCTGCGGTGTGGTCCCAAATGTAAAAGACAGGGCCTTGATACATGATTATTGGATTCATAACTTAAGGCCTGCTGGGGGCTGCCTCATCTTTTATGCATTGGAGCAGCATTACTGCATGTGGACAGTCAAACTTTGAAGAGGTGGAGGCTTGGAGAAACTTGTGAGATCTCTCCCGGGAGATGCATTAATGCAAACATGGCTGAGGTGAGGACAATACTATGAAGTACAGTAGAGCATTCAGTGAGAAATGTCAATTACGATGACATGGAAAACCATTGCGTTAAATCAAAAGATGGTGATCAATAGACTGGATTAAATGCATTTATTTTGGAATGTTATTTTTAAATGATTTAAACTTGCCTTTACACTTGCCTCTAATGTATTTTTGCTGCTATCTCCTTTTAGAGAAATAATAAGGTTTAACAACAAAAAAAATGGTAAAGTTGAAGACAGTCGTGTACTTAAATTAATTTTGACATATGAAAAGCCAATAGCAATGGATACCCTGATGGTTAATGCATTATCTCCACCAGCCATACCCAATTAATGTACATTCCAAGATGACAACATACTATTAAAATAATAACGATAATAAAACACTACAGGAAAGCTTGCATTGTTCCATGTAGTGTAGAATTAAGATTGTGCAGAATGCATTTCAGTAATCCTCCATCCAGTCCTCTCCATGTTGGAGGCTAATCTTGATTCAGCAATAATAAGATGAGGGGCTAATCAGTTGAACCAGGGAAAGGCTGTTTTTTTTATTTTCCTCCCTCAAAGGCCTGGCTCAGCAAGAGAGACGGTGACAGGGTTCACATTCATTTTGGTTAGGCACTCTATGGTCCTGCCAATGCAGCCCGACAGCCTCCCTAATGGGGAGTGCATTAATCAGAAAAAGGCATGCAGGGAAGATGGTGGAAGGTGTGTTGGCAAGGAAGGGCAGTGGAGTGGGTGTGTTATAGTGAGAATGTGTTGTTCTGCGCTCTTAAAAGAACCCACAATTAATCATGAATTGTACTGATACGTAAACATTAATTGTATGTATGTATACATTTGAGGGATTTGCATCAGCGTGTATTTGGATAAAAAATTCCCGTAATCATAATTTTGACGATTAGAGAATAGCAGCGGCACTGTGTACAAACATACATCTACACATGCCAATGTAAACACACATGCGCTAGAATACCGCTAATGCCATCTGTGAGCCGCGCGGCAAGCCGAAGCATGCACACATAAACATTTCCATGGATCTTGATAGATCTTGATGCTTTTCCTTTGGTTTAAGTTGTGTGTGTGTGTGTGGGGGGGGTGCGTGTGGGTGTGTGTGCATTTTTGTGTTTGTGGTTGTGTGTGTGTGTGCGGGTGCATGTGTGGGTGCATGTGTTTCGGTGTGTAGATGATGTATGTCTAAAGGAGAAGGTGAGGAGGGGCATTTCTATGTGCATGTCAGCCCCTGTTCTGTTGTACAAGCTAGCCCTCGGGCTGTGATTGATGGGAGCCTACGGTTTGTCCGGCAGGAGCTAGGTGATTTCTTTACAAGGCTGCAAAGAGACCAATCAATCAGTGGTGAAAACCAGAACAATGCTTAACACAGAAAAGCAGCCCCTGTTTATTTTCAGATCATTCACAAGGCCGGCAGTTTGGCAAGTTCCTGGTACATATGACTGTGATTCTTCTCTCTTTCGGGATGGTAACTATCATGCACATCGTACCAACAATCATATTCTCGAAGTCAGTGTTAATTGGCAAAACAGGATGAAAACGAACTGCACTGCAGGGATCTAAAGGGATGGATTATTCTGTTTTAAGTATAGATATGCATTGAAGTATTTTCTATGCAAAGCCAGTTGCATATTGTTCATGGTAAAGAAGCAGAACAATTAAACGCTGATTCTCTGAACCAACCCTGTGATCAGTAAAGTTCAGGATGTTGGACGGGGTCACTGCAAAGTCAGTGCCTTTTCCATTTCATCTCCTTTGAATCCCCGGCTGGCTGTGCATTGATTACGGTCTAACTCATCCCAGTCAAGTAGGTCAAGACAAGGGGTGACCATTTACTGTAGTGGCTGAGACCGTGCCCTCTTGCATATTTGGCAAGAAAGCGCCAGCAATCCCTTAATCTTTCCCTGGGCTAAATCCAGAAACCATCTCCCTGAGCAATTCATCGACTTGGGCATGCATTTTTGTAGCTACCTCAGCCATGTAATTGCAACCACTGCAATACAGTATCAAAAAGAGGTGTAAGACTACTGACTTCGTACACTACCCTATAGTGTAATGTGTCTTGTAACGCTAAATGGCAATTACGATCTTAGACGCTGTTAACTTAGACGAGGAATAGTCCCCTCTTCTGTTAATTCGTCACAATGCGACTCGTACGGACGTCTCTGATTTAATATATGTATTTATATATTATTCATAAATGGATGGTTGATTCCACTTTGCATGTTTTCGGCGTCTGCACATCCTGCAACAATATTTTTAAAGAGGTTGAATCACTTAATATCAATTGATGCCCACAGCACGGTTCAAATGCAAATGGATGCCCTGGGTGATCCCATGCCTGCTTTATTTGATGTCCCGACCATAACCTTTGCCATTGTGTCATGGTTAAAAAGGGGCCTCCTCTTAGTTATTTTAGATGATTACACACTCAAAAGTGCATTTGTTATTTATCAACTCAATTTAAAATCCTGCAAAAATAGGTACATTCTGTGACTCTGAGCCGTCATTGCAGGAGAAGATGGAGGCATGTCAGATACTAAATGCCATGGAAATGTCAGAGGAACCATGTCATAAAAAGTTCTAATTGGAAGAAGCAACTTTTTCCAAAGTTGTCCAGCAGGCAAAGCCTGATATGCAAAAACGGACTATAATCAAATCTAATATGGGTTAAGTCAGTTAGTGAGTCTGGCTCCGAACATTTCAAGTCCTTACTTTATTGCACGTCTACTGTAATGTATTTACCTTGCAGACGTTCAATCCATTATCTGCTTATCCATATTAGTAGTACAATTAAAACATTTGATGTAACCTGTAGAAATGACTTACATTGTACGCACGAAAAAAATTAACTGGCGCTTGACAACAATTTGGACTTAATAGTATACTGCACATGATACAACTTAATTATGTATCTGCTAAACAAAAAAGAGTTTGCAAATACTAGAGTATTTGCAGATAAAAGCAAAAAAAGATAAAAGCAATGCCTCTGTCTCTTGCTCTCGTACTCTCTAAGCATTTCTCCCAGCATTTCAAAGGTAACTAGCTTTTGATAAAGCAAGTACCCTACTACAGTAGAAGCAATGTGTTCTTTCGAAGGTATGATGAATCAAACACACAACGAATTTATTTTCAGAAATGTCCAGGATATTGGTTACATCCAGATTTTATTACGGGATGAGAAATGTGTGTTGCTTCACCCTGGATCCACCCCGACCGTGTAAAAACAACTCGCAAGACAAAAGACGCCAGTGCCCGTCTATGAGAGATAAAAAGATGCAAGACGAAATGCCTCCAAAGGCGCTGGGAGGCATGCAGTTCCGAAGCCTGCAGAGCAGCCATCTAATCCCAGCTCCACCAGCTAGAAGCACCAGTCATGATGGCACCAATGTGAAATATCACTGCGTGTTCTGTCTGCATATATTATGTACAGTATAGCAGGAGAACCAAATATATTCAATATCGCCCAAACAAATATGTCTCTCGAATTGTACAATATGCCTAACCCTTAATACAATAAGTGTGTTGTTTTTTTCTGAGACCCTGGGCCGTGCACGCAGTCTGGTTAGAGCTCTCAGCGGCTTGATTCGTTATTTGTTCAGTCCTATAATATAATACATAAAAGGTTGATGCCATTATCACTATTGTTATTAATCCTAAACAATGTAGGCACTTCCTATTGTCACCCCTCAAACATGTTCTGTCAGCGGCCTAATACCTATCTTATCGTGGTAGGCCTAATAGCCTAGATCGTGGGGGTTATAGTTATGATCGTTACTAATATGTCTCTTGATAAATGGGCCTACATAGATGTTTTTTTTCAGCCGTATGTTGAATCGGTGAAGAGGCCGTCGGTGAAAGAAGTCGCTCTGAATGGCTGTTCAGCCTAGGCAAATCCTTGCACGAGAAGCGAAAACGAAGGTGAGCAAACCAGCAAACGGCTTTGTCAAGAGGGAACGTACTAAAAGATTGCCTCATTTTCCACTTCATTTCATCTGATCATTCATAATTTTCAAATATTCTTTACTTCGAAGTGGCTATATAACGAACCCTTCTGAGCGAGAGTGGTGTGAAATGGAAGGCAAACGCTGCTTTCTTTCCGGTTTGAATACATCCGCAGTCGTAGTTCTTTGACGTCGATTTGGTTTGTCAGGGCCTTTACATCGAAGCAAAAGGTAGTCGCACCCTCGCACGGTTGGGTGACATCGCTTTAGCCTATGCCTGTCCACATTAAACATAAACATTAGAAACCGTTGCCAAAGAGGTTGTTTACAGGAGAAGCCTGTCAGTAATGTGACATGTTGTTGTTTTTTCTATCCAAAGCACCACCCCTTTTTGATGCCTGTCACATGTAATTTGAACCCCTGCATTGCTCTGCCCTATTTCCCCCCCCACGTCCAGTTTCAGGTCACCGCTCAACAGTCACACCTAATACAGATCTCTTGATAACTGGATGTGTGCGTGTGTCTGTGTGTTTCTGTGTGTCTGGGTGCATACACGTGCCCCTGGAACAATCATATTAGTGATGATTACAGTACAAGGAGCTCTTGAGTAACGGGACTAGGACAGGTTAAATGTGTGTCTATGGTGGTTTGCTCTGTTCTATGGTTAACTCTAAAGGGATTAAGTGGTTCAAGGTTGGTTTTTAGGGAAAAGTTTAAAGTGAGATTTAAATTGCAACTTTTATTTTTATGGATTATAAAGTGTAATCTAGCAAAATAAAGGAATTGACCATAGCATGGATTAAAAAAGGCAGGGAATTCCATCTGCCAGGCAATGTTTAGCTTTCTTCTACAAATTGTCAATAAGATTTCCTAAAATGAGATTCACCCTCGCGTTATGAGCCACAGATGCATTATTCAACGTTCACTTTTTCCTTCCTTTGAAACAAAACTGTTCAGTTATTTTGATGGATTAACATAAAAACGAAATAAAAATACAAAAAATATGGTAAAAATGGTTTCGTGTTTATGTGTGACAAATTGTGTCACCACTGAAAAAACACTTTAGAAGTAGTACAATTGAGGGATCTACCATTTGACACCAAACTACCAAACAATAAAATCTCAGGCAGGTAGAGTGAATAAAAGATTGGTGTATATTCGCTGCTGCCCAGGTCTGTTGAGTGCAACAATCGAGATGGTGAAGCCAATCGGAAAGATGGAATAGGTAGAGCGCTTGAGAAAACAAGAGATTGCTGATAATGTGTGAATGTGCACCAGAATGAGACAATGGAAGTCCCTTTGGATGAAATGTCTAAATGTGATTGCACACACACGCACAACTCAAATGCATGAGTGCACACACTTGCGTGTGCCCACACACACAAAGACACGCACACACACACGTCACAGAGCATGAACATTGCCCACCTGGTGTAGTTGGTTCCTCACCATCTGCTGCTGTAGAGAAAGACAGAGTAGGAGAATAGGGTGAAGAGAAAGGAGATCCGATTAGTTTTCCCTGTGTGGTAACACATAGCATAAATGTGTAGCATGTTGCAAAGGCCACACATTTCCTCAATGTTTAGAAGCATTGCAGTTTGTAGAGTAAGATCTGAGGTATCGCATATGGACGATAAACAACAAATAAACAGGCAAGAGCATATACACACACACACACACACACACACACACACACACACACACACACACACACACACACACACACACACACACACACACACACACACACACACACACACACACACACACACACAAAAATCCTGAAGGATAATGTGTGTCGGGCAACCCCTCCTCTCCAGAGCAACAACCCTGGATGGAGGCCTCTGGCTAAAATGTGTTCATCATTCTGGACCACTGTAGGATTAGCCTGTAAGGCATACATACACGCCCCCCTGACTCGTAATCCCAAGGCTAATACCATAGCCGAGCGGTGGAGCCCAGGTCCGGCCTGTCTACCATCATTACCACAGAGCCTGACCTCCCTGCTGACGCGCACCAGTAAGACCACAAATAACACAAAAGGGACAGATCACTGGATAGAAATAAGAGGGAAAACAACAGAACATCCAGAAATATTTGAATTATTTAAGCGTTGTGTCCAAATGTTATGAGAGCAAATACCTTGTTCCAAAAAAGCTTTTAAACTTTCCCTAATTTTTCAGGAAACAGGCAGCCCCATTTTATACTAGATATGCATTATTTGTATCAACTTTTATTTGTTATATTTATCTAAACTTAACACAAATATATAATTGCTAAACTGATGTAAAATGCCTATCGGCATGAATGGGACCATTATAATTGTTGTTAAGTGATTAGTCTATCCATCTATAACTGACTTTTTGCAGCATTTCCAAATAAAGCACCAAAAACTCATATGGATGCATCTTTCAATGCCCAGTCTTTCTATTGTGTCTGTTTTGTTTCCTTGAGAGTTCACACAAAAATAATGCTACATATGCTTCACAGACAGAAGACACACTCACTGCATTCCCTAGATGTGTTAATGTCTGTGTGTTTGTGTCTGTGTGCTTATTTATGTCTGTGTCAGTGAGCATTTATCACAACCACTAAATGGATATGATCTGAAAACCTTACAACACCCGACATATGGTTCCTACTCTGGAAATATGGTTATGACTCTGCTGAGCTAAAGAAGAAAATGATTAACTTTGACACTGTGCTGGAGGGATACGGACCACATGCACATTCTTCAGATGTTGAAACAACATGGTGTTCTTCAAGTTACCTCATAAGAAGTGAACGAAGTCTCGGTTTGGCTAAAGAAGGCCAAAACATTTTTTAAGCAGGGAAATGGACCTAATACTCTGAGATGCAATGTTCTACACACTCACTATATGACCCATGAAGTACAAGCTTAAAGAGATAGATAAATAACATGTGAAGACACAGATAAACATCTAAAGTAGTGCTTACTGTTGTTTGGCAAACAGATGCATTTTTTCTGTTACTCCATTTATACATTTTGTTGTTCATGAGGCACAAAAAATAAAAAAAGTTTAACTTATCAAAGTTCAGGTCAAGTGGAGTTCTAGTCATGGGACTTGAACTTTTCTCTAAATCTTAACAAAGGAGCACTTTTCATTTTCCAAATCCCAGGAGAGTTATCACTGAAATGCAGGATAGCTTACTAGCAGGCCATGCTTATGTCCTTTTCGTGGTGCCCCTCCAACGTTTTTAACATTCCTTAATGTGATGATAGTTCTTCTCAGTCCTCATTATTAATATATGAAATACATTTCTCAATGGCATACTACATAGTTTAACTCTTACCTCCATAACATTTGTATATTCCTTAGAAGATGTAATCTATGGAATATGTAGGCTTTTAATAGAAAGCCTGGAGTGTGTTAAAAAATGAGCGGTTCTTCAGATACGTTGGTCAAAGATCTCTTTTCAGCAGATCCACGTCCGTCCGGCACGGTAAGCCATCATGCCAGGACAAACCGGTTTAATTTGAAGGACAGCCGGAGGGATGCAATAACATCCATAATCTAAACGGGAACCAAATGGTCTGTCCGGCATATAGGGGCTGATATGACCCCAAGGTGTACAGAATAGATAACATTCACCAGACATGCATGTTCAACACATAGTTTCGCTGGCGATGAGACAATAGTCATTTGTCATTTTAGGCACGTTTATATATATTTTAACAGCAACCTACACACATGTAAATACTTGTCCATATTACACAAGGGGTTGGACACAAAAACAAATACAATTTCACATTCAAGTCAGCAAGATATATAGACTAACCCTGACCTTAAAGCATTACAGGAGGCCTTAGCTATTCTGGTAACTGCCTTTTAGTTCTAAGAAAGCCATCCATTGATTGTCAATCATCTAGTAAGTGAAAGATATAAATATCCTCGTGCTATAATTTAGTTCAACAATAGAAAGAGGAGTACGGAAACTGGGCTTGGGGCAGGGCTCGCAGGTGTTTGCGGGGGCCGGAACTCATTTTCCTGGTAAAGACCTCCGTGGCAGGCTGCCAGGAGAGGATGAGAGCCCGGGGGGAGAGCTGAAGCAACCAGCTGCGGTTGGGGCTTGTTGGTTGGCGCCGGAGATAACTATGCAACATTGCCCGGACTTCAGGGACCACATCCTTGGACAGGCAGACTAAGGGGGCAGCGGTGCCTATCGCAGAAGGAAAGGGGGCCGGAGGGTGTGTTTAAAAATTAGTCAAGCGTCAATGTGCCTTAACCTCCCTGGGGAAACCCTATAGATTCAGGAGTAACTGGGATGAAAAGGTCCAGCCTGTAAAACCAGCTCTTTCACCTCTCAGGGTTGTATGGAACCAAACAGCCACTGTTAGCCCTGCCTATACGTGTTTAATGAAACCCTTACCAAACTTAATCGCCGTGAACTTTATGTGGATGTGACAAAGTGTCAGTGGGTGATATCTTGCAATATAAATAATGGACACTATGAGACATAAAAAGTGGGTGATAGGTGTTTAAACATTGAATCATAAACCCTCTCATAACACTTTTCCTTCACTGTACTACGTGTATGTGTGGGTGGTTATGTGGGTGTGTGTGTGTGATTTGGTGCATGCGATGCACTTGTGCACTAGCAGCCATGTATTTACAGAATTCAGGTGAGATTAACATAGAACAGGCTCATCCGTTTTTTTAGGGGGTATGCAGTCTGTGTCTATGGTTGTAGCACAATACAGTAATAGCATGACTGAGAATACAGAAACAACCTCATTACACCAGGTGTAACGCCACGCTAAAATCTACCATCTGACATCCACTAGCAAGCAAATGCCACAGCTTTGTATTTGTTGAGACTAAACCCCCTCGCACATTGTCACTAGCAATGTGTGAGGTTAGGGAGGAGGATGTGCGTTTTCATTGCAATGTACATGAGCGTATTTTCCGTCTAATATTGAACCAATTTGCGTTTGACTCATTTTTTATTGCCCATTGAAAGACAAAATCTGTATTTATTTCTTGAATAGTACGAAAATATTGTTATGGGAATATCCAGTATCGTATTGATCGAGAGCTGAGAGTAGCAATACACCCCAAGGAGATTGTATTAGGCTTTCTGAAATACAACCATCTGCTTGTTAAATTTTGGATTGACTTTGATTGGGGGCTTTATCATGGGGATGGTGCTGTAAGTGCCAGACAATGACATTTGGCCAATTGGATTCATCAAAACTTTGTTGAATTATAATGCATTCTGTGACAAACATATTATTTATGTATTTAAAAAAAATGCTTTTCGGGGTGGGTAATCATTCACACCTAGCAATTCACGAGTCTCCACAAACATTTGTAGGCAGATTATCACCACATGAATGGCATTTATCATTAAGAACGTGGATGCTAAATATAATGACTTGTTTGTGCTCATTAGAGTAAACAATAACATTTTCATAGGAAACTTTATTCAAGTCGCACATTGTGACGGCTTTGGAGAAGTTAATAGTTCTAGTTTAAAAATGCCAAATTGAACTATTTCCACACTGCAGCACAGATTGCAATGTATCAATCAGTATCCCAAACATTTCTATCATACTCATTTTTTCCATTGTTAAATAGATAAGAAACATTATACTTTATATTTATAAGACTGATTCCCATGGTTCCATGATTCCAGTGACTATATCCCAAGAAATGTATAAAGTTGGTGTCCTTTTGTTTTATTACCCCAACACCCATGGCATCACCAGTAAGTGAGAAGCAATCTCAGTAATGGATTTCGGCTATCCATTTAGCAGTCGTACAGTAACAGTGGACGGTCACCAGAAATGCACCTCCAGTCGCAGGACTTGACATGACCTAAATTATAGAACTATATATGATATGCCTCAACATATCAGCCCATTTACTCAATTTGGATTCATGCCACTTATACTTCCTTGTATGTGACATGTGATCAATGCAAATCTGTCTTTTGAGTAATCGATCTTTTGATTTATTTTTTCCAAATAAATATTCACAAATACAGAACTATAGTGTAAACCTACCAGCACAGAGGACTAGAGACCAGAGAAATAATCGGTTGTCATATTATGACTCCAAGCGTATGCTAGAGTTTCACTGGAAACATCAACCATCCATATATTTGTTCTGCAACAGTCCTGATTAGCATTAATACACTCAGTGTTGCGTGGGTGGTTGGTATGAAATGACTCACACATTAGCAAAAGCCTTGGACTTCTTAGAAAATTAAACATAATTGTGATAATGAGGAGGATACTGTTAATCTGATATGTAGATAGAAAATACTGTATACTGACACTAATCATAATAATGAAAATGCTAATAAAACAATAGTTGTTTAACTGTTCAGTCTGAAAAGAATGCAAGCACTACAAATACAACCCTGAATAAATTACATTATACATTTAAATGTATCAAAGTAATCCATTAAATATATTAATGGTGATTTTTCCTCAGCAAGCAGTTCAGTTCAGGTATTTTTTTCGTGCGTGTTCATAATACAGATAACTAATAAAAAGAGCATTTGAGGGCACGAGTGCAAGAGAATGGAAAAGTTGAAGGCAAAATAAAGCATAAAATCTCAAAACTCAACAGATGGGCTTTATTTTAAGAACGTGAACACAGACCACCTCACCAACTGTTGTACATGCTAATACCATACTGTCAACCAAGGACAGTACACATATGCCAAGCGCAGTGGAGCAAAGAGATTAGTTGTTTTTAAAAGTCTGTGTATTTCATTGAAAGGGACTGGTTTACTTTCCCAAGATCGTATTGATGACAGTTGTTTCTAAACATCCACAGCTGTGTACACCACAACCTCACTGACCTCATAGCTTTAGTATTGCATTCCACTTTGCTGTTCGCTGGTTCTGACTGAGGTTATATGGTCATAACCAAGCCTGAATCTGGGAAGACTTCCAATGGTATGTAGATGTAGAACATTTTCATATAGGCTTTTCATCAACATACATACTGTCCAAATGGGACATTACACATCATTGTAAAACATACCTTTCTGGCAAATTGCTTTTTGCAGATTGCCATTACTAAAGAGAGATAACTTATCTTATTGATCAAGCTTTGGTTGTCAATATAGCATGTATGCATAAATTGAGACTGATGACAAACAATCAATAAATGTTCATCCTATTAGTGTGCTAAAATATTGTATATCACTGCTCTCCAGATTTGTATTAACTTTGAATACTGGAGCACTATGAAATCCAAGCGCCTTAGTGCCCCAACACATGTGCATCCACATGTGAAGGCCACAATGACCTGTTCATATAATTTAGAGCCAAGTCCTTCAGCAAGCAATGGTCGGGCTATGTCCATTCTGTGCAACGCTGTCAAGTAATAATCCACCATGGAGAGTCGTGTGGTAGGAGAAGGCAATTTTGGATGTGAGCAAGCACAACGTATTTCCTTGTTTCCTTCTATTGCTAAAATTGTGTTTCTTCCTCAATCACACAATGTCAAATGATAAAACAAAAGGCCATGAAAGTGTCCCATTTATTTTTTCTTTTCAATAAAGAATTTAGAGGCCAGTTGTTCACTTCACAACCGGGAAGATAAACCCTTGAATCAGTATTTCAAATGGTTTTGTGTAGAAATGTGTGTGTGTGGGGGGGGGGGGGGGGGTTGTAATAGCTGGAGGGAATGAGCTCCCTCTGGCCTTAGGGATGAAGCGACGAGAAGAGAGAGACGATGTTTAGAGAATACAGTGAATGTAAACATCACAGTGAAAAAAATAAAAACAAAGAAGGCTGTAGCAAGCCAAAACAAACAGGGTCGGTTCTCTATGAGATACAAGCCTCAAAAAGCATTGCTCAAAGGAGCCGTAAGATTTAACACGGATAAATTGTGTGGTTTAAGTTATGTAAAAATCAATATAAATCAATATATAAATCTTATGCTTGAACATGAACTTTAAACCATTTAGCCATTTAGTATACTGTGTTTTGTTAATGAATCTCTTTACTTCAAGAAACACCCTCGGTACGATGTTGATTACAAACAACTCACTCACATAATTGCCAAGGTCAAAAAGAATTGTATACAACAAGGAAAACAAATTCATTGTCCATGCGATCATAACCAATAACACCTTATGTGGGGTAGAAAAAAACTTTGTCACCTCTAGTGAGACACAAAGCTACCACAACCATGCACCATTGAATAAAGTCTGTGCAACCGTGACTGCAAAACTACTGCAGTGTTTTCCACAGAAGCGAGGCTTGGCATGGAGCCAAACACATAATCACAGCTATGTGGTTAGGCTTTGGTCACCGCAAGGTAGCCTGGTGGCTTCTCTCGTCCTCATTCGCACTCCAGAAAACCTTCATACCAAAATCTAACTTTAATGTTCCTACTGTCCAATAATTGATTTTGGCTCTGGTGTCTTCCCCATCTACCATTCCTCTAAAAGGTGTGAAGGGTCCTTAATTTCACAGGCCATAAATACAACATGCTATGCGTACCAAAAAGAACCGCATTTGTGAGGATTTCCGTCTAACCACGTCTAGGTTTTCCCTGATGCACTCGGTCTGTTGGGAGTCAAATAGCAGTTTGTGGTATTTAAATAAGAAACGGCAGTCAGTGGAATAATGAATTCCATTACAGACAATATTCTAAGATGGCTAGACTTTGAGAGTAGGAAATCAAACATGGAAACAATTGCAGCGTGGATTAGTAAAAAAATAAAGTTTGTAAAGAATTCCTACTCCTGTTAGGCCTGATACCTTCCTCTTGTTACGAAGAAGCTGGTACCACATTTTACCGAGTATTGCCCTTATTATTTTGCACTCTGGATGGTCCTCCCTTTAGTAAACTCTTAAGCCCTTTAGAGGTGCTCAACAGGCTTTTGTCTAAGGAAAGGATCGATACTCACTTCAACATGGGCCCTGTGCAGTGATAATGGACTCTGCTCAAGTGCTAGCTTGTGCTGGGTTCACAGAGAACCTCAAAAGAAATGGGCTAGCTTCTCGTAAGGTGAACAATTATGGATGGGAAACATCAACATTCATCAGGAATTGCAACATCCATCATATGTAATTACATCTAAAGTTTCTATGTGATGTTGTTTTTGATATAGTGATTGCCTTTCTTTTATGGTACTGTAAATAAAAAAAATCTATTCAGTTTATTGTTGATCTTTTTACTATTACTATTGTTGCCAACAAAGTGTCACAATGTGACCCGTGTATCAAAATAGTGTGCAAAACCAATTGTACAGACTCCCTTCAAGACTCCATGGCAACCAATGTATCAGGGAAGCTCATGTAAAGAAAGCCATGAAGTTGCTTTGAATCCTACAGAAAATAATGGAGAAGATCCTAATCATAAAAATCGTATCTTATCACAGCCTCATGTTTAACTATGCAATTTTACTTTCTCTCTTTACATGCTCGCTTTATCTCCCATGCAATCCTTTCCTTCTCCCTGTGTATACTCCTCCTCCCCACCCTTCTGTATTTCTCCATCTCGTCTATTTATCTGCCCCACAAACCCTACTGTGGTCTCTCTGCATGCTCATTACGGCTGGCCTAGTTTGCTCAGGAGAGCCTTGGTAGCCTCATTACAAACATACACGCCGCCCATTTTTCTGTACCTCTTTCAATGACTAAATATCTCCCCTACATGTATTCTCGTCTCCCCAGTGCACAGAGCGGGAAGACTCTTCAAACACAAATCAACACCACTGTTGGATTCTTTCTCAGTGAGTTTGATGAAGAAGGTGTTGATGCTGGGAAGTGCAACTGCAGATTCACACCTGGGAGAAGACTTAAGTGCTAATAAACAATGATTCCCCTGAATATCTTTTTTACAATATTAGATGTCACGTAATGATACATGTATTTTACCCAAGATTTGATAATTACAGCAAGTTTATGCTAATATTTTCTCTGATCCGACTGCTATAAATATAAATAGTGTGGATAAAACTTATTCAAAAGTAGATCCAGTACAAGGCAGCAGCAGGGAGAAATTGTTTGAAGGACAAGCACCCCAAGCCCCAGATTTCACCTGAAACTGTTGATGCACAAACGGTCAGTGAGACGCTTTGGTTATGAGGAAGCTGTTATATTCAGATCACAGGTGCACAGCAAGCTCATATTTGTTCGTTCCAAGGATCACATTGTGTTTTTTTGATATTCTTGTCTTAACACATGCGGTTTCCTGCTCTCAATCAATCACTCAGCGAATATCCCCCTTGTTGGAATTCTACCCATGCAGTCGGAGGGCAGACAGGCTGACGTGATTAATAAAGGGGAACTGTTGGTATATTGGCAAATGAGGTTTAGATGCACAGCCACACTGTGCAAAAACAACTTGGGGAAAAGCTGCCCGGAATCTGTCTGGACTTTATCTGCTGACATTTTTGGGTTATCTCTCAAAGCTTCAAGCAGGGATAAATTCACACATGCGCAGGTTTACACACGGGTACACACACATTTACACATTCACACATGGCTGACAGCTCCTTATGCATATCAAAAGGGAAGTTATCTGGGCAGTGAAATGCTCCAGCCCCTTTAGAGCAGATCACAGGAGGACGATGGCGTGCAACACCCGGCTAAAAACATAACTTTGTTATTTTTTCTTAAAGGGGCAGTGAACACAAAACCGCTTCAACCTAAGTTGGCTTCTTTTCGTGACGTCGTAGTGCCTTTTCCCAAGGCACGAACAAGGGAATAAACATCATGAAGGTGTATCAATGTGTCAAGCTCCATCTGGGCAGTGTTGCCACGTCTGAGAGAAGGTTAGCTTCTCTGAAACTTGTAGTTTAATAGTATGGAGCTTACGCTAAATCCCTTTGATACTGTTTTTAAACATCTAACATCAATTTACTATACTTTCCAGGGTTTATTTTTTCAATCTATGAAATATAGTTCTTCATCTTTATTTGCAATTTATCACAGGCTGTCATTTCAGTTCAATTTCATTTTCACTATTTACTTCAGTGTGCTATTTTGCAATAATGCTTAACATCAGGAGGCAAGGTCTTCACATTTAATATTTATAAATTGAATAAATGAATCAAATGTATTAAAGCGATACATAAAAAAGGCTTTATTATTATTATTTGTGTAAGCTAGCTATACATCTGGCAGTATGCTTTGATGCCATATGCCACACGGGGGATCAGATTTCTATGGATCTTATGAGGTCTATAGAATACCGCTGTGGTACTATAAAGCTGGTGAATAGTCTCGGGTGAGCTCACTGCGGCTAGCTGTACCTTAGCCACCCATGACAGTTTTTTAGTAGATTTCGATTGTGTACCTATCACTTTTGGGGAAAAACGTCCAAAAACGTCCCAAAATAAACCTTCAACAGAGTTGGAACTAAGACATTGGTGAACATTTCAGTATGCAGCAATGCAGTAATGCAGAACGGTCCGGGACTGCATGTCCAATCTAAATGCATCGTCCATATCTGGGCTCCTTGCAGAACATAGCAAATCGGCAGGTTTAACAGTGACTACGCAGCCGTTTCCTGCTTCCTCTTCACATGTATGTATGGCAAAATACAATCTTCATTTTCCAGGTTTCCAGCCCAGCAAAAATGTGTGTCCTCTTACTAAATTACTGATGTATCGCCATAGGAACATTGCAAAAATGTAATATGTAGTGATTCTGAGACAGAATCCCTGAGTTGTTTTTCATATGGGAAACTAATATCTCATTCCAGTGGTTGGTTGCTACAGCCATTTGAAGACATATTCTCCTGTTCAACCCAACAGAAAGCAATGTCACTGTGTAACGTCTACAAAAATGTTTGGGTTATGGGGGCATTTTTTTATCCTTATTCAAATCCAACAGAACACTTCCACTAAAGCACCAATGAAACAAACATCATAACCGTTATAAATATATCATATTATCTATTAATTTACTTTGAACCCTGCAAATTATGCAGTCTGCAATATTTCTGAAGAACTACAACCAGCTTTTGCCCTTTTCATACGGCTTGTATGAGGTAAGATCTTAAGCTACCTGCACCCATTTGATCCCAAAAAAGAAGAATGGGCTTAATGCAAATCTGATGGTTTTCCTGCTGACCATGGAGAGATTTTATCAGAATGAAGTAAAGCTCATAGCCTTAACCCCCTAAAGCCTACTTTGTCTAACACATGCGGATAGAATCCAGTATACTCAAAGGCTGCAAAGGCCACAGCAGGACAGACATATCCATTCAAACGCAAGTACGCTATATAGGGCATTTTCTAAACATAAACGGTCCGTTAATCAGGGAACTTGACCATAGAGGCTTGAATAAAATCTTAAAGGCCCTTGGAAAAGTATTCTTTGTAATTCTGGAGATACAAACGTCATGACAACTGGAGGAAGACATTGCCAGGTGCAGGCAAATGTCAATGTTTATTTACCGTGGGGAAAAATGTTCCTCCATGTGAATTCTGTTCCAGTGCGCCAAACAGTTCATTGCCACCGGACCAGCCAGACCCAAATCGGCTTCCCATGATATAACCACTGAGTAAATTGAATCATGAAGCAAGAATTGCTTGTGTAACATTACCAAAAAAAAATCTAATCTCTGTAAACAACCTTTCAGCGCATGGCCAACACCCCTGAATCCGGGAACTGCGGGTCCAGGGGAGGAGTAATCATGGTGATTTGATGGGATTAATGCCACTATGAGGTCTAACCGACTGGCCTAGGCTTGAATGGAAAGGCCGAAGCCCGCGCTCAGCCAGGGACATTAAGCACACTTAAAACTCAGCTGACACGACAGATGAAACGTCCTAATGACCACTTTCATGTTTGAGCGTGATCCCTTCCATGCTTGTTACTGCCACCACATGCTGACATTTGCATTAAGTCCTCCATTTTTCTTTTATTTTTTTTCACACTCCTTGTCAACATTTTGTCATTGCCTTAATTAAGCACTTAGAGGATCAGTGAAAGAGTCTGACTGCACGCGCCCAGAATTGTCAGAGCTTCGAAACTACCATGATCCATGTGTCTATGGATACTGTGTGTTCTATCAGAGTTGTTCCTAATTTAAGACAGACAGGACAGTAAGTGGCTTTTACTACTAAAAAAGTGTGTATCATAGTAAAGTACTTTTTGACAATAGAATAAAATTGAGTTCAAAGTTCATTCTTGTTTTTATGTAATTGTCTACTTTGTTGTCAATCCAAAAAAAAACCTATCAATCCAAATGAGGTTAATTATCAGGGAGCAGGACTATGCATCTATTACCATCCAATACGCTTGGCATTTGAGCTCAGCATAGTTGATGAGCATAGCGTTGGATGACCCATCTCCTATGATTTAAGATTATATCATTCACAACATTGGAAAGGTCATCGGTAGATTGTATGTATCTATTATTAAAAAGATACCCTTGCAATGTCCATAACCTTCAGAGCAAGATGAATGTAATAGCGTTTTAAATAGATTGCCACACTCTGCCTGCATTTAAGCAGGCCAGTTCATCATCACAGGTACTCTCTATATATTCTTGGTCCTATTTATTACTGAAGTGGTGCAATTATTTGTTTGATATCCAGCTGAAATGATTTCAATAAAGAATGAAACAGATCATCTAAGTATATTTTTGCCATAAATATAGGCATACCATTTGACTTGTAAAAGTATGGAACAGCATGGAAATAACCTTCATTGTATGCAGCAAGGCTTCACACTTCTCTTGAAGCTTATGTTTTGAACTAAATGTATACAAGATGCAGTTTTTGCCATGTTAAATATCCCTCTAAGAATTTCATGTCGACTGGATGAAGATTTCCCTTCTCATGGTCATTATGTTAATGTTGTGGGTGTCAATCATCACAGTAAGGGCTGAAACGTTCATCCGGCAATGACTTCAATCCATACACACACTCAGGAATCAAAGCAAACAATGCAATTGAACAGTGGATGAGACTTGAATGCATTAATTTAGTAACAATTAATTAGTTAATTTGCTTACAATAAGCTCTCCAATTGGTTCGCAGATGGCAGACCATTTACTTTAAAGTCTATAATGAACAATTACTGCAATAATAGAAAAAACAAAACAACATAACACTGGAGTTCACACTCTTGAACACACGCACACACACAGACACACACAGAGACACACGCACATGCACATGACTACATGTTCAGATAAAGGATGCATTCAGGTTCCATGTGTGCAGCTCTCTCTCATGGAATGCCCAATGGGGCAGACTGGATCCAAGACAATGGGACAGCAGGAACAGAGGTACAGGAGCCAGAAGAAGAAGGAAGGCATTGTCTGAACCATGAAACAATGGAGCCTCTTGTACACAAGGCCAGATAGCTGCTAACAATGTGTCTACCTTTAGTCAGAATTTCAGAAAGAGAAAGAAATGGGTGAGGCTAGTTAAAACATTGAAGTGCAAACACCAACTCCAAGGCATTCGATAACAGTAGTGTTTCTGTGATCATAAGATTCTTCTCATTTTTAGTACAATAAGATAATTATTGCTTTGTAGCCATTTTATATGCCATAATAAAACATAATGCTCTGGACATTGTCTCACAGCATTGTAAATTCTGGTTTCCTTTGCCATTTATAATCAGCAAAATAACTGTGAAATAAACTGTGGGTGAGAGACCACCACCTTTCAGCATTAAGGTCATGCCCCGTCAAAGTTGATCAATTTTGCATTTTTTGTAAGAGAAAAAGAATCCATGGAGACTAGCGATACTATATACTGTTTGTGTGCTTAATTGAAACACAACAGAGTCACTTCTCCTTTACAGGCAATGCAAGCCTAGCTAACAAATGACATAAGACAACATATTGCATTTAATGAAGTCTAGTGCCGTCCTGCATTAGATTCAGAGTCGTGCATTCCGAGGGAAAATGCAAAATATGACAGGAATCGAGGCTACAGGGTTCCGTAAGGCGATGGCCGTTCAACAGAGATGTCAGTCCATCCTTCCTAGCTTAAATGTGATACTAACTGAACATATTGTCATTGTGGACGACCAAGCCGTAAATGCCTCAACACAGTTACATATTGACTGCACAAGAAGACCGGAATGCATGGATGAAAGGAGCCCGACTTTGTTTCCATAAATAGTGCTTATCAAAAGGAAATCTCATCATACCAGTCCTGTCCAAATGGCTGTGTTTGCTGTTTATTTGATAGTCCTTTATTCTGCTCTAGAGGCCTGAGATGATGAGGCAGAAGTTGACTGCTTTATCATCAGAGAGAATGTGAGCCAGGCTTCAAGAGGACAGCCTGGAAGCCGTGCTGCTTGTGTGTGTGTGTGTGTGTGTGTGTGTGTGTGTGTGTGTGTGTGTGTGTGTATGTGTGTGTGTATGTGTGTGTGTGTGTGTGTGTGTGTGTGTGTGTGTGGCCTGTTAAGAGAAAGCCTAGCGGTCTTCCAGCCCTCTGCTGTCGAACCACACTTGGTGTAGAAGAGACTGAGGTTTGTCTGACTCTGGAGGCAAGTATGTTTCCGAATGGAGGAAGACAGTAGGGGAAGCCGTGACCCACTTACACGCCTGCTTTCTTTTACATGTTGACCGCATACTGTGGAAAGAAATTGTCAGTGGACAACTTATTTTGCATTTTTCTGGCCCGCTTCAAAGAGAACTGACAAGTCAGAGAGGGGTAAACGTGAGCAACATGTGGCTGCTGACCCATGGATCAGACCGAGTGTCTCCAAGTCATTAACCTGCTCTTCTGCCCACAGCCTGGCAGTGCTACTTGATAATAACATGCTGTTGACCTGCTAATGATACCCTTCTAGTTTTTACCCATAACTAACAAATAGTCTCCAACACACATCTGCTTCCTAAAACACATACGTCCTGCCAAGAGAAAACAATTCTCCATTTTCCTTATGTAACCATTAAACTGTAAAGGGGTATTATAGCTATTCATCGACTAGCCTATTAAAGTCACAATAGCCTTGCCATTAGGCTAACGTAGTAAAAGTATTATTCCTTGGTCTTGGTTTGTGGTCAACTATCGTCCGAGGGAACAGTAAAACGGACACAAGATAGAAAGTATATTTACGAGTTAAGGGTTGTTAAATGAAGTTGCTCATTACTGTTCAGTCACCAGCCCTCAGTTCTACACTGCTTTCTGATCTCCTCAGACCAATGAAAGCTGGATTTTCAGATAAGGGTCTATTGCCGGCCTTTTCAATTGGGCCTGTGGATCTTTTCTAACCTGCAAACTTAAGTTGTGTATTAGAATATAATCATTAGAATACATTTTCCCAGAAAAAATCTAATTCTGAGGAAGAATCAGAGCCAGTTCAATGTCCCCCGAAATGGAACCATTTTATCAGCCCCTAACCCGGTCGTGACCCATACGCCCTGAGCAACATCTGTCTGCTCTGGCAAAAGGTTTCCCAAATGTTAACAAAGAATGCAATTGGATAAGGCACTGCACCACAAATCACTCTAAATTCAATGGAATATACTGTCAATCAAATGGGTTCGAAGTTGAGAGTCTCTTGGACCATTACCAACAGAGAGCAGCTATAGGGGTGGGCAGTACACCTATGTCATCACCCGTCTTCATCGGGATAAATCAGTAATGGCCGAATTTTAGAAAATTTGGCCATTTAATTTTCTTCCAAAGTTAAGTTGTGGTATGGATATTGCGTCTGTAAACAGCAGTGGTCGCAAACCCGTCATTCGCAGTGACCTGGTTGATCTTGCTGTTATTTTAAGTGGATCACAAGCATGAGGAACACTTTGTGTCCCAGTTTTCACAAAATTTTCCTTGTGACACTTCAAAACATTAATGTTACCTTGTGGTCAGTTCACAAGTTATAACTCCTCGCACAAAGTATCAAGTTATGTCAATACATTTTAGATTTGTTTTATACTGTTCCAGTGACAGTTATTTTGTCAAATAAATGCTTGAAAAATTGTGAATTGCCTGCATTTATCTAGCGTTTTTCAGACCAGTGGCCATTCAAAATGCTTAACAATTATTGCCTCACATTCACACACACATTCATATAACAACAGAATTGTCAGCAGTGGAAGGCGGCAGCCAAGGTTAAGTGTCTTGCTCAAGGACACCTTGACACTCAAACCGGCAACCTTCCAGTTGCCAGACAACCCACCCTACCTCCTGAGCCACTGCCAGCAGTAATAATATTCTCCTAGGTCTATGTTTCATAAGGAAGCATACCATTAACTGTTTTTATATCAAAATGTTAACTACATTTACATAAAGGGACGAGAAAAGGCTACTCCCCCCCCCCCTAAAAAAACCCTAAAAAAAACTAAAAAAAATAACCCTTCAAAGATTATGAATCAGTGAAAGACTGCTATGTCCTTGAAGTTACAATAATAATATTAATAATAATAATAATAATAATAATAATAATAATAATAATAATAATAATAATAATAATAATAATAACACAACAACGATCAGACGAGACGAAGCTCTTCAGAATCTTAATCATGGTGGGTAAGTTAAAACAAGCGTAGGGGAGGTCGCTGGCTGTCGATGAGACAACAGACCCCAGCGATGGAGCAGAGTTGTGCATGCATGAACGATCCTTTGATGTTTGAGTGTTTTCTCGAGAGCATGTGCTTGGACTTCTGTTGAATGTAAATAACCCGATCACTTGTTGCCTGCTGCATTTACATTTCTGGCAATGCCTGTTTAATGTTAATAATCGGATCAGCTGTTGCTATCGATTTTTCTGGACATTGAAGAAAAAAAACAAAGGTAGCCTATGTGTCTAAATGTATAAAGACTGCCCTGTTTTGTATGTTAAATCTAACATGTCCGAATGTGTGTGTGGGTGGAGAGCCACTGTCCCCGTGGAGGGAATCTTCCCGCTCTGGGGACACACCGTCGGAGGGGAAGCCACCGAATGAACGCCTTACACACACACACCCCTCCTCCAGTGCGCCTTGACGCAATCACCGCTGATTCGCCCATCGAATTGATGTGTAGAAATCCAAAATGTTTCCTAGATTTTTTGGCAAATAGTGAAATAGGCTGAGCTATCATCCATCTGGTATTATTTTAAAAAAAAGAAAGAAAAAAAAGGAGAACATGCAATGGGTGACAAACTTATCTATCATGAGGAGGCTACTAAACATCTTCACGTTGTTACGATAAAAAGCTTTTGCCTACAGCATAATGTCACATCAATCTTCCACAGCACCATTCACCAACTCCGATTCTTTGGGAAGACGCCGAGGTCTCCGCGTTCACGGGAAGATTGGAAAAATGCGGTCCATTGCCAAGTTATGGATATCAACTATAGGCCTATTATATAGTTTCAGGATAACCTCAGAGAGAAATAATAAAAAAGGAAAAGGGTCTCTATCAATCTTAATTGGGAATTCACGTCAAATTACAGCCTAGGTGAATACATTATTCATCTCAACCCCACACCGGCTGCTGATGCTCCACATACCAGCAGCCAGTAAATGATGAACCATTTTAAGCACACGCACATTCTCACGATTAATAATTCCCACAGTCGCCCTCCGAATCAGTCATTTTCTGCATGCCAGATGGAAAAACACATTCTTGAATGGCATCGATCAAACACAATTAAGCCGACGGTGTAATCCCATAATAGAAACCACGGGTGCCACTGACATTGTCCACGACTACAACATGCAAAGCAAATCACTTTTCCGCTCACCTTTCACCAAGTGCGGGACAGCGGCGCTCACACAGAGGACGATGGAAAGGAGAAGCGGTCCCATCCTCGCTCAAAAGAAGGGCTCTCTTCAAACCCCACGGATGTAGCCTATTGTATCACGGAGCAATCTACTTAAGTTACGATTGTTCCCTTTTGGATGTGGGACCCGTCCAGATTCTCCGTAGATCCCCCAGTGGGGCGCGTTAAGTCCCTTTTTTTGTGGTCTCCGTCTGAGAGAAAGTCGGTCCGGTTGACCAGCCCCTGGATGTTTCACCCAGAGAGGAGAAACAAGTGACACTGACAGTGAAGTGCCCTCCTGCTGTGTCCCCCCTCTCGCTTACCGCAGCGGTGCGATGGAGAACAGGAGCGATCGCTGCTGCTGCTGCTTCCTCGGCCGCACGGAAGGACTCATCCAGTGTTGGTGAGGGTATCAGACTCAAGGAAGAAGGAGTGCGCGAAAGCGAGAAAAGTGCGATTCACTGTGGGTCCTATTAAACCGACTGGGGCGCTGTCTCACTGATAAATACAACGCCTTGCTCCTCCCCGCACGTGCACTACTGCCGGATGAAAATAATCGCTCAATGTTGGATTGGGGTTTAAAGCGTCAAATAGGCCACTTGGAGCCCTGGCCTCGGCTGGACCCTAGTGTTAACCCCCCAAATTTTTTTTCTCACATTCTCACAGTTGATTAGGACTTGTGAATGAGCGACCACTGGGGGAAAAAAACCATAAAACACATAAATGTTTATTGCATACTACCATCCATTGATAAGAATAGCTTTATTTGTAAAGTGTCTTTCTAATCGAGATCACACCTCACAAAAAAACTCTGCTCTACAAAATAGGTAGGCAGCAGCTTTAAGAAGCTTTTCTTTTGGATGTAGGCTTTCAATGCAATCTTATTGGATATGTAGTAGGGCCCAGAAATGTAAGATAAACGAACAAGCTTGATAATAGTCCAGTGCAGCATTTACAATGTTTTATTTTCCATTAATGGTACTCAAAATATGTCTACTGTAATTATCCAATTCACATTTTTTGCAACAAAACCAAACCACTTTCTTCGTACATTACAAAAACGACTATTGGTACAATAGTCCTGTCTGCTAAACCCTTAATGAATTAATGACATTCCTGTGACTAGTTTCAGGTATTCTCTCTCTCTCCTCACTCTCTCTGTCTCTTTTTGTTTCTGATGCTTCAGAATTATTTGAAAGACTTCTGTGAATGTCGCTGCCATGCTTCTATCTACAAAGATGCAACCAAACTTCAGAAACTTCTCAAGCTAATGCTCCACTTCGTCCTGCAGTTCACAGCTGGCTCAACGCAAAAAGCCAGCTTCTCTCATTAGCATAGTTTCAAAACCTACTGGAGCACTGCAGAGATTTTCCTCTCAAGTGCCGGCTCCCTGATTTGCTTCACAAGATTAGTCTTTTATTTGATGGTGGTACCACTAGCGGGCCAATGGGACCCACATGACTGCCGGACACAGTAGCTTACATGCATGGCTCTTGGTGAGGGAATTCTACCGGTATTCAAACCTGAGAGCACTAGTTCCATTCGCTGCAGGCAGATGTGTGCTTAGCTCCACGGTTACCATGAGCTGCCATCTCACATGAAACGCAGACGGCAGTGGTCCATTGTCGTTCTTCCCTCTATGTAAACCTGATATAAACCACCTAAAATAACTCCATTCATGAAAGTGTTTCTGTGTAATATGTCATGTTCTGATGTTATCGACTCCAAAGGGAAGCGAGCCGAAGAGAGTCAACGGACAGAGACGGAAACGACCGGTTTTCTCTGGGACACCTGCATGGCCAGGTTCCTTCACCTCCGCTGCACTGTAGAAACTCCAATTTGTCCAACAAATCCTACAACGTCACCACACTAAACCTACTCACAACGGGTCTTTCTTTGAACACGAGTGCATCGGCGCGCCTTTGACCTTGTCTCCACTTGGCTCGTTGGGAGGCTCAGACCGGTGAATCCTCCAGTCTACAGCACACCATCCATCCTAATTTAGACCGCAGGGACCCATTTAGGATGAGCAGCGGCCCGGAAAACACGGTGACCTTCTCATATTTGACTCTTAAACTGTTGTGGGTTTTTATTTTTTCATACTTGCCAGAGTGGACACAGTATTTTCCAGTTTGTGTCGCTCGGAAGGGCTGCGTGTGCCACTTTTCCAGGTTTGTTGACAAATTAAGGCCATTATGGTCTGGATCACCCTGACCCACATGAGCCCGCGAGTGATCAACGTTTTATGATGAGCCGCCTTCAGGACGTGGTGCCTTACGGTGCAAACCCAACGGTACTTTACGTCTCAAAGATCAATACGTTTAGTCAGGATTCCTAATATTGGACGGAGCCATTGAAATCGAATGTGCCTTTAGCGTTCGTTTAGCACTGCCATTATGAGGTTTATTAAGGTTAACATCCCCAGTAAAAAAAAAAAAAGAAAAAAGATAAGGAATGAGAGTGGGTAAGGGCACGGCTTCCCTCGTCTGTTTCATTGCCTCTTTCACCGCCTGCATCAGTATTCTCCCGCCTCGCTCTCTGTGTGTCTCTCTCTTCTCCTCCTATTGGCTCTTACATGCCGGGATATGGGGGTTGTGTGTGTGTGTGTGTGTGTGTGTGTGTGTGTGTGTGTGTGTGTGTGTGTGTGTGTGTGTGTTCATGAGCATGTGTGCACGTTCGTTCATGCGGGATCCTATTCTCTCTCCCTTCTCTCATCCCCCATGTCTTGTCGTCATTGTGCTCTCCCTACCAATCTCAATCCGTGCATCAACTTCCTGGATTCCCTCAGCATTTTCTTCCAAAGAAAACCTAACAAAAGCCTTGGGCAAAGTATGGGCAGGAGAAGAAGACACCGCGAAGGGAACGGGAAAGAGAAGGTTGCAGTGTTGTGGTTGAGAAGAAGAGTGTGGTGTGGTTGAAAGAAGTGTGTTTGTGGGTTTGTTTGTTTGTGTGTGTGTGTGTGTGTGGCCGGGGGACTGGATGGATGGATGTGTAGTGGCAGATAGAAGAAGAGATGTATGGAGAGACTGGGCCAGCCAGAGTGCTGGGCTGATTGGCGCTGTAAGGCAGCCCAGTAACATCAAATTAGATAGTCTCAGAACAGAGGCACTGAATTAATTCCAAAGAGAATATTGCAGTGTATGTATTCTCCCCTCCCTCACAAGACATGGCCCAACAAAGCAGAGTATTGTGCTCTGAGCGGACATCTTGATTCCTCTCGCTCCCTCCCAGGCCATTGATAGTGCTGCCATTTGCCCCAGACTTTTTCTCCTTTATTATCCCTGTGCTTATTATACTATTTATATTGACAAAGTATTCACTCTCAATAAAATAAGGAAATGCTTCCATACATTTCCTGAGAGATCTGATTGTGATATTTATTAGAAATCATTTCACATTGATCTCTGAATCTAAGATTGCACGTGTTCGACTTGACAGGGAAAACAGAATGGTACTTGGAAGGGAACATACTACAAGTCACAGAGTCATTAACAGTACTTCATATTATCGTCTCTCCTACTTTCGAGCTATAGTGGCCACTAAATCCCTTCTTGTTTGGTTTCCACTGTGAACATATGCTAACATATGCTACAAAGATCTGAAAAAAACCCTGCATTTTCTATTAGCTTTCAGGGATTAAATGAGGCTGGGTGTTCTACCGGGACCTTTGTTTGTAACCGTATAGAAGTGACTAGTGTCTTATGCATTCAGAAGTGTAGGATAATGGTTGCATTCACCGTAACAACTGTCGTCAGTAATAACCAAGATGTTCACAACATGGTAACAAATATTTCAAAAGCACGGATTTGTCTGTTGCTCAGCAAGGCTCCAGTTAACTCAACTTCACAGAATGCTTGGAGGTCCTGGCAGGGTATCATTTTAACGGGCTCTTTCAAACATGACTTTTTGTTTGTTGTTGTCTCTGTATTTAATGCAGTTTTCCCCCACTTAGGGGGTTGTTTTCTTAGATGAAGCTGTTGTCCCCATAATTGTTCATTTGTTTAGAATCTCATCATGTCCAATATTCAGATGTTTATTGCTGTGTGCACATTAAAATGCATTTGAACAATAATGAAACACAATGTTTAAGGACCCTGCAGTGGTAGTTTCTTCAAATGGTATCATGATGTGGGCTACTGCCCCAACCCTGCATGGGAGACTACCTGTGTCGGAGACTGACTTAGTTCATGTCAAGTAAAAATCCAAAGCTACTATATTCATATTAGGCAAAATGTTGCAAACATGAGAGGAATTATTAACCCAGATTCAAACACACACACGCACACCAGACGTACGCACGCACGCACGCACGCACACGCACACGCACACACACACAGAAGCATGGCGGTCCGAGGAACAAGTCAAATCAATAATACGGACTTGACCTTCTTTCTGAAGGCTTCTGCAACTCATTTTTTACATTCCTGGTCCTCATATCAGCAAGGAGTACAGATAGCAGGGGAGGTCTATATATTTTAAGTAAAGATCAATAAACCTAGCACCTGCATGAGCCATCAGGATTTATCATGTTGCAGAGCTATGAGTAAGTCATGGCCATATACCGCCCTTTCCCTCACTTTCTACACTGCTGATCAGGAAATACAGAATATCCGCCCTTTTAAAGAATAGGTGCAGAACAAGAAGCATCAATGATCAAGAAACATATTCCATTTCAAGCGGTTCCTGAAAGAATTCAGTTTTATTTCTGATGGATGGTTGATTTAATTAGCATTCCAAGCAATCAGCCTTTTCTGCCTGTGGCTTGATCAAATCAGCAGCCACTGCACGCCAAATGATGACTCTGCATGATTTATTTTATGGTAAAAGGATTAGTATGTTTTCTCTCTGTGTGTTCTCTGTTTCTTTGTCTCTTATCAGACGTATTTTATCGCCTCGAGATTGATGCTACTGCTAAATAATTCTATCCAAAATCTATAGGCCCTACTATTTAACTATAGGCGGCAACTACAATGCTAACTTGTTTTAACGGCAGAAAACGAGTTTTTATTAGCGTTTTCGGGAATGTGACAGAATTGTCAGATCACTATGTCAGTATATCATTTCAATTTGCACTGGTAAATAGCATTATATGTTTGAGCTTTAGGAAGGAATACAATCGTAGATTGTACAGCCATTGTCTCTTCTGCAGACACTTTCTTCTAGGCAGCTGTCGTAACACTCATTCAATAGTGATTTACTGGGTTCATTGCAAAGGTTAAGATATACTGGGGACGATTTATTTCTTTCTTACTTAATTTCTTTCTTCGCTCATCCTGTAAACAGACTCCAAGCGCATTGGCGTCTGTCTCCTATGGGCAGCATTGATCACATGTCGTCATAAACAATTGCACTTGACAACATGTTATATAATTTGTATGGTTTCTCCTCACAGGCACTATCTACTAAATATTGGTATTTCACAGAAGGACTATAACCCTTGCAACACATAAAAGGTTCAATTCAATTAATGCTACAGACCTTTACAGCTTCAATCTATTGGAGACATTTCCCGGCTCCCCACAAGCAATATATAGGAAACACTATTTTGGACTAATGTTGCAATTGCCCTTTGGTTAAGTTTTTCAATCACCATGGACCATGGTGAGCAACATGGATGAGTGATACTTCTGGTGATCCATGGTTCTATAGGAGAAACATAAAAATGAATAGCATTATAGTCAGCCTCCTGATATGCTCTTTTTGCTCATTTACATGACAAATTCTTCATATTAGTATTTGAATATGATTATATCTTGTTTTGCATACAGCCAATACAAAGATAAAACCATTTAGGGGTTCTGTATGTAAACAAGTCAAAATTGTCATATCTTAGGAAGCTACAGATTTGTTGTTAGGAGTACAACATTTAAAACATTAAAAACATTACAGCAGTGTACATGGGGAAAGGCCAACAGTTTACCTTTTCATCACAATTGACTGTCCTGCCAAAATTTATTCAGTAATCAATATGTTGTGTACCGCCACAAGTGAAACTGGCCTGGCAGTTGCATTGACGTATTGGTGTAACCCGTGGACATGGGAGTTCAAAGTATTGACGTTGATTATCTTGATATCTTCTTCTTGTTCCAAAGACACTAGGAAATGGGCTAAAGCTGAACATTGTGATATAACAGCTGTTTAGAATGTCTGTAGCTTTCACCATTCAGACAGCCATATAACGGTTGTTTATATACCACTAGAATATGTAAATAATTTAGTGCTTCCGCTAAGGCTTGTCTTGGCTGAGGCGGTGTCAGGCAATGAGTGGCTTACTCTGCAAGGTGATGGCAGGATTTTGAAATTCCTGTTGCGTTATGCAAAGCAATACACTTGACATTTTTCCATTCCAATTCATAGGGGCATGTTGGATGAGCGTGGGTCTTCCAAAATCGGCTACTTTACCTCCTCTGCTTCAAATAAACAAACAGTGAGGAATGCAGGCGCCAGAGGCTAATTACCACATTGCTGGCGCAACCCAAGTTTGAGATGGAGAAATCCTCTTAACCTCATTGCCCATGGGCTCAAAATACAAATACAAAGTACTTATTTCCAATGGGTATGGATTTAGGGGGAAGTTCCTTAATTTCTCTCTAGCGTCCTTGCTATGTTTTAGTAAAATAATGTATGCTTGTAATATATTTCAATATATTTTATATTACTGTGCAATTATCAATTAAATTCATACTGAATACCTATTTTCCTATAAAATGATGTTTCGCCAGATGTTCTCAAAACGATTACACACTGCTCTTTATGTAGTAGACAAGGACTTGATCAAAATGTATTGTGTGGCAAGTTTGGCATTTTCAAGGCCAACAAGATGATAAATGTGATACATGAAAGCATGTCCTTCGGTATATCCACATCCTGAGCAGGTATGAGTTATCTCCCTTCAACCGCTATCCACATTGGTCTCCATAGAAACCATGCATTCAGGGTGTAATGTAGACAGGGTAGGCTTGCAACCAATGCATATAAATTGTTTTCTTCTGCATCCTTACCACCGTTAATTGCGGTGTTATGTTGTTGATTTCTCCATATGGTATCTATTGACTTCACAGATGTAAAAAAAATCATAAAGTGAAGAAAACATAATGAAAAATAATGATTGAGAACCAAATGAAGATAGACGATAGGAAGGCGTATTATACTCTGGCGTCTTTCTATTCTTTCATGTGCCATTTTCCATCATTTCTAATTGCTGTTGTTTCTCTTATCCTCAGTAATAACAAGCAAATAAAATGTGTCAATGTTTTCTTATGATGTATTAGAACCTAGCAAATGGCAGACATACGATTACCTAAGGGGGCCAGTGACTTCCAAGTCACAGAGCCCTCCTCTTGCTCTGATCCGCAGAATCAATCGTTACGATTAATTGGTAGGGACGGATGAAGCCGAGATAGTAAACAGCTCCCTGGGCATGTGCAGTAACTTTCTGGCATTTAAATCTGCCTGGTTTACGTTTCATACAGATGTTTTACAGGAATTGCGCAATGGCCACATTAATCCTAACAATGGATTCCGAGGAACCTGTTCCTGTTGTTTAACAGGTCCAAATTAAAGTCCAGAGGTGAGTGTACCTGCCGCTTGCTTAGTCAGACAGCACTTACCAGTAGGGAAAAAACAATAGCTTTAGGATGTGGCAATAATAGAGACTAAATACAAGACATTTGAGATTAGTAATATGTATTCTTTGTTTTCAATTTGTTTTTAACAAAAAGGTGTGGGCTGTGTATAAAATGCTTAACCTAGATTTAAAGTTCTCACTCCCTGAATTATCCCTCGCTACCACACTGTAAGTTCAGCGACCTTCTATAAAAAATACAACTCACTTTTTCAGAGGGAAAAGCAAACCTATTCTATGTAGGCTAAACACGTTAGGATACATCTGTTGTCAGGAACCCTTGGCATTGCTTGTGAACACTGAGACTTTGGGGAGTTAGGAGAACGACATCCCTGAAGACCTGTCTGATTTTCCAACCGGAAAAAACACAGTTGTTTTCCGTTCATCAGCTGGAAATTTGCTTTTGGGAATTTGCTGGTTCTTTTTACGTCGTCAATACCGGAACAAACATCATTTTTATTTGCCGTGCACGCACACCCACCGTCTGCGGGAGAGACATTGAGTATTGCAACAGCAACAATACAAAAATACATGTGCTCTTTGGTATATGAGATGAATAACAATATTCTAAAAAATGCAGCCATTTGAATACTTTTCGGTGAAACATGATTCACTGAAAGAACCAAAAGATGCAGAATCAAGATCAATTATACATGGTTATTTTATGTGATTCTTTGTGCTAGTTAGATACACTTAGTAATATATAATGATATATATTCAATACAAAATGTATCTAACTAGCCTCAAACCAATATGTCAATGGTATGCATGCATTGTACATCTCAATAGCTGATGAATTATTGCTCTGTTGCCATTCCTCTGACCTCTACCAAGGCCCTATCTGCAAAGGAGTGATGTTTCATCATGTCAAGTCTTAACTCTTTTCCTTTCCTCCCTTTTCCTATCATTCAAGTAACATCCAGTACATAGACTCATCAAGCACACATCCTGAATATAGAATAAGATTTTGTCCTTTTACATCGACCACCTCAATTTACATTGGAAGAGTTCTCCTTTTTTTTTTCATCTACTTTGTTGTTACGCAGGATAATAACTTTGACTTTTTGAACGGAAGGAAAACGTGTGTCACTTATTGACACATACACCCGGTAGTGAGAATACGATGCACCTGTCAGGCTTCAGGGTCACATTCAACGTTTATATTTTCCAAACCACCTCCCAATCACAGCAAGCAAGGTTTGTGTCTTGTTGTTAGGCTAAAATATGAGGATGCCTGCAAGTATGAAGTAGTTTGCATTCTGCGTGCACCCTTTTGTTTGACAAATGCATTTACATCGAGCAGCATTTGAAAAGCGAGAGAGATGTACAATTAAAAAAATATCATCCAGCTCTGGGCATCACGTGACACGATGTGTCGACTCCTGAAGCCGCCGTATTATGTCATAGCGTAACGAGATTAGGAAAGCAATGTTGGAGTAATTACCTTAATCTGATGATATGCTGTCTGCGTTGTGTCTTTTGTTTTTCATGGAGTTGTCAGAATCATTACATGAATGCAACTGTAATAATGGTGGTTCATATTCAATTAGGTGTACATTTTAATTGAGTTATCGTTCAGTCATTTCATCATGTATTCTATATCTCTGGCTATTATACCATTTGTACTATAAACGATGATTCATGTTTCATGTTTCATCATGAAGAGTACTTTTATCGTTTATCTTTCTTTTGTATAAGTGGGTTCTAGATCAGGTACACTTGCTACCTTAAAGCCAAATCTAATCGTACAACCAAGTAACCCTCTTTGAGTTATTCAGGCAATAGGCCTGGTTCTCCTAAAGACTTAGTGTATTAAAATATATTCCGCTGCTATCTCAAATACATTATTATAAAAACATATTAGATTCTTTGAGTGATGAGTGATGTTTTTTTTTGAGCAGTTAACCCATGCTCCAGCAGGTCTCGGTGGCTCTTTAAGTAGGAAAGTGACATGAAGGGCAGGGGGCAAAACACATAAAACTCAAGCAGCAAGACGTTCATTCATAACTATTCCCTTGACTATTCCCTCTGAGGAACTTGCTCTTTGGACAGAGCTTCTAAAGTTAAGTTTGCAGCTAGCTCGGGAAAAACAAATGACTTTAATCTCCCCCTTTTGGCGAAAAGAGAAAAGTAAGAGTGACCTGCAAGACCTGGAAGCCATTTCCCTAAACAGAGATATAGGGGTATATTAAGCTGCAAAGTATCAACGGCTCAATTTAAATGATGGAGGGGAAGACTTAGCTTCCATTTGCCGTCTGGTACCCACATGTTTGACAAAGAGCCTGAGACAGACGTGGCAGCTGATACAAAACCAAAGAACACATACAACTAATTAGGAGCATGCCTATTCAGAACTAAACTCTCTTGTATTGAGATCACCGGGACAAAATAATAAATTCAATAAAAGCTGAGGAGAAAACCAGGGGGGTAATTGTCCAAGAAATGTGCCACAATATTTCTCTTATTTTTGCCTTGCTGCAGAAGATGCAATGATTTTTGAATGTTTTGAATACTCTTCCATTGAATGTGCAGTGCTGCTCGGTCTGATAGCTGGAATTGTCTTCGTTATCATGGTGTTCCCATTCCCTACACCAGTCGCTCCTCACTCCTGGGACAGTGCCGCAAACAGCAGAACACACTGCTGGTAGAGGGGGCCTGGAGACTTCAGCGTTCCAGTTTTTTCTTTGTGTATGTGAGCAGTGCAACTTGTTCTGTGGACTGATAAAGAGAAAAACTAACTAAAGTGTGTGTCTGTGTGTGTGACTAGGCTTGTTGTGAGCTTGCCCATGCTGCAACAACGAAATGTTCACAATGTCTTTGGGGGTGGCAGCCATGAAACACCGTCCTCCACTACACTGCTGGCTGTACATTTATCACCCAATGCGTATTGTGAAGTATTATGGGGAAGATATTGTGTAGTATTCTAAATACTTTAGGCTGTACCAACTGCTGCTACCGTTGCTAAAATGCTGTGTATCGGTGTCAGTGTGTGTGGGAATGGTTCTAAATCGTTAAATTGAATCCACTGCCTATCCCATGCGCCAGCATATCAGTGTTTTCCTCAAGAACACAGAGCCTCTGTATAATCTAACACATCAGACTGGGCCAAAGAGCTGAGTCCTGCGAATCGGTTCTCTGCAATGTGGGCTCACTCCTATTGCCTTTTCTGCTTACCCTCACACTTTATCTGCATGCAATATTTACTCAAGACATGAGCTTTCCCCGCTCAGATTGGAGAAACCTGTGTTCGGATGTGTTTCATATTGGATTTGTGTGTGATTAATATTGCTCACCTATTGAGAAACCTATCCATAAAGTTGTCGACTATGATAAATGGGAGCTGTGTAAACAGGACGTGTGTAGCTGTGTGTTTGTGTGTGTGTGTGTGTGTGTGTGTGTGTGTGTGTGTGTGTGTGTGTGTGTGTGTGTGTGTGTGTGTGTGATATGTAAATGATTTCTTCTTTGGTGTGCACGCACGGGTCCCCCGCCTCATATCACATGGGAGATTCTCCATCGTCTTGGATACGGAGGGGGGATGGGGCGGTATATGAAAGTGGATCCTCGGGAAGGGGGCGATGGGTTGGTGGTGGTGCTGGAGCTGGTGGTGGTGGTGGGGGCTGCTCAAGTTACAGTGGGAATAAACTCTCAACTCTCGCAGGCAGTGGTTGTATCAAAGCAAACTGAGTTGGAATGTGATCATTGATGCAGTGCGTCGGTCTGGTTTGAGTCCGCTCCAAGTTTACGTGACAGATTTGTTTGACAGGTAGAGGATCTTTACAATAAAAACGTGCTCCAATTAATCTACGTCAAGCATGGGCGATGATAAAACAAGTGTTAAATTAAAGATGATGACCAGTGTTGTTAGAATTCCTTCACATTGAAAAAGGATGCCGCAGTATATCAAAAGACAGGTGGGTGCAAGCAGAAAGTGTGTGATTCCCTCTATTCCCAACAATTTTAATTATGATTTCATTTGAATGAATAAGTAAATCCAAAATAAGGGTACCATCTGTTTGTCTGTATTTCTTTGTTACCTTATGCTGAAGATCTCACTAAATATTTGTGGTGAAGATTACGAGTTAATAATTGAAAATAATTTCTTAGCTTTAGCTGATATCCACTTCAACCCACAGGAACATCCATTATTAAAGAAAACAACTTTAAAGCCCCATTTATATATGAACATATAACAATGTATACTTTCTTATGTATTCCCTCATTATCTCTTAGGAATTGATAAGACCTATCATGTGCTGCTGCTGCTGATGTGCTTTGACAGTGTCCTCTTCCAAAGTCTGGCTCTATTACTAGATGTTTCGACATGTTATTAACTGTTTATAATCTGGGTAATGATCACAAGCACAGTGTACACCTTCGCTGCTCTGGGCCAAGACTACCTCATTAAACCTGCAGGGAGATGACCTCTGGCAGGTTTCCAGACAACCTCAACATGTCTATGTCTCCTGAGAGATAGTCACAAACAAGGAACCACACAGCAATCCTGAACAGAAGAGCGAGTGAACAACAGTTTTACTTTTACTTTAGGCTACAACACTATAATGTATCGGTATAGTCTGGCATAGTCAGCTGGTGACTTCATGTTTAAAGTGGATGCTGCCGTATCTTTGTCTAACACTTGGATTCACTGCAGTGCGATGAGATTAACCTGTTCCACAGAGTCTATCCCTCCGAGTTTCTTTGACAAGTTCAGTTACAGACCCATCCTACCACTGCTCATAATAGATTATATAGGAAGATAGCCTATTCCATGTCATACAATGGCTAGTGTCACAAATCACGGATGTCTCTAGATTAATATTCAAAGTCTGATAGCAGACGAGCCAAATCTGAGTGATGTTGTGTTTCACTTTGTTTCGCGTCATATTTGTTTGGACCAATCATTAGGTGGGGATTTGTTAGCGCGTAATTGGCTGACAGAGAACACAAACTCGGCCAAAACTAATAAACTTTTCCCTGAGGGAAGAGTTTTGGTTTCTGGCCCAGACTCTGTAGCATCTCCACCAGAAATTCTGCTATAATATAATTGGATTGCTGGATCTGGGATAACACAATTGAAAACTCTTTAGCAGTGGTCCATTGGAGGAAGAATGGCATGGAGTGCTCTGATCACTTTCCGCCACTGCAAAATAAAGATACTTTAAAGGTGACATATTATACCACCAGGTGTGAGTGTGATTAGCCATTACTAGCCGTTCTTTTGACATCACAAGTGGGCGTGTCCACCTAGATGTATGCTGGATAGATCAGTCTACCAGCCTACCAAGTGGACTGTAGCAAACGTTAGTCATCTATCCGTCAAATATCTAGGTGGACAAGCCCACTTGTTACACCTGGTGGTATAATATATCACCTTTAATATTCTCCTTTAATTCTTTCCGGACAACTCTGGTCAAACAGCTCCCTCTTCCTCTGTTCCCTTAATGCACCCAACGTTCATCTGTATAGAGCCTGTATCTTCCTGTATAGAGCCAGTATCTTCAGACCTTCAGACCAGTATCTTCAGACCTATCTTCAGAGTACATAAAAGTGGAGCTCTTATAGTTGTAAATATGGAAAACATATAATGGAACATAATGGCTTTTATTAAATTGCTACATGTTTCAGTTTAAACCAAGCACTTAATCAAAGTGCACTTTTTAACTCGTAAAGCACACTATTCTTTGGAGAGGAAATCATCAAGAACATTACGGATTTTCTTCTGTTCATTTCTAAAAAGGCAGCACATTATGAATAATGTTGGGTAGTTTTGTGAGAAATGAAAAATGCTGCAGCAACTGACTGGGATATTTAAAAGTATTAAATATGTTATCATTTGAGCCTGCAATGTCATGGTTTAAATGCGATGAAACAAAAACAAATAAATACTCCTGAAAGACGAAGGGAAAGCAAAGGATAGATTATGAAAAGTAAGTAAGAGGTGGAATGAAAGTAGTAGTCTGAAGGAATGAATATGCTTCTAGCAGGAGAGGTCATGACAGCTGAAAAAAATACATTAATAGTCAAAATCTAAAATATGCTGTAGGGTGTCTGTATACGTATTCATTTGCTAACTCCAAAACCAAAAGCATGTCTGTCTCCCTAAATGTCTGTGTGTCTCTCTGTCTCTCTATACAACTGTCTGTCTGTCAGTTTGTCAGTAAGTTAGCAAAAAAAGGACGTTGTAGCCTGCTTTTCATATGCAATCATACATCGGTTGATAATGGAGTCATAAAGCTGAACAAACACACAAACAAACGACACGCATATATGTGGATTTATGGGGTGCACTGAAAGGATGCATTTAAGTAACAGAGATGTATCATGATCATCATAATATATAAATATTATATTGTTGATAATTAGGGTGTTATGAGTGTTTGGTAATGGGATGGCAGATTTGGGATATGAAAGTAAATATATTTACAAATAAACACATATTTTCCTTCTCCAAACTGCCTTTTTACTTTTCAAAACACATTTCAACAGAACAGATTGTGCTTTGTGACACACTGATTTCCTTTTTTTAGTGAGACACAATTCAGTGTGTGTGTGTGCTATTCTCCACTGTTTGAGCGCACCCTGGCTGGAACATGACAGAGAGCCCAACAATAGACCAACAGTAGCCAAACAGTGCATGATTGAATGCAGGTTGGCCCTGAGATGCAATTGGGGGGGGGGGGGAAACCTTATCATGTCTAAACACGTTTTCAATACCTCGCTCCCTAATACAGCATTAGCATGCCAGTCAACATTTCATTGTCTTTGATTGTGCCTCACATTCTATTTTGGGAAATTAACGGAACACAATGGACTGAACTCAATGAGTGATTTGATGACATTGCTTTGCCAACACTGTTGGAAATGAGGAACCTGCTTCTCAACGTAAAATTTCAGCCCGGCAACGTTCATAACATCTAACAAACATATAACTTGATAGATTAGTCTGTGAGTGACTATTATAGGTATTCCTTAAGATCATAGAACAATCATCTTCTAACATTGTCTTATTTGTGAATATATATGTCCAAGTGGCTGGAGGTAACTAGGCAACTATATTTTGGAGAGAAAAAAGGGCTCGAACTGAGAATTTATCCAAACTATATAGGACACAGTCTTAAAAGGAGAAGGAGGTGGAGGAGAAATGGAAAGCAACAAATTGAAGAGCAACAAAGAGAGGCGGGAGGCCAACGTTTCTTTTTTCCTGGCTTGGTTCTGACCTTTCAGCACTACTGTATACAGTTTGTCAGACCCATTTCTCCACTGTGCTGTTTTGATTTCCAAGGGTTATGCTTTAGACCTAACATTCCATGGTCACTGGGGTTTGCCCAAACTCATGGATTTAAAGCTGCACTATGTCACTTTTCACTGTACATTTTTGCTTTTGTATGTTAATGTGAGTCAGTAACTTAATGTCAATCCATGACTCAATTGACCCAGGGATTCATGCACTCTAATTAAATTGTGTGCTGAGCAATTGCTGGAAATAACTATGAGGGGACCTGATGTCCAAAATGAAAACCGGACTGATATTTAATAAAGTGCAAAACCAATTTAGTTTTTCTGGTTTATTAGTAACACCATTACCTGGCATGAAGACATGGTTGATAATTGCTTCTGAATGGTTTTCCTTTTGTTACTTTTCATGTCGGTAATGTCACTGTTATGCCAAAGAGCCAATGCTCAGTGGTGCTACTAACTCAGGCCAGAGAGGCCGCTAATGTGCAAAGTTCCATTGGAAATTATTCTAAATAATATTTTTTTACACTCAACAATAAACCACATAAATATTTTGCTGTGATAATTGCTTTTGTTGATGGAATTCGATTTGTTCCTTTGCTCAATCACTGTGCTCGTAATAAAGCAGTCCTCCTGTGAACCGTTAGTCTATCTACAGAAACAAAGTTCTTTAAGCGGCGCGCCAGGGTTTTGACAAAGTGGTGGCCCATTGAGAGCACCTTGGAGGCTATCCTTGTCACCGTATCCTTGTTAGGATACGGTGAACAATAAAAGAAATGCAATTAGAGTCTAACATATTTCACCCATCTTCCTTTGCGAACGTGTTTACATTCATATAAAGTACACCTATTGAGATTATGCTGATATGGCTTTGTCATAGGACCTGTTATAATATTACATTGTACAAGATTGTTGAATCGAACAATGGTCTCCGTTGGAGCCACTGTGGGGATTTTCTTAATTTTTACTTTACTGTACTTATATATATATATATAATATATATAATATAAGTATTAATATATACTAATATTGTTGAATCATTCACTTTTTGAAGCACAAAAGTGTGCACACACACATACACACACACACACAAACAGACACACACACACGCGCACACATACACACACACACACACACACACACACACACACACACACACACACACACACACACACACACACCCCCACACACATTGGCTCTTTGCATTTTAATTGTGTACATAAATAGGAACTAATTAGTAGGTTGATGGAAACCCTCTTTTAATTGTATTGGAGGGTTTGTTTAAAATGGATTTCATCTAATTGTGTTCTGGTAAAACGAATTAAATAAATTGTTAATGCTATCCATGTGGTCACAACATACCTGGTCAGCCACAATTTTACAATTATCTCCATACAACTTAAATATCTATTACAGTGTAACAACCCCCCCCCCACACACACACACACACACACAAACACACACACACACGACACACACACACAGACAAAAACAGAAAGGCACACACACATACACGCATACAAACACATGTATACACACGCGCACATACTCACACAGGCACACACGATACACACAATCACACATAAAGAGAATATTCAAAGACCCAGATGACATAAGGAGGAGGCCTACATAAACATTACTATCCTGGCCTTAAGCGTAGCCATTATTCCATTGAAAGCATACACTTCATATGTAAATGCCAGAAGTGCTGATTATGTTATTTTAATCAAAATAGTCCTTTAATATTTTACAAGGTTGGAAGGCAAAATAACAAACAGCAAAGCATGGCACCGCCACATCCCTTTCTAACCGTGACAACTAACTTTGACTCTTTTATTTCTCCATTTACGCACTGGTCTTTTTTTTTGTTTTTCATATTTGCCTCAAGATAAGTGTCTGTTACACTCTTTTAAATTAGTATGTGTACGACTCGCTGTTGCCCTGCCATGGCTGTTTGCATATCGACCCTCTCCCTCGTTCCTACATTTTACCACTTTCTCCGCTTGCGTTTGAAGTTTGAGAGTTGTCACGCACGCGTTAAGAGGAACTGGCCCCTGTCCTAGAGCTACATCCTTTTTGTTGACATACTGTGGCTTGCATTATGCTCCATTGACTCTTGCACAAAGTAAGTGTGATGGTTTCATTTGATGACTCTTTTCTGGGCCCTGAGTTTGAAACTATATCATGTAAAAAAAATAATGACAATTCTAATGTTTTTTACCCCCTCTCTCTCAATTAAATATTCATGAAACATGTTTAAATCAAGGCTATTATAATTAACTATAACACTGGATATTTACATTTCACCCGCTCGTGATTTGAATATTTTCACATTATAATCCAAGCAGAAGGACAAAATTGCATTAATACACAAACACATTTAGCTGTGTTAATAACATTATTTTACAATTATATATGAGATGTGTGATTCTCAACAAGAGTGCAGAAACACGGTCATCTTCCAATAAGGGTATAATTGATTGCTACAAAAACAAACCATTCATCTTCATAAGACCATAGTGAATTGCTGACAATATAGGAGTCTACATCAAACCCAAATTAACTTTTGCCCCACATCAATGCAGACTCTCTGTTTTGAAAAGAAAAGAAAGCAAAACAATTCCAAACAGCAAATCATTCATTCCGATTTGTATAAATATACCATTAAATATGCAAGGCAGTGCTGGTAACACTTCACCTATGAACACGAGCACCTTCAATCTTTGGCAAAAAGCAAGACATTCTGCTATGACCTGCATATTACCTCAGGCCGCTCAAAGCCCCGATTATCTGTGCACTTTTCCAGTTTGCCATTTCTTTTCCTCCCAGAGAACAGTGGAGAGATGCTCCTGAGTCCCCCAGGTGTAAGGAATTAGGTCATGTTCTAGAGGAAAATGAAAGGATTCTGTTTTTTTTGTACAATGCAGTAATGTATGCAGGTTTCCAGTCTCTCTCTCTCTCTCTCTCTCTCTCTCTCTCTCTCTCTCTCTCTCTCTCTCTCTCTCTCTCTCTCTCTCTCTCTCTCTCTCTCTCACTTGGGTTTTCTATTGGGTGATTGTGTGTCCCCCAACCCTCCTCTCTCCATTTGTTTGAAACCAATCAGACCTGGGGAGTGTATTTTTGGCAATAGCTGTGTGATGGTTAATTAGTCTGGAGGAATAATCCTCTGCCACATTGTGAGTGGAGTTCTTGTGTTGCGATGAGATCTCTATAGATAATACTGTACACTCATGGAAAATGAAAAACAAAAGTACAAATACGTATTTACACTGCAACTATCAAAACATTGTTTGTAGCCTGTATATCTATATATATAGATATAGATATACAGGGGCGTAGGAATGAGTTTAACATTGGGGGGGACACATATCGGAAACCTGACAGATCCGGTATAATTTTTAGGTGGGACAAATGCGCCTGTCTCCGATATTGGAGGGGACACGTCCCCTCCGTCCCCCCCGGTTCCTACTCCCTTGTGTATATGTATATATATATATATATATATATATGTGTTTGATGTTAAACCAAAACTAAAAAACTATATTCAATTACATACAAATACAAATAAAACTGTATGAGCACAAAAGTTGCGTGAAAGGTTTATAGTTAAAGAATGTGTCATTATATGCAATATCCGAAAAAATTGTATGTTATAATTTATAATGTAATTTTCCTATCATCAGATGGTGAACAGCGTATGGGTTCACCCATAAAACATCCATTAACATGTTGCACCCTGTCTCTGTAGAATAACAATTACGACAGTATGCTCATTATGATATATATATATATAATGTTTAATGTAATGCAACAAAAATGTTTGACCCAGTAAATTAAATAACTAATAATAGGTAATAATAGTTACAAAGAAAATAAAAATAAGATAAAAAGATGATTTTCTCTTTATTATTTAGATTCTTGAAGTCTTGCCCAGGAATTGTGTCACAATACAACCATTTAATATTTTTTAGACCAATTCATGAAACTTGAATGTGCAACTTAGTGCCCTCTGTATGAGGATACATTTTTATATTCTGTACATGTGTTATAGATAGACGGGTATAAGATGACAAATGTTAATTCTCTTGTATCAAAATGTCAATTCAAGGTCAGAGCGTCCTTATAAATGTTTGTGTCAGTGATATAGTGCCTCCAATAACCTTTGTAATGGTTGGCCAGGCCCTCAGGGAAACTGACAAGGCATACATTATACCCACACTGAAGCTACATCTTCACATCTGAGTGTACTAAAACTGAAAGAAAGCAAAACGATCAGACAGAAACAAATTCTTGTTTTGTAATTGTCTCCCTCAATAGGTGATGGTAACCTTTTCGGCTTTCACACAATCTGCGATTTTCTTTTTTGAAAAAAAAACAGCAACAGTCTTAGCTAAGTCTTATTTTTAGCTTCCAATGAGGGCTGCGACTATTTGCAACTGGCATGGGACAAGCCTAATGCTAATGGCTGTCCTTCCTCTGGTGAACTATGGAGTTGATTCTCTCTGTGGTTTTGGATAATGATGACGGCTATAGTGCTGCATAGTGCTGCATAGAGTCAGCTGTGGCATACAGGTTCAGTGCATAGTTATAGGGAACAGAGAACAAGAAGGAAGAAAAAAACCTGCATCAGCATATTGCTGACTGGGCCAAATAAGAATCCCATCAACTACAAAGCTGTCTAGCGTGACTTATACTAATAAACACACACACACACACACACATGCATGCACAAACATGAGCATGTGCATCTATACACACACACACACACACACACACACACACACACACACACAATGGCACATCTAGATTCATATACTTTAGATAAAAAGCTATTGTTCATGCATTTATAAGTTGATGCGCCCATATTTTCATAAAACGTATTGAGTAGGATGGTGACACAATAGAGTATTGGTAGTATACAGTATAGGTAGGATTATAGATGTGAAAGGATTTACTGACACCCATCAAACCGTTTCGCTGTTGGACTATTAAAACTTCTTGAAATTACATCTATGCCATAAACTAGTTTATTCTTTTAACGTGTGTTACTTTTCTAAACTGAAGACCACTTGGTTTTGAAAAACACTGCTCCAATTGATGTGGGGAAAAGTCTTAGTTGGAGGGCAGTTGGTTTCCTAAAAGATCTTAGCAGTGTGTATTACTCCATCCCTCTTGCTCACCCAACCCACTGAGCTGAACACAGTGGCTTTGGAGTGTTGAAAGCTTTTTCTTTTCTTTTTGCTACAGCCGGTCCGAAGTGGTTCTGATCCATTCAATATGGGCCAGTTAAAGGTGAGCCACAAACAATAATAGTGTGGGCAATCATTTATGAAATATGGACCATATCATTAATAAATTATAAAATACCTCATATCTGAAAAATATAATCAGTAAAAATAATAAATCAGTGAATATGTGCATTTAATTACATTATAATATGCATTACACATTCATACATCACATCACGTATCATAAATAATATCTATATCTATATAAAACACATTGATGATTCCACATACAGCACATTAATCTTTTACTTTAGAATGATACAGGAGCCATTTCCCTTGTTTTCCTACCTTACTTCCTACTGTGTGTGTGTGTGTGTGCGTGTGTGTGTGTGTGTGTGTGTGTGTGTGTGTGTGTGTGTGTGTGTGTGTGTGTGTGTGTGTGTGTGTGTGTGTGTGTGTGTGTGTGTGTGTGTGTGTGCGCGTGCGTGCGTGCGTGTGTGTCTCAGTCTCTCTCTGGTCATAAAATGGTCATAATTCCTCACCGCTAAAATAAACCAAACTGTAAAACTGAAGAGAAAGGAGAATCCATTTCACGATTGGATGATTTATTGTAAGTGTTGAGGGCTAGATGTGAGCTTGCACTTTTGCATTTGTCAGGACTCAAGTTTTTATCATCATTTGAAAGTTTGTGTTTTCCATTCTCGTATCTCATATTTTTTCCCATCCACGTGTGTGAGAAACTGCAAAAGTCTGACATACCTTTTTATCAGACATATGCTTTTCAATATGTATCACCCGGTAATGAAAAGACACACTTATTTTCAATCGTTTTCTATAGTCACACCCATTGTTTTACTTAATTTACAGTTGGGCATTGTGAGATTGTGTGGAGTAAACCTATTCACTGTGCCAGAGCGATGGCCGTGGAGGTTTGAGGAAGGATGTTTTCTAGTTAATACATCACTAGCTGGAATCTTGGAGGTCCCGTGGACCCCTGGTAGATCATCATTTCTATCTTGGTGATGGATGGGCTTTGGGGGCGCTCACAGTTTAGCTCTGTTACGAAGGGAGTCACCGGCTCTTTGGAAATGTAATGGCCCACAGCCCACTATCATTCCTGCATCCCCAGTGCACAGCAAGTTCACAGGCTTTTTAAACCCATGTAAATCAAAGCAGGTTGTTGTGTCATAAGTGTGGGGGAGATGGTATTTGAGGAATTTGGATGTTTTCTGTTCCACAAAGCAAGTCTTTTTGAACTGGTTTAAGTGTACAATGGTAAATCAATGCTGTACATTTTTAATACATGATATTGTACAGTTAAATCTGTATGGGTTGAGGAAGTGACGATTCTGACATTTTGTCAGTAAGGAATCTGTGCTAATGGTTTCAGTAGGTAATTTGATTAAGTAAGAATGTAAATGAACAAAATCCATTCAAATAAGACCGTGCTATATGGAAAGGTATAAAAACGATAAAATCCCAATTTGAATTGGTGGATTAACCGACGCGCATTCACACGCGCGCACACACCAAACGCACATACACACACGCCAGACAGAGAGGAACTTGTGTTCAATGGGCTCTTCAACATTTCACAAATGTGTCCCCTTAAATCTGCTGTAGTAACAGTTAAAGCCTCTACGCTCTGTGCCGTCTGTTTTAATTATAGCTCACTGTTAACGTCAAAGTAGGATGAAGTTTCAAATGTAGGGCCAAAATCTTAAAAGGAGAATCTTCAAGAACCCCAATCTATCATTCAGCAGGCGGTACAATGGCCTATTTCTATACAGTCTAGATACCATTACGGAGAGATGGTGAATAGTAATCCTACAAACTAGGGTGGAGGAATAAAATTTCTATTAGCTCTAATTACTTCTCCCATTTATCCTTGGGAATGACATGAAGATTAATGAAGCTCTCCCCTATTTTAAGCAAGGTTATTTAAATGAGTCATTTTGCCATCCTCCTATCTCTGCATTAATCTTCACATGAGACAGAATGTTTCAGATTCATTTTATATATTTTTTTATTTAGGATACGTTTAGAATTCTATAGGCTTTCCTTTTAACATGGCAAAAGAAAAGTGACTTCAATTGAAATGGCCATTCCTGGCAGGCGCGGCCAGTCTGTTTAGTTTTTGTATAATTATATTTCTGCCATGGTGTTAACAAATCAAATCAACTTAACATATATATATTTTTAAATATGATCCATGTGTTTCTTCTTTGCTCATTATATAGTGATGGAAATATATAACATAGTGTGGAAGTAAAGAAGCAAGATTTAGTATGCCCTATATATCATTTACATAATAGATCTCCATATATAATTCATTAACACAGGCACAATTTACACTAGTTGAGGCTGGCTGAAAGCAATAAAGAAAACCTAAGGGACATTCACTAGGTGAATTATGTATACATCTGAGTGCTGAATGATCATAAACTAAGACTAGTAAAAATGGAATAAAGGATAAAGGTATGTGGTTGTTAGTCAACATGAGTAGAATGAGTACAAACCTTTTCATTAGATTTCTCTCTCTCCCTTCATCTGCTATCTCTCTGTCTATCATTATGTGTCCATCTTTCATTCTGTCTCCCTCATCCACCCCATCTGCACTTCTCTTCTTCACTTCACTTTTCCTCTGTTGAACTCATGCCAAGGTCAATCCCAGGCTTTCTCAAATTTTCTCCCGGGAATACATTCACTAAAAAACAACTCCTGTGTTGTTCTGACATTTGAATGTCTGCTTGGAGCAGGACCAGGAGGCAAAAGAGCAGACTGTGCCTTCTTACACCCAATCTTTAAGTGCATGCCGCCTGTTAGCAATGGGCCTGCATCCTCTTGACCCTGTGACACTGCTGATGAGCAACCAATGGCTAATGGTTTCCTACCAAACCGAGTGTTGTTGTCTGCATACACGCTACGTGTTGCGTCATCAAACCCATTGTGTATTATGCCTCCTCCACAGAGCTATATCACTTTCTGTGCGCTCCCTCTCTGACATTATCCAAATGTTCTTTTTTTTTCTATTGAAATTGTATCCCTTTGTGAAAAACATTGCCTTGTTTTTACTACATATTTTCCCAGCTTAACTGGGACTCATAGGCACAGAGCCACAGTGAAAAATATATATATATATATAAATGTGTATATCTCACAGCCCACAGTTAAAGACATTATAGGTACACCTTTAGGACAATGTTTGTGCTGTTTTATACAGTCTGTTTCGTATGGGTGACATGCAGTCACAATGCTGAAACCAAAAATATGTTTTTTCCCACACAGTATTGCTTGCCTAGCAAACAATATGACTAAAAAGTAAACAACCCTGCTAGACAATCTCTACTGCACTAGGCAATCGCTGTTGACCAACTGTATATTTATTAAATGCATTGTATGGCTTTGGCGATGGGAAAACGCATTCTGGCTGTACTGTTCGATTTGCTTGCTAGTTTGTTTATGTTTGTGAACTGTTAACATGAATAAAATACACGCTTGGAAGAGGAATAATCAGAGGATGCAGAATTGTTCTGCGGACGAAAGAAACTGGACGGCGCGAACCGGACTCAGCTCCGATCCACTGAGCCCAAGCTGCTCTGGGTGGGAGGCTATGGCATGAGCTGCTGTACATGATGATGATCCTTGCTTCGGGAGACCCATGTTGGAGCCACATCGAGCGGGCGTCTATGATAGTCTTGTAAAACAAACGCTTGTACATTCCAGCTTCAGTTAAGAGTGGGGGAGGAGATACGATGCCATATAAACACTAATGTGAACTTCTTTTCAAGATTGAAAAACAGATTGGACAATATGTGTTTGCTGTATAAGCTGCTTTTGCACCACATTTAACTTTCCGATTTCGGAAATCAACAATGGATTGCAATCTCTTTTGGCAGGGTAGTATAAGTATATATTACGAACCATTTACATAATAAAAGCATTTACTTTGCAAGAATTTGTTTTTCTTTCATAGGCATTTGTGGCACAATCAACAGATGAAATGATGGCCAGTGAAGCACAATCCTAGTTGTAACTATGGAAGTAATTAACTAAATAAGGACTGTAAAAACTGTACTGGATTAAACTGTTGAAGAAAAAGAAGTGCGACACAAATGTATTATTAATTAAAGATTGATCTAAATGCTGTGTTTTCCTCTGAATGAAAACATTTTAATTAAAATCGTATTCATAACACATGCATCCTAATGACAGAGGTTTTCTAATCAATGGATTTCACAAACAACTCAAGCTGTTTGCTATTCTCATCATGTTATTAGTGCTCACTCAACTGCTCATTATTCCTTAACAAGGCATTTTCTTTTCTAATTTTCTCCATTTCAGCAGCTATTTGTCTGTCTTTGTTTAATTGTATTAATTGTGTATGTATCAAAAGGGAATACATGTGTCCACATACACAGGCCTGATGTCATGGGGTGGTAGTAGATCAGAAGAGGGGTTATGCGGGTTGACTTGTGACCGAAAGGTTACAAGTTCAATCCCCGGCTCATCCTAGCTGAGATTAGAGGTGACCCTGACTATGACACTCAACCCTAACCTTGCATGGTTGACTACACTGTCGGTGTGTATGAATGGTTTAGGTCGCTTTGGATGAAAGCCTCTGCTAAATACTTTGGCACCTCGCCATCTGAGCATGGTGCAACAGCAGTCCTCTTTTTTTATAAAATTCTTTCATTAGTATTGTAAAAATATGTGCATATTCCCAAACCAATTTAATTGTTCAGTGACTTTATCAATTCCTACTTTCTGTGGCTAATGAAGATGCTAACAGTTATGTGATCACAGCTCTTTCTGTAGGTGAAACAACATTGTCAACTGATAGTTCGAGAGTGACTGTGGCTCAATTGTTGAGAAACATTGGACTCTTATTCAATTAAATTCAATTAAATTGTATTTGTATAGCCATTAATCACCATTACGGTCTCAAAGGGCTTAACAGGCCAAACTTTATGACACCCCCCCTGACCCAAGCCAGGCCAGCCCTTATGATTGGGCTACTTGCTTGCGTGTCGTGCTGAGTAGGTACGACACACTTAGAGTCAGTCAATCGGCCTCAAAGAGGGGGGGACTGCGAGAACCGCCTCCTACAGCGAGAGGCGCTGAGAGGCCGCTGATATTTTCAATTTAAAAACCTGAAAGGGATGAATGAAGGTTTGTCACAAAGTTGTTTCTTATAAATGTAATTTATATACTGTATGTTCATTTGTATGTATGCATGTATGTAATTATTCTCATCAATGGACTGTCACATTATTGACACTATTGAACTGGATAGCATTTAAATGCCATTGGTTGTTGTCGATGGTTGTGTTAATGGGTGTGGATATTTAAGACTGGTTACGCTATTGCATTGTTGCACACTGAAGAAGGCACACGCCGAAACGCATCAGTGCAAAGATAAAAGTGGATTTATGCAAAGTGCGGCCTCCCTCCTACTTTACTTTACTTTGCTACATTGAGTGACGCCTGCTCCTATCCTTACTTACAGTGCTGGGTAGGCAGACAATGTGGATTTCAGGGGACAAGCCTATTTTGTAGTCTTTGACCATAGTCTAAGCTTTTAAAATGAAAAGCAATCAAATCAATTACTTCCTGTCAGCTATCAAGTTATTTTATTAAATTTTCTTAACGGCAATACAAAATAATACCGCTATTGGGTTCTTATGTAGATGAGGACATTTTAATTTCTCAAGGGAAAAACAAAAAAAGTAACATCAAAAATGAATAACTAATACAGTATGACACCTGAGATCACACTGTGCATGGGCAAAGTCACATCAGTAGTTTGCATTGTTTCGAAAGGTGTGTGGTATCATCCAATAGGACTTAACATATACAACAGCATGCTGTACACAGAATGCCGCATAATGCAAACAATTATCTCCCTAATAATAGGGAGGGGGTGGGGGTAGATCTGTTGGTGTGGCTAAGTGGTCCCTGAGATGCAGCATCAGAGAAATCTGTCACCTTACCTGATTCGGTCAAGAGATAAATGTGAACAAATGGAAAAGCCTTAACTGTCCAAAACTCATTAGGGACAAACAGATTATGGGGTTTACTCTAATCTGCCCATAATGCATTTAATTTCTTCTTTATTTTCCACATAATCCCCCAGAATCCTATTTCATTTGAATGGCCTCGGCATTATTCTGTCTTTCCAAATTGAATTTTCTTTCTCTAATACTGTACAATATTTATCCCATTTAAATGTAGACGTTTTATTTAGTGAAATCATAACTATGATACTATATGAAAAAACAATGACTAAAATAACAAAAATGTCATAAAAATGAATCACTGTCAAAGGGTTAAAATGTCAGTTCACTGATAAAGACAATTTATAAACCATCTTCTGTCCAAATAGAAAAAAATGGTTTGATTAAACATTGCGCCGGTACTAAGATAAGATGATTTGCCATGACATATCTGGCATGTTTTTATTCCCAATCTTTGTCTATATTCCAGCTTCTGCCACTTTGACAGAATATGTAATAATGAGAAAAAAAAGACTCCAATGGTATTCAAGGTTTGGAAAAAGAATAGAAAAGTCAACCAAATGGGTATATTATTGTAACCTCTTTTTTTTTTTTTTAATAACATACTCAAAGTACATATAGTATATCTCCACAACTGCAAGGACTGTAATAACTTGGTACCAAATTAAAGATAACACCTTGGAGATTGTGGTGCGTCTGAAATAATCAAGGTGGATACTACTTGGTTAGAGTGAATAAAGCTTAAATACAGGATAAGATGATTTAATTTCCACCTGAAATAAATGTAATGTTTTAGAATAGATAGACTAATCACAAGCATTTATCTAATATGATGCGGGATGAATATTATGACAGTGCTGTAGTGGCATTTTCAGAGACAAAGATGGCTGCCACAGATGTAGAATGGCCTATCGTGTATTTTCACTAAAAGAAGAACAAACCACTGCGATTAAAGCATGAGAAGAAAGATCTCATATTTCCGTCGCTTGCTACTGTGTCACCCGTGTCGTTGGTAGGATTGGTTGTAGGCCTTTCCAATTGTGTCCAGGGATATTTTGGTCTGCGCCCGCTGGAAATCTACTAATTGCAGTTTGCAATTAGTTTGGCAATGCCAGGCTAATTGTACTGTAGGGCAATAGCACAACATCTGGTAAGAACCTCAGCCAAAAGTTGATGCAATCAAGTCAAGTAAAGCTGAAGATAGGTTTTAGTAGAGGTAGGTTGAGGCAGCTTCTCCAAATAAATCAATCCAATGCAAATTTGACAATATCAACTTGACGAATGATTGATTTCAAATCATATGTTATCACTACACAAGAGCATTGAAATGTCACCATTGCCTCGACTATTCTTCATATAAAGGGCGCCTTCACTAGAAATTAATCTATCTGACCTTCATAAAATTTGATTTTGAATGCTAACCCGTGGAGGGAAAATAATCTTCATCAATAGAGCGTTCAAACTATTTATAAATGTGTCTGAGTATATGTGCCTTCAGAAATGTCTGACAAAATAATCCTTTAAATTCAATAGGAAAAGGTTTCAACTTTCGAAAACACAGCTAGTTAAGAAAATAATAAAACAAGTTATTGACAATTTATCATCCTAAACATATTATCTCTCCAATTCTACACTGTCGCTGCAGCGCATTAGTATGAGTTATGAAAGGACCTGGACAGACATCCATAAATCAGAATGAGTGGATGGAGGAATTTTTCACTTTGCTATCACCTGCGACCACACGGCAAATAGAATACAAACACAGCTATTAATTGCGTTGATGTGAAAGTTAATTAATTCAAAACTCAGACTCAGATTTACTTCCTTTGATATTTCTGGATGTTTTATAAGGCGTCTGCGTCTCTGGGGACTGAATCCATCTCCGCTGAGTCACATTTCAGAAGGCTGGTACACTGAGCCTCACAGTTTATCACAGAGGTAACCAGTGGGGAGATTGGCCAGTCCATCAGTACAGGCCACAGGGGTGCCCTCTTAACGCAACAATGTCTTGGTAAGCAATCTACACATGGACTTTATATAAGAGACACAACACACACACACACACACACACACACACACACACACACACACACACACACACACACACACACACACACACACACACACACAGAGGCATGCCCATTAACACACAGATATGGGCACATAAGCACAGATACAAGCACACACACACACACACACACACACACACACACACACACACACACACACACACACACACACACACACACACACACACACACACAGTTGCACAAAGGCAACAGCTATACTTTTTGAGGACACGAGGCAGGAGAGACCTATAAACCTACAAGCTCTCAAACAGCTAGGACCCTCACACAAGTACTTAGTATCTACTTGACATAATCATTTAGACACAGGGATGAGGTGGAGAGGCGAACTCCATGACTTTGAGCAGGAGTGTTTTCTACAACCTGAAGCAAATCATTGCTCCATCCGTCCTCATAAGTCATGGGTTTTTGATTATTTGTGAGTGTTTTGTGTTGTTAGCTGGACAATCCAATAGAAAAGTGACTTGGCAAATTAGTTTTACTGAGTGATTATGGCTCCATGGCTTACTGGATATTTGTTTGGGTTTTGTTTAAGTGTTCACACAATGAGGGACATGGAAACACTCACACATGCAAAGAAATACTTTAAAACATCAATAGCAATAGACTGTAAATAACAAATACCAGCAAGCAAGACAAATATGTCGAATATGTAATTACTTGAATGTGGCAATTCAAATATGTTTCCACAAAAAGGGATATAATCAAATATAATGAGTTTTTAAGGATCGTGTTTAGACTTACAAAAGAGGCAAGCACTTTCACCTCTCCATAGAAAGTGGCAATTTCTTACTCTGCCTCTTCTTAATGGTGAGTGGTTGTTAAACGGACAAATTAGAATTATCATTGAAGTATTTTGTGAAAAGATGAAGCTCTTCGGCATTGATGTGTCTCGTAGAAAGCAACACAAAGTAACAGAGGAATAAATTGAAATGATGAAAAAACAATTAGTTTGATGTTTGTTTAAGTTAATTGAAAATGCTGTCATGTGGTCATCGACTTGTGTCAGCAAAGAATCACCCCACTGTGTTGAATTTGTGGGGAAAACCATACAAATAAAGGCAAATACTTTTAGTGGAAGATTTATCGAGGAAGGTATCTTAATGGGAAATATTTCCTTAAAGGGGACATATCATACCACCAGGTGTGAGTGTGATTAGCCATTACAAGCCGTTTTCAAAATGTGCAGCATTGTGACATCACAGGTGGGCGTGTCCATCTAGATGTGTGACGGATAGATGAACACGCCAACCTGTGATGTCACAATGCTGCACATTTTCAAACCTGCTTGTAATGGCTAATCACACTCACACCTGGTGGTATGATATGTCCCCTTTAACAAGTGGCTAAGCCAAGATGTGTGAGAAAAGCAATACTTTGGTTTCTTATTTAATTGGTTAAAATCGCAATGTGTAGCAATTCAACTAGCCAGCCCGTACATCTCCCGTACCTCTCTCTTTGTTATCTTAATATGGACTCTGCAAAAAGCACTCCCAATCACACCAACCCGCCCGAAGAGCTACGCTAGTGCACGTTACACTATTGCACAGCCAGTATGAGAAAACCTCCTAACTTGGATGGGCAATCTGAAGCATTGCGACATTAAATATAAACTCTTATCTTTCTTTGTCATCATGTTAATTATTTCTCTAGATGACCTCGGAAAGATAAACAATACTTTTCTACGAACTAAACCCAAAATATATTACTCTATGAAGTTTGTTATACATCGAATAACTTTTTGGGTCTTTTTATTTGACTCTTCACTAATTAGTTTCAGGGGGCTATTTTGATTCATTCAGGCACCATGTCCCTTTCGCTTATCTCCACTATTAAGGATTTATAGTCATTTATTTTTATTCCCTGCTCCTTTTCAATGAACAGTTCTTTATTGCAAATTAATCTGTGCATTTATTGTTAAATAAGGTTAATTCAGATTAGCTTTCCTAGCTGGACCAAAGCAATGAATATTTCATACGCCTTTATATTAGTATTTTTAGATGTTTTCTCTATACTCTCACCTTCATTTCAATTTTTTCTTTAACGTTAATAATTCATGAAAAGTGCATAATTTATTACAGTTTTGTTTATGTAAGACTTTCTACCCAAGGGTTTAGTTGCTTGTTTTATTTTCCATGTATTCTTGTTGTTGCAGATAGTTTGAAGGCTATTTTTTTTAAATCTGATGCCAACCCATGCCATACCAGGCTTCGGAAAGGTTTAAGAAATCACGTATTGATTTCATATGTTTGATGGAAAAATTGCAGGTGTGATAAGGCTCTGGGCTGATTTATACCCTACCATGGAGTCCTGCTCATGAGTAATGGGCAGGACGACCCTGGGCAGCGGGGAAGCTTTCTGTCTTCGCTCAGGGAAACTGACCTCAGTGGTTCACCTTGGATTACTCCTTCAATAGTACAGATCCTTCCAGCTCTCTCAGGGAAGCCCAACCAGGGGTCTAATTCAGACAAATGCACTTTGGCTAATGCTGCATAGTTTATGATTTCTTCAGTTATTTTTCCAATACTATTGGTATTACTAGTCCCACTGCTCCAACTTCTTTGACTTCAACTAATACAATTCTACTGTTGCTGCAAAACAACTAAATCCTCACTTCTACTAATAACTTATTGAACAACAGACGCTCAGAATAAACAGAAAAAAAAATGAACTGCAAAAAGAGCGGCAAAGACAGATAACAATGCCAAAATGATATGTTTTTGTTAGTAAACAGTAGTTCATACTCTGTTTCTTTGGCCCACATCCAAACAAATAAATCTATTTTGGCAAAATGCCATAGTTTCTTTATCAAGTTGCAGGTATTCCTTTTGAGTTCTATAGAATATAAAAATATCTATCTTTCTGTTTGTGTTATGAATGGGATGCTTTGAGTATTAACAGTGATAACAGGCCAGTGGACCTTCTGAAGATGTGTTTGCGTCTAATAATAAAGTCACCCGATAGAACCAGACACTCTGAAGGTGACTCCCAGAGACAAATGGAGCTTATATTTCCACGCTTGAAAGAGCCAGCATCCTCAATTCCTCACTGTCAATGCCACCTACCATAAAATGCCTGTATGTAAGATTTATGAAAATCAATCCAAAAGGATATCAAGGATAGCATAATTTGGTCATATTTTATATTAATTGGGGGGCTGCTACACATGGTGCTGTTCAGGGATCAATACCTAGTCTCAGAATCAGCTAAATTCAAAGCTATGACACAATGGAACATTTCCTGAAACACTGCTCAACAAAATCAGTCAATCAAAGAGCTCCAGCCAGTACTTGTTAAAAAAAAATTGATACAAGGCTAGCATGTAAACAATGTTGATTCATACAGAAATAGAAGAAATAATCAAATAGTAAAATAATGTTCAGTCAACATTCCAAAATTGGTCTACGTTTGGACCCCCCTAATCAAGGGGGGCTCCTGGACACGACGGCTGGTGTCTGATTCTCCCCCATCGAGTGGCTCCAGAAGGTCCAGGCCATCCTCAGCAAGGGGACGCAGCAAGAGGTGAAGCAGTGCTTTGAGGCAGCAGGCAAGGCTCCTGCTAACCAGGGAACCAAGACACTCACTGGGCCTCACTGGAGGAACCCTGCCAGCAGCCAAACGCCTCTGCATTTACACCATCTGCCGCACGAAACTCATGGGAATTCAGTATTATTTTTTGCAGCAGAAATGTGTTGAAATGTTGTGCTTTGGAACGTTGTACTCTGCATGCAGACTCTGTAGAGTTTGTGGACCCCCTCTCCACAGAGGGGGGTCGAAGTTGATTCTGGCTTATACTGTGGGTTCAACTTGGATGGCAAGACCCAAGGGTCAAGGTTGCATATATAAATGTATAATCAGACAGAGAAGGCTGTCAGTCTCTAAACTATGGGGAGGGACACGTTTAATAAGTTGACACTTTAACAATGCATCTGCAGCTACATTGTTCACTGCTTCACTGATAGGTTGCGGTCTTAGCACTTGCCTATAGACCATTTTAATTTTGAAATTGTATCACTCTATTTTAACATTTTATTTTGAGTTTTTTTGAGTTTATTAAACCATCAGCTGATTGAAAGAATATGTCTGTAAGGATGTGAATCAACACACAACCTGCAAGGTCATACGATTTTGAACCTGCTGTTTTTTGGTTCCAGCTGGTATTACATTTTCATCAAACTTCTGTAACAGAAGCTGTTCTATGTTGGTGGAAAGGGGTAGAGTGGCTGTCCATGTTGAACCGAGTTTTAGCACTTGGAGTAGTGGTTTCAATAAGAGATGCTATAATACATAAACAAATGACGTTGAAATATACATGTTGTTAATACAAAAGCATTAATGTGCCAACATAGTCAAACTGTTACATGACAAAAAGACACAAACCTCAAAACCAGTCAATGAATAGAGTTTAAGAAATTCTTTCTGTTACTTTAATACCCCTCTTCTGTGACTGTGAAAATAGGACTTGGGCCATTTCAATTACTTTAAAGACCTTGAGTTTCAAAGCTGCAGAAGAAACTCCCAGTTCTCTCTATTGTCTGTATTTTCAAATGAAGTAATTCCCTCGAAAAAACTAATTTTAGCTTATTTCTTTCCCGTCCGTTTGATGTTTACATTTGGGTATGTGCCTGGGAGGGTGGTCCCCCGTCTTTTAAATATGGAATTATGTTAGTTCAAAGAGTGAAGTATGAGTGTATTCATATTTTTTAAATTATGAATTATCAAATAATGTCAACGCTTTTATAGACAGATATTTTGTTACATTTAAAAAAAACATGAAAAGTCCTCGTCTAAATTAAAAAGACGTCTATTCAGTGTAATGTGCAGTGATTCTTTTGGGCCTGCAATGGTAGCGAAAAGGCTGTCAGTTGTGGAATGTCAACAACATTTCAAGCCATGAATATCCACTTTTGGCGGACTATCTACAGATAGACATAGATAGACAATATGTCATTGAGTATAGTAAGTAGCTATTAAACATGCACAACATTAGTTATCTGTTAGTTAATGATTACCTCTTCATCAACTAACGTTATTATAGCGTGTGTTACCTACTATGGTACCATCATGTCACAATAACAAACGAAACAATATGGAAGAAATTAATGACTATATTCTAAGGTAAACCTTGATTATTATTAGGCCTATATATCTAATGGTAGAAAGCATCTAAAAACGTCTCTGGACTCATATCTAGGAGTCACATCGTCAGGGAGTCTGGGGTCAGAGCGTGAGTTAGAAGCCAACACGTCACCAGAGGCTATGGGGTCAATGCGTGCTGACGTCAGCCTGGTGTTTTAGATTAGTGTTGCCAGCCACTCGCTTAAAGAAATTTATGACTGATCGGCCATGGGTGGCCGTGGGCGGACACCTCAAACAAGAAACAACTTTGTATGTGAGGATAAAAAAGAGGTCGGGATCTGTTGACCGGCAGTGCTTTGCAAACTACTCGGCTTTGTTGTTGTCTTTGTAACGATAAGTCTTTTTGTCATACTTGCTCCGGACCCCTCGATTTCTTTTGCTCTCTTAATTAGTTGAAGTGATAGAACGCGGTTCTTTTCTACCACAACAACTGTCCAACCCTAAAAAGAATATGTCGAAAGAAAATAAAAAAAATAGCTGCAAGAAATCTTTTCATCAGGATATAGCGAGCATATTGGAAGTATCCGTCTCCCTTCCGCAGCATTTATGAAAGTGGCATGGCCGCCGTGCTGTAGCGAGGAGCGTGATCGATACGCTCCGGGCTGCTCTGGCACGCCAGGGCCCCGGGGCCTCAGTCATGGCTCATACTCCGCTTCAGGGTCCTGCGTTCCGCTTTGGCACCGGACGTCTGTCCAGAGGCACGGGGGATTGGTCAGTTTGAAAATCCTTAAGCACAGTGTAGGGCAAGGGGATTGTGCAGCATGTCTTGAATTTCAAAGCACCGCAGAATCCGTGCACTGCCATTGCTCACGGTTACATTTATTTATCTTTCACTAAGGATTCCTGGGGAAATGAATGATAAATAATTGCAGATGTATTTGCACATATGATTTGCAGATATGTATGTGGGTACTTGCAAGTGTGTGTGTGTGTGTGTGTGTGTGTGTGTGTGTGTGTGTGTGTGTGTGTGTGCGCGCGCGCGCGCGTACGTGTTTGTATGGGTGTGCGTACGTGTTTGTATTTGTGTGCTTGTCTGTGCAATGATGTGTGCTGGTGTTTGCGGTTCAATATAGGTGGATGTGTTTGTTTGTGCTTATGTGTGTGCGTGTTTGTCTATGCATATGTGTGCGTGAGTGTGTATGTGTGTGCTTGTCTGTGCAATGATGTTTGCTGGTGTTTGCGGATGCATATGGGTGGATGTGTGCGTGTTTGTCTATGTCTGTGTGTGTGTGTGTATTTATCTGTGCATGGTACAACTGACAGTTGTATCTGCTGGTGGGGGCTGATCGAGGCTTAATTGTGCAAAAGAAACTCTTCTGCGTCATTATAATTTCCGTTGCTCCAGGTGCTCTGATCCACCGATAAGACAGGTGCATAAACCAGAAAGAAGATTGCAGGGCAAACATTTAGTAAACCGCTTAGATTCAGCCCTTGGCAGACACATTCTTTGTAGTCTGAAAATTGGAATTTGGCCGTTTGATATGCTTATGATAATAGGTTTATTATTATCTCTCTTATATGTATGCTGATTCTTAAAGGATTCAAAGGAGAAGGCCAGACAGAACGAGCGCCTGCTATCTCAATGTCTATCTTTCTCTCCCCAACTCTTATTATTCCCCTATGATGTCTTAGCCTGGGTGGCTATATTTATATATATATATATTTTGTTAATCGCATAGAATGTTTTAATATTGAGAAAGTGTTAACACATTATCTTAGAAGCAGTGTGAATGAAAAAGAGCAAAAGGACTTATTACTGAATATCTTCTGAACTGCTACTGCTCATGCCAGGAGAAACATTGAAAACTTCTTAAGCACTACATCGTCTCATAAAATAAACCCTGTTCCAATCTGAAAAGAGTGGGAGATTGTTCTCAATTTAACTTCCAAAGCTCATTCAACGGACTATCTGATTAAGATATCAGCACAATTTAGGGTCCACTTTCAGTTGTTTTCACTGACTCAGCAGAATCCTTCAGTAAACATTGAAATGCCATAGCCAAAGTGAGAATGGCCTCAGTAAAGTAAGATGAATAATAAATAAATTACGAGGTGGCAAAATGGTATTGACTAAAGTTAGGCAGGACTTACCCCTGAGCAAGACATCAATAGTCTTAGGTTGAAGGAACTCAGAAGTCATTAGTGAGATGTTGTTGTATATATGAGCTGCTGGATATTTTGGAATTACTATTCATGCAGAGCTTCTTCCTTCTGTCTGTCTAGCTAGGAGAAGAATCAACAAACCAACACTCATTGTACACAAGTGTTAACACAAGGGACAACAAATGCTACACTGCTGAACTCTAAGACTCATATCTTTCTCGATCCTGTATCTTGCTCTATGCTTGGATTTTATGATTGTAAGCTTCCCCCCCATCTGTAAACTTGTACGCCATAATAGAGGTAGCAATAGCAGAAGTGTATGGTAGTGGTAGCAAATGGTAGCGATAAATATAGAAAAAGATAACGGTATACAAAAAGATAGTGGTAGCAAAAGGCAGTGATAGCGGTAGCGAAATATAGTCAACGATAGCAAAAAGTAGCGATAGCAGTAGGCTATTTCTTTCAATTACAATCTCAAGGGTTCTTCCTTTCATTTATTTTTCCCATTTATGGTTTTCCAATCCAAGGGCTTAGGTTTAGGACTTGCGATCTTGTCCTGTAAGGTGGTCTGATAACGTATTTTGAGATTGTAACTGTGAGAAGGGGAAAACAAATACAATTGATCTAACCTGTAGTGACAGGTAGTGTTAGTCACAGAATGTTCCCAGGTCACCTCTCAGTGGTGAATACAGATATAACATGAGTAAGTCAGCAATGGTATTGGCTTTTTGACCTTGTCCTTTTTATAGGAGGGGTGCTAAAAGTAAGGAGAAAGCACATGAAAGAACAGCTTAACTTTAAGTAAACTGAATGGAGATACTGCATCGACTGTTCGTGTGCCAAGGCCTGAGGGATATGATGTGCTCTATTTGTGTAAGTAGTTGCTTACTTTTTTGTTAAATTTCTGAATACAAACAAGGTAATTCCTGCTGACCACCAATGCATGTTTCTGCTTGTTAATGCCCAGAGGATTATTTCTACACACATGACCTATGCAACCAAAAACACTCACAAGACAAAGTCAAATTATTATTATTTTTTTATTAAGAACTGAATAATTCAGTTCTTCAGGAAGTGCAGTACAAACTCGCTTTTATCTCTGCATGCACTTTTTATGAATGGATACCTTGTATTGTTGTTTCAGTTATTTATATATATGTGTATATATATATTATTTCTAGGATGGGCTGCTAACTATTTTGGTGATACGAATTCAACCTATTCTAATACTAGCGCAATGGTACATGTTGAGTCTTGTTATTTACATACCTTTTAAACTGATCATTGCAAGGAAACGCTTGAAAAAAGTTGTGAATCAATTTACGCATTAACTTCAGTTCAAGCGGAAAGTAGAGCAAATCACATCAACCCAAAATTGTCTGCTGCACTAACCCTGCTCCCCCTATTTAATAATTCCATAGTATATACTGAACTACCTGAGTCCCATAATCCCACCCTGCTAGGGCTAACTCAGGACCTGCAGTTGAATCTTCTAGTATGGCAGGCAGCACTCTGACTCCCACAGTTCCCCCTCCACTGCAGTCTTCTCATGAGTCTTTCACTACAGCTCAGGATACAGCGCAGCTTGCAGGCACATCCCTTTGTTGAGGACTCAGGCTCCCTCTAGCCCAACCCCACCCCCTGTATTCCTCATGCTCACTGCTAACATGAAGTCGATGAACTGAAATGTACTCATTTGACCCAACAAAAAAATAAATAAACCAGAGTTCTTGAATGTGAATAACCTTACAGATGATTCAGAAGTTCCTCTCTATTGTATTGTAGTGTGTTTGATCTGTAGTGTGTGTGTGTGTGTGTGTGTGTGTGCGTGTGTGTGTGTGTATGTGTGTGTTTGGTAAAAGTAAAACAAAATCATGAATTTGTCTTTCAACTTTTTCTCAGCCCATATGGAACTTAAAATATGAACTAAAGAAAATATTAAATATTAACACATTTAGTCAGAGGATATCATAAAACATAAAGTATTATAGTATTTGCTTCATTATTTTACTGGATGTCAGTTAGAAATCCGACACGTGCTTCCGTGTTTTTGTGTGTGTGTCTCAACTCCCGTACCAAAGCTGTCCTGTCCTTAAGGCACTCTGATTGAATCTCCGTTTGCATCCATCATCCAGCGTTAACGACAACCCCGCAACCCCTTCAACCAGCCCCCTCCTCCCCCCTTCCAGCCACTCCTGTCTCTAGTGAACTGACCTTCCCCTTGGCATCATGGATAAAATGCTGCGAGAGCTTGAATCAAGCCCATCCTTTGCCGTCCAGTCTGCTAGCCCCCTGAGGAGGTGCCTGTTTGAGATGTAATTAATCAGAGCTCTGACACGCCCGCGTCAGTGTAAAGCACATTCTAAACAGGTTGGTGTCAATGTGAGGAGCCTGAAGAATTCAAAAGAGGAAGAAGAAAAGAGGAGAGTTTGGTGGTGGTATCTTGTCGAGCCCTTGTCTCCTCTTAAGGATAACTTTTTTAAGACTTCAAAAGTCCTTCTTCAGCATTATTTTTTAGAATGACGCCGGGCTTGAGAAATGAGAAGAGAAGGTGACTAAATCAAGCAATGAACACACTATCAAACAAGGGAAGTTCCAAGATCACAATCAAAAGCAATTTTGTCAATGTCAGGATGATGTATAACAGAATTATCGTGATGTAGAGACAGGGGGAGGACACAAAACATTCTGCGCAGCATGCTCTCTCTCGGGACAGAGCGAGGGAGAGAGAGAGAGAGAAGAAAGGAGTTGTTCTCAAACATCACATTTGAGACCTGGGACAGTGCAGGTAGGACATAATTCCAGACAGTACCAGCTGCCTTTATAAGCCATTGTAGACCCCAAGACCTATTTTTAGCTTTGTATAGTATGATGTATGCCCAATTATGTCATGCTTAATTGTTGCCTCTGGGATATAAAACAGGTCGGTGTCTCTGTGCTAAATTAGATGCTGCATGGTGATCGTGACCATTGTCCAACTGCACTGAACTCGTTAGGATGACAGTAAGGGAATGAAGTAAGGGGTTGTTTAAATGTAGAGTTAATGTTTTGTAATGGCTCTCCAACAGTTCAAAAGTACATTCGCTCACAAAAGTGAATCGCCACACTTCAAATTATAAACCCCATTTAGGCAATTTCCCTCGCCCAAAAGAGCACTGTATGCCAAGGTAAAAAATAATGAACTAGAAGCTGTGTCTGTGTGTTTGGAGGATCCCTGGCGTTCTGAGACTGTAATCCCATTATCTTTGTTCAATAACACCGTTTGGATACACAGATCCGCACGAGGTGTGGTACACAGCGTAGCGTTTATACTCATCTTACCTCAATCAGAAACATGTTGTGCATGAACGAGAAAATACTTTTGACCGTTACATATTGCACCATTAAAATAATGTACTATGAATCCTTCCAGCAGGTCGATGACAAGAATTGTGACTAATCATCAATGAAAAATGTAATAAGAAACCATTTTATTATTTATTATACAAAGATTCAGTGTAGCATCTTTAAAGATGTCAAGTTGGCAGTTGCCACATATTGTTTTTATTAAACACAGGTTATATTTAGCTGTGATATGCTAATTCATGCTAACAAGCAGGCTGCATTGTGAATGGGACATTTATATTGCCTATATATGGTGCGCAAGTAAATGCTGATGTTACACTACCATAGTGCATTTGGAAATTCAGTTGTGCGGAAGGCACAATAATGTTTGATCTTTCTAAATAAAGCAATGGAATCGATCTTGGGAACTTCTCGTCTTAGTCTGAAAATATACATTAGGTATACATTAGGCTCATCGACAATCACCATCACGTGGTGGCGGTCAAAATCGTTTTTTATGATTATTTATATTGTTTTTGCAAAACATATTAAACTTCACTCAAAAGTTTTTTTGAAATACACAATTTAATGAATGTGTTCTGCAATAATGCAAAGCTCTTATCAATGGTCAATGCTTCTTTTTTTTATAATATACGACAACAGAAGATTTACCCTATTCACGCTCAACTGCGTAAATGTCTTGCGGAAAATGTATCATAATGCTCCAATTAACAATTATTCTAAGTAGCAATTACAAAAGCATCATAAACAATAACGGCTTACCCCTACAGATATGTGGAAAGAAACTTAGCAACAGAATGGTGTTTCTGGTTTCAAGAAGGGCTTATCATTGAGTAATTTGTTGCCGTCGTTATCATCTTTTTTCCCAAGTGACAGCTCAGAACAAGTGTTATCTAGTATGACTGGTATGAGGAATGCAAATAGCGACGCAGAGGAGTTGACACTGCTGCGTGAGAGCATGATTTATCGGGAACAAGAACGATGCATTGTAAACCCAGGGAGAGCGAAAGACAAAGAACGTGAAGTGTTCTTGTTCGGCTTATTGAATAGATTCTGTGTCTCCGAGAGTTGGCAGGTTAGCTGGCAAAGCTTCACCTCTCTTGGTTATTTACAACTCTACCTTTGTTCTTTAGATTTCGTCCTCCAGGTATTTGTATGTTTTGTGGCCTTGTTTCTCTTCTCTTTGCCTTTTTATTTCATTTGGTGTTGGTAATATAAACTTGATGGTGCTGTCATGAAAGGACTGATTGTGGGGCGATTGTGGATCTTTTATAGTGGGTTGCTTCTTCATCCTAAAGCCTGTGTCAATCTCTATATGTTGACCTAGTATATATGATAAATGAAAAGAAGAAATCAAAGCAAAGAAATATCTTTATGTTGCTGTCGATCAAGCATAATAGGACCTGAATGGTATTTTTTGATTTCCAAGGTTACTTCTTCTCTTCTGTCTGGCTGATATTAGTTTCAGTAATAATTGCTTGTCGAATGAAAAGCCAAGGTTTCAATCAGTTAGCTTGGCCCTGCTGTTTTACTGTTTTAAAGTATAAACCTCTAATATGGATGGATATATATGATTGAATATGGCTTTATATAAATCTGTATCATTCCATAGTGCAATTTACAATACATCAAGAAAAAGGTGAACATTTATTCAAACGTTGAAACACAGTAATTTATTGTTCCAATGTACCTGCATGACTTGCGTTACTATTATTAACCCTGATGGACTTGAATATCCAAGGACTTGAATATTTTTTTAACCATGTTACCTAAAGAGAACCTACTGAGCTTTTGTTTTCTACCTTGCTATGTCTGATATTATTTCAGATCCATGCATTCATACTTAAACATTAAATGTTTTGCTTTTTTTCCAGGCATAACTGAAGTGAATGAATCACTGTGAAGTTTTGTGGTTTGTAGAAGGAGATCTTCACGCACATCACATTATTTGGCATATCAATTGAGGTACAAATACATTTGAAAGTGTATGGTTCCGTGGATTTTCTATTTCACATGTACATTGAAAACAGCTTAGAACTCAGCAGGTAAAACCAGGCTAATATGGAACCATTCACAAAATAACTACTCTAGGACATCCTAATTGAATCATGTTCTGTATCTCTGTTCTCTGTTTCAGATATGGTTTGCTTGTTTAAACGTAATATTATCACAGCAGGTGACAATGTAATTGCTGACTCCGATAAATGGAGGACCAGATTTTTGAAAAACGTTCCGCCTATTATCTTGTATTCTAGTCAAGTATTTGGCCCAATGGTTTACTATGATGTGTTTTATGCTTTGGTTAACCAGTAAAAACAACCCAGAGTAGGCTATTCAAGGTATTCACTCTATTTTGTATTGATGGCCAGTCGGTCATGAGGCTTATGGTATGAAGTCGATGGACAGACCCCTGTGAAGAGAGGTCATGTGACATCATATCAGATAGACACATGACAAATTACCAACTTTCTCGAAAGCGAGCGAAAACATTAGCAATTTCAAAAGATGTTCATATATTTAAAAAGTCTTTCACGGAAAAATGGCGACTGTCCCCAATTTAGTTGGAAAATCTGGTCACCCTATCCCTGTAGGTATATAACAGCAGCAACATATGCTGACAATATTTTAAAAAGTGTGCGTGATGTGTTTGTCCGTACATAACCAAAGTTGAGCGTGTGGGTGTGTGTATGTTTTTGAAGCAAGGCCTGGGTATTTTCTCTGCATTTTCACTGTCACTGCTCAGCTTATATCCTGGGGCAGTGGGTTTTTTGGGGGGGCTGTGATGTTAAGCAGTAAGGAGTATGCCGTTGTAACATATCTCTATTTCAACACCCGGTAACCCAACAAGCTAATCTAGATGCAGGGTAATGTAAAAGTGTTCTTCATTTTATCTTGTCCTCTGATATTTCCTTAGATCACACTAGCACCTTTTCCCGTTGTCAATGTAAATAGCCTTAAGGCCAGCAAGCATGCAAGAATAAGCAGTGTAAATAATGTATTGACTTAATTGCATTATACTTGTGTTAACAAAAGCACTTAGCAACTTAAGAATCTCTATGCCTGAATACCCCATCTGCAAATGCTGATTTGACTGAAATATTTAAAGTAGAACGTTAGTTTGTAAATGAAGACCTATGCCAAGTGGCTTCCAATACCAGTCTAGTTGCATTGGATTCTGTTCTTGGTTAATATATCATTACTTGGATTTGTTACTATGTGGTGGTACAATAAAAGAGCATTTGGGATGCTCTTGTTCCCCTTAAATCCTGCACGGGATCAGTCTTTACAAAAGTGTGTTATTCTTTTGATCAATTTATTTCACACTTTTCACACTTACTTGTTTACCTCCCAGACTGTGCTTCATTGATTAGACTGCAACCCACTGTAGGTGTTCCTGGCGTAGGAGGCCCATATGAAAGATTAATAGTAGAGTTTGCAGACATTTGGAGCCTATGATCTATGGTCTCTAGGGATAAAGCCATCTCAACTCTACTCAGCTGTCTGTGTGCTCAACGGAGAGAAACGGTAATGGAGAGGAGGAAGTATTTATAAAGTGTAACGCTCAGCAAACCCCTCTCATTCCAGTTAATCTGAGGGGTAACCGAATGTGAAAATGTCACAACCCAAGGACATGACAAAGGTCTGTCCCAGTCTATGAGCCACAGCCATCGGGGCAATAAGGGATGTGACCTGCGGTGTCTCCCCCTCACATGATGCATTTCTTATTCCCCAATGCTTGTAGTGTGCCTGAAGTGCAGCAGCCAGACTTTAAGGGAGTGGAGGAGGAACAGACAAGGGAAAATATGGAGTTGAACAGGATGGAGAAAGGTATGGGATCACAAGCTCTTTAGTTTACTGATTGGAATCTATAACTATATTTTAGTATTGTCTAAGTAAGTAAGTAAGCCCTTCACTCGGAAGACGGTAAACAGTATCTTACATGACATTGTAATGTAACGATCACTGGAGAAAAACGATTGTGTCGATATCCGGGGCCTAAGCTATTGTAATTTATGTAGCTTTTAAGGTGATATTACTAATTCATCACAATAGTGTCGCAGCCCAGCTCCATGTTTTTGATTTCCTTTTTGGTCTGGGGCATTACTTTAACAGCTGGCACAAATCTCAAAGGATGCTATTGATTAGGGTTTATGACTAAATCTATACCAAATACGTTCAGGTATTAAGCAGAAAAGCAGTGGAAAATAAATTGGCCTGATCTAAGCAGAGTAATAAAAAATACAGATTTTGTGTTACAGCTGCTATACTCGTTTACCTCGGAGGTTTATCGCTGGAACATCTTTCAATGAGAAACATGAAAGCTTTTCTTTTTTCTTTTTTTTTTGACACTACCATTAAGGTTGTGAATTAAAGACTGACCTATCGTAAGAAGCATCAGTGCAAAAATAAAACACGATGCCCCGCCAACGTCTCCGCCATCCGCTGTCAGAGATTGACCTGGCAGCATGAGCATTGCCATAGGGAACCACGCTAATGCACTGTAGATGTAATGCGGATGTCCCAGCAATTAACTCATTACAATTACACATACATTACAAGAAAGGGTGAAGAGCGACAATCCAGCGTATAATAACGAACATCCTTGTCTCTCTTCTTTCTTGGACCAAATGAGAGGCTGCCGCCTCCGTTGGATCCAAATTCCACGGTTGATCGAGATCAAACTGAAAAGTCACGTGCAGCTGTGAGCAATTATGAGTTTACTGTGTTGACGCCGCACACGGAAAGGCCTTGTTGCAGTGATGCATGTGAAGTGAGGTGTGTGGATGGAGTTTTTAATTGTGTGACAGCCCACCGCCCGTACTTTTATCCAGAGATTAAAGGCAATTTGAATTTGTGTTTTTGCGTGTGTGTGTTAGTGTGTAGTTGTGTGTGTGTGTGTGTGTGGGTGTGTTGGTGTGTGTGTGTGTGTGTGTGTGTGTGTGTGTGTGTGTGTGTGTGTGTGTGTGTGTGTGTGTGTGTGTGTGTGTGTGTGTGTGTGTGTGTGTAAAAAACTGTTTCAAATCAGCCATGTCGTTGTTTGATTGGAAATAGACTGATTTCCAAAGACTACATTTCTCATTCCATTAAACAATAATACATCGAAGTTCTCTCTGGTTTTCATGGATATTTTGGACCAAGAAGCACTTGGTACAACAAACAACAACACAAGTCCACGTTGTTCTATAAATCCCCCGTAACGCCATGGCAGTTCGTTGAAATGGGATATCTTCAAATTAGCATTTGTTTCTAAGCGTAATGTGGAACAGATGCAGCATTGCGCAGCAGTCTGTTTATCCTGAAAGGGAAATCCATCGTCATATCAGTAGCTCAATCAACCTGCTGCAATACACAGCTGGTCTATCTTTTAAAGCAACCTAGATAATGCCGTTGATTGATTTCACTACACGCAATCATATCCTTTAGAACTCAAAGTCTTGATTTCATTTTTTATCCCAGATTCATATTAAGTATGATTTTTTTTTTTTTCTATAGATATCAGATTTTTCTGGATCTCCTACAGCCTGAGGAACCAGAGATAAACTCGGGAATCGAGTATTGAGTGACTTTGCTTTGTTTTCTCATTTTTTGTTAAGATGACTTCATGGAAGACTTTTGAAAAGCATAAAACGATAATGAACGGCTGAAACAATTACTCTGTGTGTCTTCATGCAGTTTAAACCTCTTTTGTTGCAATATCAAATATCTTTGTGTATCCCTTTCAATTTTTCCCCAATGACACATAAAAGTGGCCAATGCCAACAACGTACCAGCAGGGGACTGAGTATATACGCTAGTGTCTGTTTGCTGATAACAGGCCAGCTCAAACAGCAATCATTTAAATGATATTATCTTGCTGCACACAATGCAAAGTAAATTCCTCCTAAACTGTTGGCTTATTTCCTCAATGAAGGGCAGCTGATCTTTTCATTGTCATCTGCTCTATTAATTCATTGTTTCCTGTGTAAAGGTGTTTCAGTTATTGCAATTGGAACCACATTTCGGACCAGAATAGGAGTTTGGCTCCTATTCTGGTCATCCAAGATTGAGGATTTGGAAGTACTACAAATGTGGATCCGGTTTGTTTGTTTGTTTGTATGATTAGCATCTTTTTCTGAGGGGATTTTGATCAGTTGTACAAATAAGTAACTGTGAGATTAGTATGCCTGTATGTCCCTATTTCAGTTACAACATAGCCAGACTGTTTGTTGGATATCTATCTCAAATGCTGAAGAACCACGATGCGATGCTATCATCACAATCACACCTGAGCACTTTCAGCTAGCATTATACTTTGGCATTTAGCGCAGACACACCTCCTCTCTTGTGGCACGTGAAGAGGAAGACAGTTGCCACTCAAGTGGCAATCCGTTTTTCGCAGCGTTTAATGCCCCGCCATATGGTTCTAAAAAATACACCCAATGTCACCAGGAAGATTTGGAACATGAAAAATCGAAAATCTTCACAACAAGGCCGGTTTGCCAAATGCACATGCTGTTTAAACAGAATAATTGCGAATTCACACTCCACCCTAATACGGTCACTTGTTGTGTAATATGTAATGAGGAAATATTCAAAACTGTTGTTTTTGTTTTATTATTTGTTCTTTGAGTCTCTCCATTCTGGTATTTGGATATATGATATCATGGGTGCTGTGGCAATAAGTATAAGCAATTTGCTAAGACACATAAATATTATAAAAATTGTAAGGGCAAGGGTGCCGTGTTAGCCGGATTCATTTGACACTTTCTGAATAACAGCATCCCGCCAATTGTTATAACTGTAGGAAAATGGTTTCCATATTTAATTTGCAGTTGGAAGTCTCTGGTTCAGAACATACAATGATACCTCATCACTGATGCCCCTGTATCATTTATTACCCGTCAGTCATGCTAGGAAGGCTTTATGTCCCCCCAGGTTCTCACAATGTTATAATGCTCTCTCAGGCAGAAAGACAACGCACATTATGAATCTACAACTGCTTTTTATTCGAGAAAAGAGCGACAGTTCAATTTGAATGACCTTTTTTTCTTCGAGGGGGGAAAATAAATAAAAAGAAACAATTGAAGAAGCATTTATAGCTATATTTGTTCAGATTCTACTGTATTTGTATTTCACAAAACATCCGTCCATGAATTCGGTATGAGTTAGTATGCGGCACATCTTCTTGGGATCTTCACATTATAGCACCTGTTCCCAGCAGCTGTTAAACACCGGATCGGTAAGGCAGGTGTAGGATTGATGTTAGGTCGATACCAATGAATTTAACTATTAACTTCTAATCACAGGTGAGCAGCCATCCATTTACTAGACCCTGCAATAGCTAATTCTCTAGGTATATTAGTATCATTCGATTAACTATGGCACCCACAAAAGAAGTCCAAATTACACTGATCCTAAAACTGAAATTGGCCTCAAATAGCCCGTTTGATCCCTTTTGGGACTACCCTGAGAAACAAATAGAATCCCTAATTTGTACATTGTTAGTTACAGTTTGTTGCATTCCACCTTGGGAAACATTGGCAATGAGCATATTAGACTTTTAGAAGAGGCCATCCACAGTATAATGGGTCAAGAATCGAAGAAAACCTTGATGATTAAATGATAATTATTAATAATCAATTGATCAAACAACAGGATAATCTAATCTTACATAAAATATAACATTCAACGTTATTTATCCAAAATGAATTGGAGGGTCAAAAGGCATTTTAAAAGCACCCATACTTTTTGCAAGGATATTCTTCTAGACTAGACAGTGTCTTGTAGGGAATTATGTTAAGCTATTAAAAACAGCATTAATTTTGATATTACTGTGGTACAAAAGGTGCCCCAATTGTACCACATAAAATATGTTTGATTCATTTGGCTGGATAATTCTGTTATCCAGCCAAAAGTATAATTCCTAAATATAATTCGTATTCATCCGTGAAACTAAGAGTTGTAAGATGCATTTGAAAGTCCAAGCAAGCTGGGACAATCTGGAACGGTATAATAGTGGTGTGTCCAATGCCCATCTTCTGTGGTTACATATTTAGGCCAGACAACTGCTTTTTTTTCCATTATACATGAATCAAACTCTCTGTAGTTCTGGGATCTTTTTATTGCTTTAGCCTTCCTTAAATCCGTAACAAATCCCTCCACTTGATTTGGTTGCCTCTCCGGCAGGCAACGTGACCTAAGCAAACTATTTAGGTTGAATTTGCCACAGGTACTCTAATCATCATATGAGTCAAGACACCACAACAGGGATACTCCTTGTTATCCTATTTCCACAACCATTCCATAATCTGTCTTTTCCCAAACAATATGTGTGTGTGTGTGTGTGTGTGTGTGTGTGTGTGCGTGTGTGTGTGTGTGTGTGTGTGTGTGTGTGTGTGTGTGTGTGTGTGTGTGTGTGTGTGTGTGTGTGTGTGTGTGTGTGTGATACTATGTAATTTCCTGTACAGGGCTTAGCGTGCAGAAACTGGTCTTCTCAACTTTCAACCAATAATACGATATCTTGTTTCCTTCCTCCTGATATGAAGCCAGCTTTGGTATCATCCAATCAAACCACTTTCTCCCTGATGATTTTTTTCCACATTGATTACCTGTTGGAGATAAACTCCAAAACAGAAGTAATATGTGCAACATTTTTTACAAAGCCATTTTACATTGTCTCTTTCAGATTATCAACATGTAATAATTTGGTCGGAAATAACATATTACGTTTTTTAAATGCCACAATGCTGCGCTCATTTGACACATTGTCCCAATATTATTGTGCTGTATTATGGACACTTATAATACGAAAATAATTATAAGAACAATAATAATACAAACCATTGTGGGAATCTGAAATAAAAAAAGAAAATCCACTACTGCGGTTTGTTGACAGTTGGAACGCTCCGAAAGCACTGTTGATTCATCTGCGGCCCCATAGCGATAAAGAAGGTAAATTAAATGAAATTCACATCACCCAATTAATGATGACTGCACACCATAAATTCAAGTTATCTACTTGTGATACGGGAGAATATTGTAGCATTTAATGACAATATTATATTCAATATGTCACTGCATTATTCCTATTATTGTCGAATAAATACTTCAGTTGACACAATGTCCTTGGCCAACAATCAGCAGTGGTGGTCTTATTTGTGAATTTCAGCCTGCGTTTAGTTCTGCATTTTTTATATAAGGCGGGTATTTGGTAAACAAAGTAGACGTGCAATATACCCTGTTGATTTTTCAAACATATCCTTCCATCGTCACACTTCTCCCCTTGCTCGTTTTTAGAATCATTTAGCTCGCCCTTATTTAAGTTAATGTAGCAATCCTTCTTGCCTGCTGACCTCTAACGACTTTGATTTAAATGTTTTTCCAAAGACAAATGTGCCACGAGCCCTACGTTTATTATCTCCCCATTCAAAGTCTACCGGCGTGCAATCAAACCCTGTCAAAGAACAACAGAAAAATACCCTCTTCAAAATCTTTTATGGGCCACGCGTCCCACGCTGCATCTTTAATGCGGCTTCCGGCAGCTCCGTCTTGTCGTGACCTTTCAGAGATGACATTGAGTGTCGTTTGTTAGTCTCTGACTGCTGTAATGACCTGCACGAGAGGCCTCCCTACTCTATCACCTTCTCAAATGTTTCCCCTGCTCAACAGCAACTGTTGACATAAACAATATCATGCTCGACCAATGCACTATTGGGAGTTTTGTTTTGTTGTATTCCAAGTGTGGATACTGCTGATTCCTTTTTTTCTTTTTTGGTCCCGTTATGGAGCTTGAGCAGAAAGAGGAATGAGGCTTAACATCTGCATCAATATGGTGGCCGTTCCACAGGCACTCAAGCCTTGCAGTGCTTGGGAAACGCATGACTTTGGAAAGGAAGGGGGCTATGATTTGTTTGTGTGTTTGTATGTATGCACACAAAGTACAGCTGGGAGCACTGAGCAATTCCTATGAATCGTAGCCTAACCCTTTTTTTGGGTTCCCTTTAAAAAATCTGCATGGCTGATACAGTGCATGGCTTTTACAGGCTTATACCTTTTGGCAATACTATGCTAAGTTGTATACCTTTTTTTTCTTTTGCTGGAGCCAAAGTGAGTTAGGTTTAAAGCTGGTGAGCTTGCTCTTTAAAAAGAGATTAGGAGAGAAGAGATGAGATTGTCCCCAAAACCTGGCACATACATTCATGCACCACAAATATTTTCATAAAGAATAATGTAGCAACACATCAGTCAGTCAGCAAATTTCAAATCCGGTGTGCAGTCAAATCAAGCCAGAGTGAGCTCAAGGTCAGTGAACATTTTCCAAACGCTTCTTTACTTGATTTAACATGCTGCACATTGAATAGCTGCTTCATTCAAATGGGAAGCCTAAATCCCTTCAGTTATTATAATCTCGTAATCAAGCAATCATTTTTACTCATGCTTGGTGACTTCTCGTTTTTTGCACCATGTAATTGTGGGATTTCCAGGACACTTTATTCTTTAATGAGTCCCATTCAATGTAGTTCTGGGGTATGCCACGTCCTATTCCAAGTAGTTGTGTCTGTTATTATTCTTTCTCCAGGTGACTATTACAATGAGACCAAAATACATTGACTGGCCCTGTGTGAACCTCGAGTTCTGGGACATCCAGTCCATCTCGGAACCATTCCAAGGCAGCCAGCTGCAGGACACTGCAGGTTTGAATACAGTGTGGCACGAAAATGAAACTGCACAGCCTTCCTGCAAGAGAAATTCACCCACGTAGGATGTGACAAATTCCAGTCTCTTGGGGGACAGAAATAAAACTGGGCTAGACAGCATTACCGCTAACACACTTTCCTCACTTCTGCAGGGTTTTACATATCCCCGAGATGAATATGTCAGGTGGGGGAGTGCTATGGCTGTACTGTTGGTGCTGAATCAAGTCATTCGTTTCTCACCTAGTACTGAGGATTGTGTGGATCTGAGATTTCTTTCTTTCTTCTTCTCTTTTTCTGTTTAAATTCCATTACTCCTCAACCTTAACCGCATCGTTATCACTACTTAGGCAAACTGCTCTTTCTCGCACTCTCTGAGTTGTATTCATCTCCCCTTTTTTATGGCGCTATATGTCTGTGAATTGACTGGCAAAAAAATGGCAGCTGTGAGAGCCAGCTCTGTGTATATATATATATATATATATATATATATATATGTGTGTGTGTGTGTGTGTGTGTGTATGTGTGTTCGTGTGTGTGCTTCTGTCTCAAGGAAAAGGTACATTTCCTTACAAGATGAAACAATGAGACCAGCTAAGACGGTGCGACGCCAGATAATGACACTAATGTGGCTGTGTGGGAGAATTGAAACCTTCTATCATCATAAAAGCTTTGGTGCTTCCGGAATTTGAGCCGGGTGATTAAATGAATATGTTCTTCTTTCGAGGCTATTTCAAAATGCTGGGGCGTTGTGAACTGCTATCATGAGGATAGCCTAAGAGCGTTCTGAATCTGTTTATGTCCTATCAGCGCATACCCCTCTTGGCAATTTAAATAGGATCAGAGACGCTTAAAAGCGTGGGTCCCCCAAAACACATTGTGGCAGACAACTGATAACTGAAGATAAGGCCAGAACACTTTTTTATAAATGCACCCACTTTTGTGGGTCGGCTGTAAAAGCAGTTATTATCTTACATGTTTTGAATGAATGGTCTGCTTTTTACTTTCTAAACCATATTAAAAAAACAGCTGCTCAGGGATAACAAAGGACTATAGAGCTTTTTAAGACTTTCAAAATAGAGATGATTTAAATGAGGATCTCATGATGTACAGTTTATGATAAAGTGGTTTTGAAAAAAGAAAATAGAGAACAATAGTGAGCGGTTTACATGTAATTTATTTTGTCTAGCCAAGGCAATCGAATTGTAGTTATTTATAGGACCTATTTTGTAATACAATTTTTTTTTCATATTTATTAATAATGTTGGATAGATGGAGTATGAACTGTCAAGACCAAGCATAATGATTAAGGCTGCAGCACTCAAAGGATTGTAGTACCTGATATAAATCCCTGCCTAGTACCTAAAATACTGAAAAGTATTGTATTTTACTCTGTATTTACTTATCCATTATGAATGTGTTGCTTGCTACGTAAATAAAATATTCAGGTTACTTTGATTCTTTTTTCCTTGAAAAACAGCAAAAGAAGAATGTGTATTTGATACTCCTATTGACTAAACTCAACTTTTTCAATCTTGCTTTCGAGAAAATAGGATATCTGGTGATTGATAATTGTCTGGGCTTGTTCCATAATTGCCCTAATTAGGCCTTTCTTGTTTATTTTGTGGCGCTGTGTAGAGTTTCCCATCCTCCCCCAGCACCTTCATTATATCCTCTAAGAGAAGCCTCCTCCCTGAGGCTCCCTGCTCTTCACTCAGCCGTTTTAACTTCTAGAAGGCTGGCAAGGAATCAACCAAATGAGAGCTGCATTCCGGAGGAAGATGGAAATAGAGAGTGAGAGAGATAGAGGGCCGGGAGTTTACTCAATTATTGATCCTCTAAACCAATGACAAACAATTAATGTCTTGTCTCTCACATCTGTGTTGATTCATTTTCATATTTTAAGGATGGGCAGAAATACAGAATACTGCCGTTATCTGAACCCTCTTCAGCAAAACAGAGGTAAAGGCTGTCCACAATGGGTACCCATTGCGAGCACTTAAACGTAGGCAGAGCACAGTTATTGAACTTCCATTCTAGAGGGCCTCTGCAGTGCTGCCTCTCTCTACTTTTTTTACTTATCTCATCAAAAGTATTAGAAATATTATATGCCAAGCCATCATCACAACATGGTCTCTAAACTTTTCTCTTAACACGCTTGATGCTATCAACTCCTGTTTGACTATATTGTCTGACTGGAGTTAACTTATTGTCTTGATTGTATTACCAATCTTACTTAGCTTGCCGCATGCTTTGGGTTCAAGTAATCTGTAGTTTCAATGTAATGCTTATCTGGATATATTCTGCTCCATTTACCTTTTGGGTTTGCCAGGTGCATTTGTAAGGTGATAGAGTAGGAAGCAACATCTTTACTGCACACTCCCAAGGCTAATAGCTAAATCTTCTTGATGACAGATATATTTGATTTTCTCCCACAGCTTCTAGTCTTTCTCCTCATCTCCCTGGATGTCTGCCAGTACCAGTTCCATAACATTACAGTTTCATTTTGTTTCAGATTTGTAAACATCTTATATTTTAATATGAATAAGAAATAGAAGCAGAATTCCCGAAATGTGTTCCTTACTGCAGTTCATCGTAACCTCACTGGATACTGTGCACATTTCATCAGGTCGGTGTATATTTGTTACATGATTCAAAAGTAGTCATTCACTGACATGCACTCACCCACTCACTCACTCACTCACTCACTCATTTTAATATTTTATATATTTCTCTTTATCTCTCAACTCCTGACTTATTGTCAAACAGAATGCATGGAAGTGAGAGTGCCTCGGAGGAGAGGTTTACCCCATGTGCACCCTACCCTGCTGCGGCTGCTGAAGCTTTCCTTTCATGAGCAACGAGCTGACTGAACATTTGACATGCTGATAGGCACTTGCAACTGCTCTCTGATCTGCCAGCAAAGATGCACGATTAGCTTGATTGCGGCAAAGGTGAAGTGGAGCTGGCCCACCACCACCCATGTTTTTTTGTTCATTCCTTAAAAGTCTAAATGAGGGAGGACGTTGACCATCAAATTACCATTGAGACAGCGGGCCACTCAAGTGATTAAACAGACTTTTATCAAAGCATTTCCTTTTCTTTTTTAAGTTGCTTCCCCTAGAAACCTTAGGTTCAAATTCAGTGAACCGTTCAATTGAGTTTGTGTGTACTGAAAGATGTTGCGCAAAGGTTAATTATTTACTAACAGTACAAAAGAAAAGCTTGACTTCACTCTTTCTTTGAACAAGCCTAAATATTCCAAACAGCTGCAGTGGTGGACTCTGCAGGAGTCATCCACTAGGGGAGGTCATACGACCCAAGTAGTCAGAGCACAGACTGACAGCTGTCTAATAGTTTTCTCAGAGTGGACTGAAATCCCCTGGCACTGTTGAAGGACACTGCTCAGTTGGGATAAGGTATTTAATGCTCCAATATATGTGTGTATTAGGCTGTGTTATACAATCCTGTTTCCGGACTTCAACCAAGCAACATGAATGCGTATCTTAGGCTAATTCGCTTGAGCTTTTCTGAAGCAAAACATTACACTTGGCAGTAGAAAGCTGACAGTTGGTTCTACTGACTTGTCATGCTCAATCCTTGTGTGTCCGCCTGTGTGTGTGTGTGTGTGTGTGTGTGTGTGTGTGTGTGTGTGTGTGTGTGTGTGTGTGTGCGTGTGTGCGTGTGTTTGTGGGGGCCTGGGTGCCTGTGTGTTATCTTAGAGCTAATGCTATTCACTGAGCACACATCACCATAATTTCTTAAACCACATTTTTCAGGCTGGTTTATGTTTGGGATTTTAGGATTATAATTGTTAAATAACACAATATGTGTATCTTAGTATCTACTCTGCATGGAAATATTGCAAAATACAAAAAACACAAGTATACTCACAACATATGATGACCCATATCTTACTACCCTCCTGCAAGCTGAAGCTAGTTTGAAATAGCACAGTGTATGCCGGTGAAATCAAGAATGTTTTCGACCGTGGATAATAAGTCAGCGCGATTAGGCTGGGTCCTGAGTTGTTTAGACAAGGAGACAATTCTCCGGAGATAATTTGTTTCGTAAACACCTTGCTCTGGCCTATTATGCAGGCACCGCAGGCATCAGACCTTGCATTCTCTGGTGAGCCTGAGGAGCTGTTGTGTTGGTACGCGTTCAGGCACAGACATAAAGAGCTGGAGAGAGATGAACCAACCCGGTTGCCGGTTGCCATGAAGTTTCAGAATGACGTGGCTCTCTGTGTACTGATGTCATGACAACATGAAGAAGAAAATGATAAAATACTCACCAAACCAAAAACTTTTATTTGGCAATGGCTAGGAGCTGCTAGTTGAAACGGTCACCGCTGCGTATCCCCACTGAGAAAATTATTTTTACACTTCAGTGGACAGTGCTGCAGGAGTTTTTCATACATCATTTTTCATACATGATTAAATGTTTTCAGTTATCCGGTGAGGGTTCAGATGGTGAGTTCTCCGGAGGAGCCTAGGTAGAGGTCGGCCAGCAGGAAACTTTTATTTTAAATTTAAAACCTATAAAGTGGAAAAGTATCAATGTAGTTATTTTGAAATTCTGAAACTATCATCCAAAATACTTAAGGTCTTAGCTTTACCAGATACATGTTCAATCTTGAATTGCCGACCAAGTATATTTTTTAATCAAAAAAACAAATTTGAATCTATATGTGGGAAAATAACCACATGAAGGTAAAATTTGTACTGCAGATAAGGTATCCATTTAGTATTGTGGGAAATAAGGTTGAGTCACTTAAATGGGATGTCATATAATAATATAAATAATATATAATAATTACAAACAGCTCTCTATGTAATTCCTTTTTAAATGTTATCCACATTTGCTTGGCCTTCTCATACACAGTTTTTATTAATGGACTAACATTATATATTAAGTGGTTAGGAGGACTACATACTACTTAAGTTCCTTACTTAAAGTAAGCTACTAGACATCTACTTTGCTGCACAGTCACACAACTTGAACGCTAGTAACTGTGCATAATGTAACTTTATAACCTATGAAAAAATGTGATCACACACCCAACATAGAAATGTAGACCTTGTTGAAACCAGGACGAAAGCCCTATCATTGTCAGAAACCCATACATCGCAAGGCTTAATGAATGAATCACTTACAGCACTACAACTAACTCCATTTAATCAAAAAACAATTATTAAATCCGTCCTCAATCCCAGTTTGTTCTATATAATGCAGATTCCCGCTGATTAATTGCCTATTTGCTCCAGATTACAGGTTGAGCCTTTTGAGACAGCTTAGGTAAGCAAAACTCCCCAAGCATGCCACCAGATAATGGTTTTTAATTTAATCATATTCAACCAAAGAGGTACAGAACTGATGGGTAAGAGAATGGAAATGGCGTATGAAATGAGGCATATGTGAGGCTGGTCTATCTGCCCAGATGTGTTTTGACTGACAGCCTGCTCACTCAGGTGCAGGATATTAGTCTCTACAGAGAATGTAGAAAAAAGAAAATCTAGCATTGTGATAAATAATGTATGATGTAGACTTCCGGCAAAAGTGTTCATGCTTTAAAAAATAATGCAGGCAATCTAAATAAAAGTAGCCTACAAAGTCAAGAATTGAAGATGTTTTGCGACAGAGTATAAATACTCGTGGCATTTTTAACCAAATAACCAAATTAAACACATAGTACTCAACAACATCATCTCTTTCTGTATACATACCAATGGAATCATATATCGCATAACAGTTCATGGCCTGAAATATGAAGACCTATACCGTATAGAGTGCAAAGATCCCTAATGGGGCTTAATAGATGTGGTGCAATGTTTATATTGCAAGCCTAGCGATGTTTGTGACCCTGAGAGGTTAAGGAAGTGAACAGTTGAAATAGAAGACCTGACACAGCATAAGATCATAGGTTCACCGCCCCTCCATCAGCCAGACAGATAATACTTGACCCTGCTGGGGTCTGATTACCCGCCTTTTTATTTCACCTCAATTCGAGTGAAAATGATCTGTCTTTATTTTCCACTAATGACTTTCAAAGCATGTCACCACGCTTGAGAAAATGTTCAAAAGAAAAACTAATATAAATCGTATTCATTTCATAAAAAAAGCAAAGAGTGAATACAAAACCCTGGTCAGTAAGGCTGCTTTAAGAAATCCATTAATTATCAGCGTAATTATTTCCTTGAACCTAAAGAAATTCAATTTTCATCATATGCTAATTCTGGTAAACCTATATCATTAAAATGTCACCGCTATGAGGCTGTACTGGTCCCCAAGGTTACAACCGACTGTGATAATTAATTAAGATAAAGTTAATAGAATGCAGTTTTACTTCAGTAAGCCTGGCTTTAATTGAAATACATAGCCGGGCCAACACAAATACAGTAATTGATTCTTATCTGGAGAACTCTAGCACTGAAATCTGAACACACACACACACACAGGCACAAAAACACATACATGTGCACTGCATACACACACAAAAGGTATTTTTTCTACGTTCCAAGGACAAAAAACCCACTTACCTTTATTAACACTGTCTTTTTTAACATTTACATTATTTTCGAGCGGATATCAATTAAAGATGTAAATGTCAAGACACTAATGCAGATAACTGTTGAATACAGCGCAATAGTTCAATCCATAAGCAGTTTATGGATGTTTTGTCTGCAGTATACAGTACCTCATAAAGTGTTGCAGCTGCACCGCATAGCCACTTAAGCATTGTCCTACATAAACGCACAAGTTGCACGCACACTGCCAAGGGACTCTTTGGGCAGAGTATAAAAAGAAGGGATGAGATAGACAGAAAGCACTAAGCCGTCTCCCAGTGCTCTTGCCCTTGATTCTGTTGCAGTGAGGAGAGAGAGAGAGAGAGTGCACAGGTGAGAGACACAGCATGGGAGGAGAAGAGAGAGGCCCGGAGAGACACCTGTGATTGCACTATTCATTAACCCATACACCTCTCAGGGTAGTGTTCACGGGCTGGCAGGCGGATGAGAGGAGGATAAGAGTGTGGAGCAGAGGGGTAGCTGAGAAACGACAAAGTATGAAGTAAAGGCCATTGTTAATTAACTTGTTCTGACAGCGAAAAATTAATATGGCACCCAGGTGTACACACTCTACACTGTCATATAACAAAACAAAACGAATCCCCATTGGAAGTGGGGAGACGTTAATGTTTTTTTTGACATGATGTGATAATTCAATATTTAGATAATAATAATAATAATTAGGTGAAGATGTAATCTCACATTCATAATTATTAATATTCCCTCGTTGAATGATGGGGGTATGGTATTAGGAGATAACGGACATGGAAAAGCAATCCTTAGTATGCTTAACAATTTATTATCTATCTACAACAAAACAATCTGTTCACATTCACAAATGTTTACTATCAATCTACAGTTTACAATGTTATGAAAGTTATTCAAATAAATAAATATATATATATATATATATATATTATACCAACCTCTTGGACTATTGACTTGAATATAAAAAACAACAATAAAGTTCCAAGATCACATCGTCTTTGCATAATAGGATCCAATGGGTTTGTGGGGTTCATCCTGTCATCTTCACCATCTCTAGTACCGAAACACACTTGGTCATTCACAACCTACTCTAACCATACTTTCTTAATCACCAGAGTGCCCAATCACGCCTGGTTATTCTATCCTAGGGAGCTTTCTAATGTCATCGAGTGGCCTTAAACAGGCATCTCCTCGAGAAGCCGCTCTCCAAAGCTTCCATCATGATAGCTAGGTAATGCTGCACTCTTGCACTGTGAATAGACTGGCAATTCGCTGGTTAACAGAACATTACCATGACCATGATGGCACAACCTCTTATCACAGTGTGTGGCTGGGGGAGGGGGAGGGGAGCTTAGAAAGATGCAGCTTGAATTTGATGTGGATGATGATTTGAGTCTCTGTCCAGTGGGAACTCACCATCTTGTGTTGCAGACTTTCCAGAGCTGCTGGATTTTTTTTAACTCATTAGGGAAAAAAGAACATGCAGAGAAGACAGAAAATGGATGGGGATTTAAAAAACTGTACAGAATATTTCTTATTCTCTTTTCGAAGTTCGTATATGATATATGCATTTGTAATTCCTACTGAAGTCGTCCTTCACGTTAAAGAAAAATTCTGGTCTCTACCCTAGTGCCTATTCTTTTATGCCGATTGAAGGATGCCATATCATCAATAACCGAACGTTATAATTTGAGCATAATAATATAATATATGATGCCGGCAAACACCTAAAGAGAACCCAGTCCTGATCCAAAGGACTTTTAGAAAGAATACGGGCTTTGCATCAGTAAGGAAGCAGATTTACATTTGGCGATCAAGGCAGAAATGCACCCTACATTGTGGTCCATAAGTTAGCATCTTGTTTAATGTGCAAGAAGAACTCCCCCCAGCACACAGAGCTTTCTGTGTTCAATAGTTACTCCATCAGGGGTAAAAGGAGCTCCTCTCCAACATGCCATAAAATTGGATATGGCGTGGAGTTGTTCCAATTACACAAGTCATTTTTTGCTGGAGAGCTTTCCAACCCATTTCGAAAAGGCATCCTGCCACTGGAACAATTGCCCCCCCCCCAGCCTGACCAATGTTCCGCACTGTGGCCAAAGTCATGTTCATGAAAACATGTCAGTTATGTCTTTCGCCATATGGTGAGGAATCAGCAGTAGATCATTAAATGCACCACAGGAAGACCTTGCACTCTGGGTCGGTTCAGTTTTAGCCGCCTGATCTTTCCAGAGATGACCCAAGACCCTTTGCTTTGATGCTTATTGAGAATGTATTGTTAATCGCACAATCTAACCTGTAGGTCAACTGTAATCAATAATACAAAGAATAAATCTATATGGTTGTTTTTCTCTGATTATATCATTTAAAAAGATTTAGTGACCTACAGAGAGTGACCTTTGTTCACAATAGTTTAAGAGACGCCAGGGAGAGTTTCAATTTAGACATTTTCTTTTCTTTAAAATTTTAAAGTAGAGTTGCCCTTAACAATTTTTCCGTAGCCTGAAATTCGCCCCTAGGATGACAGATGACGGCAGATAACAGCGGGGGACATCTCTAATTTCCTGCCTGTTCCTAAGTATGATTGAAGCCCATGTCACAGCACAGTTCATGGGGGTCTTAAAAAATTGTATTCCAGAAGATACGTTTAAAGAAGAATTTTCCCATTTTAAAGTCACTGTGGTGTTCAATGAAAGATGGATAGCATAGGATACTGTGTCGTCAGTCACAACCGCAACACCACTTTGGGCTGGTTTCCGAACGGCTTTTTCGATTACCTTCAGTTATTTTTTCATTCCTGCGTTGTACTCTCAGCAGTCAATGCTTCGTGAGGAGGGAACAAAGTCTCAAATCACTAATTTCCTAATCAATTCTAAAACCCGAAAGACATACCGCTCATACGCACGGCATGCCAGCCTCAGGGTTCAGTGGCCCATCCTCTGAAAGCTCACAGGGCTTATAGCCTTTTACCTTTATTTTTCAACCCTAACAGTGGGAATTGCGCACACATGCAGACGCAACACGGACCGACTGAATGAGAAATGAGTGCTCTGTCTAATCATGTGGCTCTCCGGGTACAGCTTTGAGTTTTGTTGGAGCCATCAGTCTTTATAATACAAGTTATAATCCGTTGATTCATACATTTCTCAAAAAGTTATACTTAGAGTTCCATAGGAAACAAGTCCGAACAAAAGTAGAGCAATTAAAGAGAAGTGTGTGTGATGTTAAATGTAACATAACACTAACTTAACACTCACTTAATCAACCTATAATATAGCAAAAATATTGTTCACCAATACCTGGAGGCTCTTAACTTAAAGTATACAATGAGCCCGACAACGTTTTCTGAAGGCAATAGAGAGCATACTTCAGTGTCTATAGTAATGCTGCCTTCAACCTAATGGCTTTTGCAGCCAAGTATTCTGGCTCAATTCTATCGGCACAAGCCGAAGCTTGTTTCTGATGCCTGGGGTCACTGAGGCCAAAGATGGAATGCCCCTTCATATAACTAGCTGAGAACATATCCACCACCACACGTATAAAAAAATATAGAACCCTATTATTCGACAATCTGGAACTGAATGACGGTGGAATTTAACGAGTTTAAAGATGTTTAGCCGTTTAATATCTGCCTCCGTGCCCTCAAACGCAATATTGATTATCGAGCCAGAGGACTCAAACGTTGCTAATTCTGTTCCATGAGCCAAATTGGTGTCAGTGCACACCTGTCGGCGCTCCAACCCCACGCCTGGTCGCGGTGGGTGAGCTCAACCTGGTTGCTTTTGATTAAGGTCTGGAGGTTAGAAAAATGTCATTTGCACCCCACAATGTGGCTTGTGTTGCCCCATTTCAGCAATTAATCCTCCCCATGCCTATGACAGTGACAAAAGACCTCCGCCCGGACTAATAACTCCTAGCCCATTTGGAATGGAAATATGCGCCCACCCCTCGTATGTTAGGGAGAGAGATTGCCTCTTATGGGGGGTATGGCAGATCATTCCTTTCTGCCTTTTTTTTTTTTTTCTTAGAGTGGAGTCCGAGGGTTGTGTGACAAAATCAATATGTCTGTTTAAAACCATGGTTACTCAGATAGCCAACCCGGGCAGACCGTAAGATTCGACTACATGCGTAAGACGATGAGCTTAGACCTTTGCTAACTACTCGTTTGTTTATTTTCCAACACTTCTGGTAGTTTCTTGATGATGTGAAAGGAGAGACCATTATATATTTTACATTGAAACGATGCAAGGTTGTTGCATCGTGTAAATATAGATGCACAGCAAATGACTACCACAAGTTGCACTGATATGCAGCATGTTAATCAAGATTTTTTGGGGGTTATTTTTATTGGAAAATGATTTCTGCATTCAGTTTTCTTTTTGTGCTCCCTTTATCCCCTTTCATAGACAGATTTTTTTTCCTTGCTTTTATTTCCTTAGATTTGCTGTCCCATTTATATTCCTGCATAAGTTATTCTTGATACAAAATGAGAGGCCTGTTCATTGCTTATAGTAAGCCTGTTCATTGTAAAAATTATATTAAACCAGTAAAAAATGAAGTTCATAGACAATGTTTCAAAATCTTCTATTTCCTGACCTCGTTAATAACATTTTACCTTTCATTTTTAGTGAAACCAATTAGTAAGGTTTAGACCAAATATTTTGTCTAAGTGTGAAGCCTGTTATTGATGTTATTAAATGTATTCAAATGTTTCTCATCTAAAAAGGCATTTTGACATGAATCATGACTTTTCACATTTCATCTTAAAACACATTGATTCACTTGAAAATCATTTTTGGAGAAAATGATTTTACCATTTTATTCGGTAAACAGACATAACTTTCTAGTTTGTTTCTAGTTTAAATTCTCATTCAGAGGGTAAATCACCTCTCTCTATCTCTCCCTGTAAATTTATCTGCCAGCCCCAGTGTTAGATATTCCCAAATGCCTTCTCCAGTAATGAAATACCACAATTTATTCTGTTCTCCTCTCTTTGCCCCTGTCCTCCCCTGGTTCTGTTGACTGTTAACCCACTCACCACCACTACCCAACCACGACCTCCCTTTCCCCCCTCTCTCTCTCTCTCTCTCTCTCTTTCTCTCTCTCTCTCTCTCTCTCTCTCTCTCTCTCTCTCTCTCTCGATCGGTCTCTGTCTCTCTCTCTTTACCTCTCTCTCTCTCCCAATTCCTAGCTTCATCCGTCTTTCTCTCTCTCTTTCTCTCCCTGGCTCCCTCTCTTTCTCCCTCTCTCTATCTCTCCCTGTCTCAGTCCGGAGAGAGTACATTTCTCTTCCCTCTCTGTCAGTGTGCCTATTATTCACACTCCTCCCTTCGGAGGCCTTGCTAACAGATTGCCAATAAGTTGGGTGGCAGCCCAGCCCAGATGAGTGCCCCCCACCCCCAGTAATGGCCCCTCTCTGGGGAAGGGGTCCCATTGCTGTCACTGATCCGACCAGCCTTCTAACCTCACACCATCCTCCTTTCGCTCCTCTTCCCTTTCAGTCTGATGTCTCCCGGGTGATCAATCATAGGTTAAACACACACCTGTGTCTACCACTGTAACAGCCACTGGCCTGGAAAAACACTTGGGTACAGACCCGGAAACGGACATGGATGCATGCAAAACTACTGTATCACAACCTGAGCGGGATATGATCATCATCACTGGTTCGTTCATGATTTTATATCATCCCGGATTGATGAGGACAGTTTCCTTTAGATCGGCGTCTCTTCACCGACTGTTAGTGGTCCAGAATGAGGCTGCAAGGCTGTTGACCGGGTCCAGCAGGACAACTCTGATCACTTCACAGCCTCTTTAGATTGGCTTCCCTTCAAGCTCAGGACCCTGTTTTATGGTACTTGTGAATACATGTTGTTAGCCTCATAGCAGAATTGCCTAAGTCATATTTTGGCAGACTCTAACTTAACTCTACTCTCCTAATGCTGGTGATTCATTGTGCCTCATTGGCTATATTGTAAGCTAATCAGAGTGCTTTTTACATTTGATAATAACTATCTGCCTAAGTCATCTATTTGACATAAATAGAAGCTAAATACAAGATGCACCTCAAAATATGACGTGGCAAGTGTAACTTATAACATGTAAACATACAAGATTGTATTCCCAAATGATTGCATAAATAAGGAGATAGAATAGGGACACAGAGGTGTAGTGATAGAAGGGAATACAATTCACTGCTGGATTTTAACCTGGGCACTCTAACCAGGTGTTTAACTGATAAAAACCTAAGTAATTACAATTCGATTTCAGCCAAGGGTATTATGAAGCAATTAATTGTCAAGACGTTAAAAGGATCACATCATGTGCTAGACTCGTCAAATCTTGTTATTGATTGTGTAAAACAATTAGCAGGCAAAATGCACATTTGATGTGACTAAGCTCTAGAGTCATTGTCCTGTTAGATTTATACTGTTTATAACTCTCTCCCTGACTCTCTCCATCAAAGCCAATTTAATGGTTCTGATGATCCCTTACCGAAAATACACTTTAAGTTCAGCTTTGCACTTACATCGTGGCTTTGTGTGTGTGCCTGTGTGTGTGTGTGTGCTTGTGATTGTGGGAGTGTGTGGGAGTGTATGTGTTGATATGTGATTTTGTGTGCAAAAATACCGGATTTTCTTCCGTCAGTTTAAATCTAAGAAATGGAATTGATTTTTCTGCTTGACCAGAACATGCTACTGGGATCCATCTTATCCAATGACGTTCAGTCGGATGACTCTTCCCTTTTCTATATCGCTCCAATTATAGCCGCTTCAATTAAATGAATTGTGTTCCTTGAAGTGATGGTTGCTTCACAGGAGAACTGGAATGCTAACTGCGGGAGACTGCGGTGCAATGGATGTGATCCATCCACGGCTGGGATTAATTCATTTGGTGTTTCTTCTGCTGTCACCATCCCCAAAACAAATAACCATCAAACTGCGCAGATTTCTCTCCATTGCATCAATGTAACCCCCATGTGTGTTTGACAGCTACAATGCTATCAAAGGCCAAGTGTTCATTTATTTGCCCGCACCAAATCGATTATTGCCCATGTGTGTGTGTGTGCATGCTCACATTTGTTCATGGATCACTGTACCCTTCAGTCGATCAAAAAGCCACCGCTAAAGGTCTCGGCGTGTATCGGAGATGACTTATCCATCGGCAGCCTGATACAGAGACAGCCACGGGGAGGACATGTTTAGCCAGGTGTGGTCAGCAATCAGGTTTAATTGATTTATTTGCTTGATTCCTTTACGTGCATTTAAGATTTTTTAAGGCATCAGTGGGTTGTCCAATTGGGTTGAGAAAGTTTTCCGGGTGACAAACATGTACTGTGAGGTTATGAATGGGAGGGAGGGAGGGATGGGAGATGAAGGCCATCCTATTTGTTAGAATTCTAATTAAAATACAAATTTGTTAATCAGCATTCACAAGAAGTCACAACACATAAAACATGCAAACCACTAAGGGGGCAGCAGTGGATTACACCGGGTGGGCTTGAACCGGCATTGACCACTCACCTTGAACACGCGCTGGTGGCCTGCAAGACACACACACACACACACACACACACACACACACACACACACACACACACACACCCACACACACACCCACACACACACACACACACACACACACACACACACACACACGTGCATGTAATAAACAGATACAGTAGATAGTAAAGCATATAGTGTTGATATGTATATTGCCGTTATACCTATACCTCATAGTGGCTCATGGCAAAGGGATTCTGTCCACAGTAGTGTTTCTGAAACGCTTTCCTCATGCACACTCACAGACCACTGCATGGCCACTGACTGCCTCAGTTTGCAATCACAGCAGTCATCCGTATTGTAAGAAAGTTACATTTTCCCCTGTCCACCCAGCATCTGCAAGACTGCCATTTGCCATTCATCCCCTTCTTTAGACCAATTTCAGAAAGGCAAGGCAAGGTTTCGGCGGTGACCAACTTGATCCTATGCACACTGGGGCGCTTTGACCTTCTCGTACGAATATTCAATGTCCTGCTGAGCGATGGAAGAGATCCCACTGTGCAAGTAAGTTTAAGTGAGTCATATTATATAGCAATAGTTATATTGAGCCACTTGTGGAACAAGAATAGACCGGTGATGAACCACAGAATGAAGCTAAAGACCTGTTAATTCGCCCAGAAGTTATGCTGGGGACATTCAAAATGGTGTCACAGAAAATAAGCTGTGGAATACACACCGCTAACTTTTCGTACAAAGGAAATATTACGCCAGAAATGCTCTCTCCAACTGACCAAATGTATTGTGCCTCGACAAAGATGTTAAGTTGCTAGAGTCCTTTGTTCACAAATGGTGTGGGTCCCTGTTGTGTGTATGGAAGGCAAAACGTAAACGATGAAAAAAGGCTTTATAACCCCCTTATCTGGCGTAGTGTGGACACTCATCGACGTGTTTCACTCGCAACAAATCAAACCCTACCAAAGAAGTAATGATGACATATAGGTAGAATGGTGGAAAAAGCATCAGATAAACTGTAAAGTGTTTAAAACTGTATCTCCATAGACCTAGCCTATCTTGTTTGTGAACGCCTTGCTACAGTCTGTGCACGTCCACACACACCCCATCCAAAAGGACACGTTGCAAAATGCTCAGATATGCCAGCCATTCAATAATAGTTGACAATGACAGTGCAGGGTAAAGCTTCATTTACCTGCTATTATTCTGGACTATCCTGCCAACCCGTCCCGCTTCAAATGTCTGCCAATGAATCTCTCGTCCAACCTGAGAAATGTCTAGAAAGCTATAACCAATTAAAAACAACTGAGAGAGTAGTCTTTAGCCCTAGGGCCGCTCACGACCAGCCCACAGAAATGTGTTTCCGTCGGCCTTGAACTGTTTCGCGTGGCAGCCTTCTCTTTCCGGGCCTCTTTTCAGCTCTGTGTAATTAACCACGTGTAGCATCCAACATGGCCGGCCTGCCCGCCAGCGGACGAGCAGATGTAACCCCCGGGGCCTGACAGGATATTGTGGGACGGCCAGAGACACTTAAATCAGGGCGTGATCATCACTGGTGGGTTTTTGGTAGACTCCTTTTGTGTGTGAGTCTGTGCATGCGTGCGTCCGTGCTTGTGTGTCTGGTTGGGTGTCTTTCTTTTATGTTTGTGTGTTTGTGTTTGTGGAGGGGTTAGTGCATTTAGAGAGAAGAGAGAGGACAAATGTTTCATAATTAAATGACAGAGAGAGAGAGAGAGAGAGAGAGACTGCATCTCTGAAGCACAGAGAGGAGAGAGTGGTTGGCAGCACAATGTCTGGTTCTTTATGGCCACACATGCTTTACGAGCGCGTCGTGCTCGAATCATTAAAGTGTTTACAGACATTTCTAAGTTGCATTTAAATGCAAATGTGAGCGTTGAGGTTCCCCCCCCCCCCCCTCCCCCCACCACCCCTTCGTATAAATCCAGCGAGCGGAATTTGTTTTGAACTTCAAGATTAGAACTAAGTAGATACCGAGTGTTAAATGGGGATAATGCCGCCATTATCTACCACTATTAATAGACGGATCCAATTCACTGGTCCTGCACTGAGTAAGCTGTTATGGACCTGGATGCAGCGGGTTGTTTTGGCAACTGCTCTGTGTGTCAGGAGAGCTTATTCTGGTCACTGACAGGCAGAGACCACGGGGTCAAGCAGTATGAGAGGGCTGTGCAGCATCGTCGGAGGAGCAACAGCTGTGATCATCTCAGACCTGACCCCGAGGGGACTCTTGTTTGTTTCCGCAGCGCTATGGATTATAGCGAGTCTGAGGAAAAAGTAAAATCAGGTTTATGCATGCAAATAAAAAGTCCTATTTTATAGTTTCACATACTCGGGATGGAGTCGGGCGAGGGTGTTGGTAAACAAGGGGACGAGCGATGCATGGGAAAGTTAGTTTGGAAAGCGCTTGCTGTATTATTATCATTCATTTGTCTGTCAGTCAAACTAGATTACCATACTGTTGACAACAAGGCTGAATAATGTGTAAATTGCTGTGAACAATGACCCACAAGGTCAAACAATACCCCTCCCAAGATCCGGCCTGCTGACAGTGAGGAATAGAATTCCTGGCCATTATTCAAAGAGCTTTTAATTTGAAGATGGGACAACGGAGGGATAGTGTCATTCCTCATTTCCTGCACTACGTTTAACTCAATCCTCTGATGGGTCGCATTAAAGTGGTCGATTCATGGCCAGAGCTGATCTTTTTGTGCAACAGAAAGTTGTCCTGATCATTTCCACAGGGCCTTTGCTGAAGCCGCCCCCCTCCCTCTGGAACGCCCTCCTCCCCGACGACATCCTCAATGCCAACACTCTTTCGTCCTTCAAAACAGCCCTCAAAACACACCTTTTCACCCTTGCTTTTAACCTTTAAATGTTCCTTGTTTGTTTGTTTTTGTTTTGTTTTTATTGTGATTCGTATGATTTAGCTGCTTTTGTGATGCGTCTCTGATCATTGGGAAAAGCGCTATATAAATTTGATGAATTATTATTATTATTTCCGAATCATGGTATTAAGCGCGGAGCACGTGATTCTACAGAGAGCAGAGTCTCTGGGACGAGGCATCCCCACCTCCTAGTAGTAAAGCACGCTGATGGCATCCAATGACATGGCCCCTCTGTTCCTTTCTCCTCTCTAACTGTGGGTGCTTTTCAAGATTGAGCATTTTACAAGAACCCTTGTGCTTCGGTCCAATAATACGGTAGCTTCACACCTCTTAGTGGCCAATTTTCACTATCTAAACATGGCTGAAATTACTGTTCCTTTCTTCTTGACGTTCGCCCGACAAAACACTGTACTTTAAAATCCACTACGGGAACATCAAAGGATGAAAGGTTCCCTTTGATCTCCTCTAAGCATAGAGAGTCATTGCACACCGGGGATGACATAACACCCTAATTTCACACTGAATAAACATGACGGTGATCTTTTACAGCACTCCCCGCCCCCTCTCCCGCACACAGACACACACACATACACACACACAATCCCCCCCACCTGTACCAAACAGACACCCGAAAGTCCGGAGGAAGATGAATTTGGCGCATTCTTCTTTCATTCCCGACGAGTGCTCCACCACCTCCTCCTCCTCCTCCTCCTCCTCCTCCTCCTCCACCAGCAAGGTCTCCCCGACCTCCGGAGAGATGACAGGATCAGGCAGCTCCTGCTTTGCTTGCGTTTTAGCGGCGGCGTCGAGGGCCTCTTATCTGTTTCATTTTATTGAATGGATTTAGGTTCCTTCATCCCCTCAGTCTCCCAGGGGCCCACCCACTTACAGGTGTTGGGGAGCCTATTTTATGCTGACTGTATCAACATGTTACATCCCTCCGAGCCGGCCGGGACGACACAGAAACCCCCGCTGGAAAGAAAAAACACACACACGGCAAGTGCAAAAAAAGAAACACCTCCATGCATGAACCCATGGAGTCTGG